>NC_047160.1:21769134-22111134 GCF_009819705.1 Hippoglossus hippoglossus
CAATGACAAAGGGCTACTTTATAAAGCAGTAAACAGGATTTTCCTCCCCACCCCGGAAAGAGTGATTGATATGTTGGTAATTTCTTGACAATTTAGAGCAAATGTCCACAACATTTCGTCCAGTTGTCTCTAAGTGGACGAGTGGACGGGGATGACAGGGTGTGACACACGTCACTTTGACCGTATGACAGCTCCTTCATTTGAACCTCAGCTCCTCTTTGAATCTAAACCTCCTGAAGAAACCGGTTCAAAACAACTAAATCAATAGCAATTTAGAAGCAACACTCTTGTCACTTCCTCCTCCTCCTTCTTCTTCTTCCTCTTCATCATCTCGTTTCACCCGCACTGCATTCTAGTGCACAATTTGCTGTGCGTCATTACTTTGAAAGAATAACAAATAAGGCCCAGCACCAATTGCTATTTTGGTGGGAACCGATGGGGCACTAACCAGACGGAGCCACGGATAATCACCACTAAGTCTAAAAGGAAGCCATGTTTTCTTGTGTATTGTTTTTAAAATGTGCCATTAAAATGACAGTGTTCTTCTTTCTAACAGCACAATGAAGATATGATAATATTAATTAATGTGAGAATTCATGGGAAGACACGGTGGTGCCTACCAGTGGGTTTGCATGTTCTGCCCAGTCAGTGTGTTTTTCTCCAAGTACTCCGGCTTCCTGCTCTAAAATCCTGCAGAATGCTGGCTAGCTGTCCATGATGTATCCCGCCTCTCACACAGTGTCAGCTGGGATTAGCTCAAGCTTCCACCGCGACCCTCAAAGGAGAAGCGGCACAGAGCTCGGAAGGATGGATGGGAACATTCATACCTGTGCATTTCTCTTTTACCAAAGCTGTATGACATGCACAGACAAAGCAAGTGAGGGAGCTTTTTTCAGAGTTATCCAATTATGACAGTAGCAGTAAAAACTAACAAAAAGAACATTTTACGTGGATCATCAGCTCACACAGTGTTGTCCGTTTTGGAATCGAAATACAATGGATCTCCTGGATGTTATTAGGTTTTTGTGGAAGTAAATTTAAAAAAAGTTCCATTCATACATTTCAAATGTCACCATGTCAAACCAATCCAACACTCCTCCTGTGGTATAGGCTGCTGGATGCTGATATTTTAAATATTACTGTTGAACCTGCCATTCTCTGTTACAGAGCACAGATTGCAAATTGCACAGGCCACCTCCTAATCCATCACCACCATTATCCTCAGAGTGTCCTGCAACAATAAACTGAGAATGAGGTTCCATCGTCGCAATCTACACTCCAGGGAGGATTTGCACAGACTCCCATCCTGTCATCATAGGCCTGGATATCATAGAGACTGTACAGCTTCATGTGGCATCACAAAAGATTTTTTCCAAATTACAGGTTCATCATAAATATTACTTATTGAAGCACTTACTCTGTTTTGAATAAGGCTGACAAGTTTGACATATGTAATAAGGTGTCAGCACATTATGGAACCAGAAAGCTGTGTTGCGTGTAGAATAGGCTAAATAACAGACATTTAATATGATTGTGTGACGTCCTCACAACAGTATATACAAAAAGAAAAGAGTTTTTATGGCTCTTATGATGCTTGTTAGGCTAAATAATCCTGTTAATTGCTCTTTAAGGGGGATTTTTGGATTTCTGGTTTTCAAACGGCGGAAGCAAAGACTTGTTCAGCTCTGCGGTCTCTGAACTAGCGACCCTGCCGCCAGCAGAGTTTATGAAATTGTCGCCCCACTGTCTTGCCCTCCTATCGAGAGGTAATTGAAAGCTACTAGTCCTTTGAAAAAAAGGACACAACTCGTCTCCACATTCTGAGCTGCCGTGTCTGAACAGCCTTAAAGGTCAGCCAAATGATCCGAGCTGTCACTTTGGGTTTTTACCACTTCACATGATCGGCAGCTAATGTGAGTGTGTGTGCAGATTCAACGAGGAAACACTGCCCTGATTCAAATTTAGCTTTTTTAAGATTAGATTAAAACAAAATAACAGACTATTATTTCCTGCAAAAGTCAAAGAAGAGTGATTGTAAGAATCATTCGTTTCAATTTTTTGAGGATTCCCTAAATCTTCCTGAAATAATATGAGTATAAAAAGTTAAACATTTCTTTTAATGGTTTTTAAAAGATGTGCAGCTTTGCAGTAGCAATTCAATCTATATTAAGCAAGATTTTATTCTATAATCCAGGTGTTTTATTACCTCAGTGTCCCCTTAGGTTTGCATTTCTTAAAAATCAAAATCTGCCACTGGGCCCATCTACATTCACGTTCAACATTTATATATAATCCAATCTATCTACTTCTTCCAAGACAAGGTTAAGATCACCACCATAACATCTTCGGAGTGTCTCTTCAGTATAATTTGGTTTTGAAGCATCAAACTGTAAAGAGGATGTTGTTTTAAGTTTACTGTGATTAGCTGTCTGCTGAATCATGAACTTTGTATACCCTTTATGGGAACAGGCGATGTGTGAAGCTGACGAGTATAATTTTGAAACATCCACACAATGGCTTAATAAAATTAAAAAATAAAAGTAATAATGTGAAAATATACACCAGCTCCTGCATTTTGTAACATTACAACATCCGTCAGAGACTGCTGCACTTCTGCGATAACACAATATAAATAGACTTACACACAAACACTATATATGTACTTAGAAAAACATCATGTTAGTTCAGCACAGGGTCTCTGTATAGGCTTATTTTTAAACCATAAAAATGGGGATTCAATCTAAAGTGAATTAAAAGAAGAGGAGGCTAAGAAGAAAAGGCAATCAAATATTGAAGACTCTCTTGGGCACTGGCACGCAACAGTCCTGTTAACCTGACCCAACTCCGGGGCTGTCGCCAAATGCAGCTCCACTGCACTGAAATATTAACTGCCTGCAATCTGTGACACACCCAGGAACCGGGAGGCCTTGGTGGAGCTTCACTATTGATCCACATGTGATGGAAAATCCAAACATGAGGCCACTCCTTCAATAACTACAATGGTACGATTCAAATATAAAACATACACTGTCAAAAGTCAAATGCACATTATTCATATAGATACATTTGCTATTGTGTGGTTTTAAACAAGTATATACATACATATATATTAATAAATATAAAGGGTTTTCCAATAAATAGTATTGAATTATTTATCACTGAGGACACTGAAGCTTTCCACTTTTCCTACACATTTACATAAAAAAAAGTCTCCGTTACTACACGAAAAAAAACCACGATGCTGAAGTTTGCCGAGCCGTGAATTTCTTTGTGTGCTGCACGGAAATAAAGAAATAAAGATTGGTCACACATCAGCTTCCCCCCCTTGGCCAAAACACTGTGTTTCTGCTGAACAGAGGTTTTGTTTCATAACCACAGCGAAGAGTGATGACGCTCTGTGTTTGTGTGCAACTTTTCACTCATCTTTTTTTTATGGCGACATACAACAGCCAAGTCAATGATAGCCGAACCTTTATCACACTTTTGCAACATGTGGGAAATAGGACACTCACTCATATATCTATCACACTATGAGTCAAATTGAACTTACTTGAACAACAAACTAATAATCAAAGCCAGTCTATTTTTGCTTTTTAAAGAGGAACACAAATGTCACCACAGGATATTGAAATTGTAATATAAAGGACAAAAAGCATCTTGCATCGGTTCAACACAGCAGTTCGTATTGTTGTAACTCTCGGATAATGAAGTGGTGCTTCTGCGTCTCGCTCGCCCTGCTCATGCTTCAGTAACAGCCGAGGCTCTGGGCTAAAGAGATGATGAAGTTGTTGTTGTTGTCATCTGAGCATCGCGCTACTTTCACAGTGGATGTAAATCAAAATTCTCTTTCGTTTGGGCCTTTTTAGTCATTCGGCCATTTTAGACGTTTTCTTCCAGAAATCCTCCATGTCAGCTGGAGAGTAACTGTATATCAGTACATCATACGTATCAGTATGTACTCTAAATATATCGCAAATGTCTATATCTGAATAAAAAGCTCTGGTAACACAAATGGTTTCTCTTTATCTCGGTGCAGGAGATTATTGTGGATCCTCAAGGTGATTTAATGGGGAGGAAAATGTCAAGATGAGAACATAGACTACAAGACTTTTTTTTTTTTTTTACTTGCCCTGAGCAAGGCTGACAAGATGAAACCAGACTGGACTCCGAACAACAAGGGCTCATGTTAGGGGACTGCTCTCTGACTCATCCTCTGCAGCTTTAACAAGCCGTCTGCAAAAGGGCCACGTCTTCGTCCAAAGCAAAGCGGCGTTCACGGTGTTCATCGCCGCCTCTTTGGTTGTTGTTCCTCATCTGTGCTCACTCACATGATTAAACCAATGATATAAAGAACACACATATACACATTATGCTATACACAAGTCTCGTTTCCTGCTTCTCTTTCACCGTTTCCTTAATGTATGTGGCATTTTGCATTTTGCATTTTCCCCTTTCGGAAACTCTACTGTCTAAAGCTGTTACAAAGATAAACACACCACCTTTTCAAGTAAGAGAAGAGAATGAAAAATATGTTTTATATATACACAGTATGCAACATATTTTGCTGAATAGTTTATGTTATGTCACAAAATCTTAACACTTAATTTTGATACAAATAATGGGGTTTCAATTTACTCCTTTAAGTGTGAGTGAGCTTTATTTGCTTTGTTGTGAGTTTGGCACAACGTGGCTTCTCGCTGTGGTATCACCAGCACCCCTGCTCGGCCACAGTCGCTGGTAATCTGTGAGGGGTCTTACACTTTCATTTGGTCTGGACAGAAACATGATCACAGTTTGCATTTATAGCTGGTCCGCATGGACGCCTGATAATCCTGCAAACAATGAGCTCAATCCTGTCGAATACACAAAGATAAACACCAAGCGGTCACAATGACACAGCGCGAGGTCAAGTCGCGCTGCTTTGCTCATTTTCACATTTTTTCCCCTTTCCCTTAGATACGGCTTGAGACACTGAGATGTGCTGCCAAATGCCTTCGTTTTCGTGGATTTCACTCGACAGTGCCAAAAGAAAATAAAGATATCTCTCCCCAGGACTCATTATCTTTTTTTCTTTGTGCCAAGGAGCAAAAAAGGCACATTTGTGAGCATTGTTTAATCTGAGACTTGAGGTCAGGTTCCAGGTCGGTCACACAAAGGGGAACAAACACATTTACGCAAATGGTAAATTTTTCTGTGCGACTGAGAGGGAGAGGTTGATGAGTAACTTGTGAACATTGATTATTTTCATATGAATCACTGTTAAATAACAAAGTGATGAGGTTCAGACTTTAATCAACTGAAGGAACAAACAGCAGCCGAGGTAAATTGATGTTTCCTTCAAAACAACTGAGCACGTTAATTTATCTCAATGTGATTGGAATCTGCTTCTTAAAAAAGACTCATTTGGTGGTTGTAATTTCAATTCAGTTGTTATTGTCAGTGCCATCTATCCTTCTATCTATTTATCTATCCATCTATTTATCTATGTATCGGGTTTGGCTCAGAAACTGCTCCCTCACTTGAAAGGTTTCTTGCCGATGACACTCAGCTCATCCACTTCACGTGCATCACTGCAGACTTTGCTGAATCTTTCCTTTAATACACTTGAAATGTTTGGTGTCAGGCTGGTGGCTGACTCAGACAATGAAAACCCGTTTGGGGAACAAATAAATATTCCTAATCTAATCAATACAGCAGGGCATTAAACATGTTTTTCGTTTTATTCCGTCCTTTTCTCCAACTTCAAATGTGATGGGATTTCTCTTCACAATGAATGGAAATGTCTGGCTCAGAACATTCCCCTGCACTTTACAACTCGTTTCCCCACATATCAGTGTGTGCTCTGGCTCCGGCTGTCACCGGGATAATGAATAGTGGCAATGAATAGCGGGAGAAGTAAGATAAATAAAATAATATATTGCTTTGTCACTGGCTTCGTTCAGACTACTTTAACTGGCACACACGTCTTCCTGCTGTCAGCACAATATCTGAGCGGGGGAGAGCAGGTGGGCCACATTATCAAGTTATTAATCATCGGGTTGGACAGTGGAGCACGCTGGAGCCCCTCAATCTCCATTCAGCCTGTTAGAAGTCCTCGGATACCTCTCTGCTTATCTTAAAAACCCTACTCCTATTTGTTTTCTTATTGCAGTGTAATTGCCTCCAACCCCCTCCCGTATTCAATTAAATGCAATCCCAGCAAAAGCACATTTCCATATCCTCGACATTATCCCTCTTTATTAAGTCCAAGTCCCATAAAAACACACTTCATCAGCGAGACCGTTTCATTAAGTGCTTACATGTGAAAAGAAGGGGCCACAGTCTCAGATTTCATTTTGGATCACATCTTTTCTTAACAAGTTTCACACATAAAAAACTGATTTCTGGTTTCAGTCTGTTGGAAATAAAAAAGCTGCAATAAATGTTGTAATTTAAAAACAATTGTTGATATTGTAATTCTCGAAAAACTTGTAACGTTTGGTAAGTGGGGTGAGAAATGAAAGCCATTGGTGTTGACACATTTTGACCAACGTGTAGGGGTCAAAATGTCCCCTGGTGGCCCATATAGGACGACCAGGGGCCAATTCTCATGAACCTAAATAACATACACTTGGTAAGCCTCCGTAAATGTGAAATACAGTTTGAAGTTAGAAGAGGTCTCCTGAGTTGATGCCAACTAACACAGCATGATTTCCTTTGGGGCTCCGCAGCCAGAGAGCCGCTCAGGGGTTTGCTGTTTCTTTGAATCAGATTTGGGTTGATTTGCATCACAATGACTCACTGTCACATTAATTCACATGAAAAAAAACATGTAAGTTTAGAATCTACACAAAGAACAGTCATTTGGACTGCCACGCATCTAATTGGTACGCCGCCCACCACTACACCTGACAACTTCTCCCAGTGGCAAGACATCGTGTGGCATCGTCTCTCTGTGTTAGAACAGTTGTCATACACGAGCGGGGGCCTGAGTGGTGTCTTATGACATTAGTTGTAAAAATTGAATGTTCTACCTGTGTTGATGGGGATTTTTATTAAGGTGTTCCAGATTCCTCCCACATCGAAAAGTCAATGTGCTCAGATCTAAATCTTAAAAATATGTGGTAGTTAGTATTTATCAGTGCTAAGCAAATGTTTCCACACAATAAACCCAAACATTTAGACGTATTGTGATACTGAGTAAAGCAACAACATCCTATTTTTCCTTTAGCTTTTAATTTAATTGAGCTTTGTTTATTTAAAATGTCTTGTTTGTTTATCTTTTTGTTAGTTAGCAAGATTGCACATAAACTACTGGACGTATCACCACGAAACTTAGTGGAAAGGTGTGGTATTGGGTCGGGAAGAACCCATACGAATTTGGTGCGGATCCTGATCCAAAAGCAGCTCCAGTTTTGTTTTCCCCACTTTCTTTAACATTGCGAGATGTTGATTTATCTCAAAATAATTCATGGGTCTTGATGAGTATGTCCAGTCTAGTGCAGAATAACACACAAATCTGGATGTGGTGAATTTAAGTGTGGTTTCATGTGGGGACTGTTTGGCCTCGGTGGAGTTATTCACTCTCTGGGTGTCCTTGTTCTCTTTAAGTATATCTGCAGAGTGCAATAAGGAGTAATAAGCAGAATAATTAGAAAACGGAATTAATAAAAGATACAAATTTAAAGATAATTAACTTTTTATATTTGATACAAGTAATTTAAATGCTTGAGTATATGTTCCTTTCGTACAGGTGGCCTGTGCATTTTTTCAGTGTAATAATGTAAGATATGCACGGTTGCAATGCAAACCACACAATACAATTTTCGACTGTATAAATATGCAAATATGCAGGGTGTTGTTAGCGATTCTCAGACAACAATGTGCCAGACAAAGCCAAGGATATACAGAGGTCAGAGACCGAGTTCATCATCCCGATGACTGGACAGAAGAAGTTTCACCGTGTTGGAGAAGTTTATTCTCTAACCATTAAAACAGGGAGGAACCGTATGCAGCTTTACAGATATTAAAACAAGCCACAGGTTTTGTGGTTTGTAGACTGAGATGGTATTGAGTTCAAAATATGTACAAATACTATGTTAGAGCTTGACGCTTATTGTAGACCGGCCAAATGATACTGAACTGAATAAAAATATACAACTGAACTGGAAGAAATCTTTCATGACAGCCACGGTGACATGTCATGGATGTTTACTTGGACTTAAAACCTACCCATGCTTGCTCATTACATGTAATCTTCACGGTTAATCAGAACATTTATCACTTGCAACACAGATCAAAGTAAGTGGGCGAGACGAGGGATATTATGAGTAATTAAGAGTCTGAGAGGTGCAGGGCAAAGCTTGTTTTAATAAAATGTATATATATCCTTATAAAATATATATCTTAAAATATTTTTTTGTGAGCTAAGTCTAACAAGCTGCTTCATAAACACAGTTTAAACACTGAGTCACCTTACAAACGTTGCCAATCACAACATGTTTGCATGATATTTGACTCGAGCGCAGTTTGAGCAACCTAAGCACCCCAGCAGGGAAACTGGAAAAGCTTGGCAGCATTTGAGTGTGAGAGAAAAATTAAAGTTCTACACACAATGGCTCAGGCACCGGCCCAGGCCTGCAGCTCCTCCCCAGAGGTGCAGAGAACTTTTAATCTAATTAAAGCAAGACTGGGAAAGACAACTTGAAAGATAAGGGTGCCATAGAGAGTCGGCTGCCTGGCACCGCTGCAATTCATCCTTCTCCGTCACGAATACAGCTAGTTATTAAGTCCTTGAGGATGACGAGGGCGGGGGTGCACACAGGAATGCTCCACCAAGTGACAGTTTTAAATGGCAGCTTGGTTTGACAGCTGCAGTCTTGTTGAGATTGGCAACAAAATCAAAAACCGTGGCATTTACAAAAATCAAGCAAGGGACAATTTGGGGGATTTTTTTTTAATCTTTTGTCCGGATGCAGTAGAGCGGTCAGTAAAAACTCAACAACCAAAAGTGCACAGACAATGTGGAAGGCGCCCGTTTTCTTAAGTAATTCCTGGACAAAGTTTGAAATATAACAACTGTGGAAAATCACAACTACTGGATGAAATGAAACAGCTATAAACCAAACTTCATTGTGAAAACAGACTTTTTTTAACTGGCTTGAAATTAGTCTAGAACAATGACAGGTAACATGGTCCTAATTGGGGTTTGTTGTTTGCGATGCATTATTAACTGCTTTCCTGCATCAATTTGAATATTTAGTAGCGGTGAATGAAGTGGGGGAGATGAGGACAGCAGAGTGAACTTTTAACTGTATGATCTTAAAATAACTGCTGATATCAGTATTTCACGGCTCAGGAAATCCTTTTATTTGAGTTTCTTATGCCTGATGAGTCCATAACAAGTCTTTTAAGTTTGTTATGGCATGTTTTTTTTATGCTGGTTATAAAAAAAGGTTTTTAAACAGGAAGATGGATGTGTAAATATGATATTCTCCTTTCTTTCTTAACCTAATGGTGCCTAACCAAATCTGCTGACTTGGTGTTGTATTCGATTGCTGAAGATCACAGACAGTTTACAAAGATGGATGATGTGACAGTGAAGTGAAGCCTTGATCGCCAAAAAGGACGTTAAAACTGCCTCTTTCATGTTAGTCAATAAGAAATGGACAAAATTATAAAGTCTAAGATACACATTTACGTCATTTTAGGTTGTTCTTATAACAGTGTTTGTCCAAGTGTCAGCAATTTTTTTAAAATTGGTTATTTGAGAAGGATATTTTAGCTTAATCTTCGTGCAATAGGAGGAAGTGGAGACGTGTCGTCCATCTTTAAAGCTACAGTCCATAGCCACAGAGAATAAAATTGGAAATGTAATGCAGAATAAAGACTTTCAGGAAGCGTCGGCTGCATCTTACAGACATGTGGCGTAAAGGCCTGATTGTGGGTAACTGTCTTAATTAAGCTAACAATGGTTGAAAGGATGCATTAAAGACAGACCTTAATAATCAGAAGAGGTGTGAGGCACGTTTGAAGTAACACATCAAAGTAAACTGATAAATTCTTCAATCTCCTGCTTTGACTTTCATGTTCACTTCACTTTTTTTTGGGGATGACATGACAAGACAAGTCTATTTTCCCAATCACAACAATTCAATATATATATATATAGAAATGGCCTGCTGTCAAAAAGAAGATAATTTGGATACTTACTACAGAATGACACACTGTGCTTCAGAGACAGAGCTCACAATGTACGATAGCGGGCAATACAAATTCTACAGACAAAAAACTTCTTGTTCGTTTTATTCCCTAAGACTCTCAGATAGTTCCAAGCTGTGAATGTGGCTTTCATGTATTACTCGCCAGGAGGGGAAAGCACAGCAGGTAATAATTCCTCCACAATATGTAATAATAATTAGTAATCTTCCTTGTGCAGCTGCATGGATATTTGCTGCCCCGTAAAACAAAAAGCCCTGCTCTCCGACACATTTCATTATAGTAACACTACATGTTTGTGGAAATAACGGTGAAAAGAGCTCATATACTGTGGATTCCTAAAACAGTGTGGATGAATATAAATAACCTATACGGACCCATTCTGAAATGCCTATAATCGTAATGTCAGGTGCATAAGGATTTTATTTACAATGCATGTTTTTACTGCAGTCAAGCGCTCACCATGTACCCCTCAATAAGAATGAAAAATGTCTGTATAAAAGCAATTAGGGGTCTATCTCGAACGCATTCATCCAAGCACTGCAAACTTAATTAAGAAAGCTACCCTCAGCTGGGCCTATGTGCCACATGCAAGACAGATGCCACAAATTTAACCTTTCAGCTCCGGCTTCGACCAGAAACTGGGCACTTATTGTTCCATAAATACTGATATCGTACGACCCTCTCATGTTCACTTTATGTCCAGACACAGTGATTAGCTTCTAATGTCCTTCCGGTCCGAAAATTGAACGGCACGTTTGTTCACAGAGAACTCCTCACAGCGGCGTCTGGGGGAGTTTATTTGCCCTTTGACGCCTCTTCTGCCGTTCGCAGGCGCTGATGTCTTAATTATGATGATGGTCCTGATATTAATTTGTTTGGAAATGAGATAATAAGCATGTAACATCATTATAAGTTCCACGGCGTTTCACTCTCAACATCGCGACTGCAGTCAATTACTTTGCCGTTCGCAAGTTACAGTGACCTTATACGAGCTGACAAATGGCCAATTCCTTCACACCCCTCTGCTTCCCAGCATGCTTTGCCTTTTCTTATTTACTGCCTACTTTCTAAATGCCACATTTGTTCCTGTTTATTCCCTAAGAGGCTTCTTTTGTTTCTTTCTCTTTTGACTTTCTCATTTAAGCTACTGACCTAAAAGTCAAATATTTGCCTCAAAAATAAATGTGTCTATTAAAAACAAACAAAACATGTCTGGTGTATTAATATTCTTTCAGAGTGAGAGGAGACATATGTTTTTTGTCATTTGTGTGAACTGTCCCTATGGATATAAATGGAAAGTAACTAATAAACATAAACATAATATCTGTATATACGGCAGGCGCCATGTTCTGGAACTAAATATAGTTTAGGCTGAGTGCACTATATGATTTTTATGGTAGAGTAAACCATAATCACCTGTACCAACAAACTGATAATGGCCTCTGCTTGGCAGTGTTCCTAGCCCATCTCCTTGGGGTAATGACCCCTCAGAGCCACTGAACTTGCTGTGTATGCTTATGCTACAGTGCCCGGAGTTTTACCGTCCTTCACGCACGCACGAGGGGTCAGGTTCACCTTCAGTCAGGCGTTAAAATGAAGTCCACTCCCTCACTGAGCCCATCACTCGAGACCATTCCGACTCCCAATTGAACACATAAAATGCGCTGTTATGAGCTGGCTGCATCATATATTTCCCTGTAAATGGCTGAAGACTAAGTCTATTTTAAAAGAAAGAGGATTCATGATGTGAAATAGGTTCGGAGGAAGTGATTCCTTCACCTGTTTAAAAATGCAAAGTTGTAGGCAGTCGGGCACCTCGCTCCTTGCGGAGATTGAAGAGTGAGTGTGCTCTTTTCACCACAATATATTCATCAATTCTGTCTTTGTTATAGTTCAAGGATCAATCTCTTTGCATAGCCCTCCCAGCTTATACATACAAATGGATATGCATTTCATCAGAGGGATTAGAGTGCAGGGTCAGCTAGAGTGCAGCGCCCCTGGAGCAGTTGTAGGAATTCAGCCACTTGCTCAAGGGCACTCGGTGGTGGATGGTGGATGTAATACCCTCCGGTTGCAAGCTCAGAAATACACCTTTCTGTCAGCTCCAGGGCCCGAACCTGCAATACTCAGATTATTGGTTGACCTGTCTCCTTCAAGAGAAATCGGGTTTAAGGAGAGCTTCTAATGTTGGTCTTCTTCAAGCTGATTTCCTGAGTGTACGGAAACAATGTGTATCTGTGGCCTCATCAAAGGAAAACATCTAAAGTTTAGATTATGATTACTTGATTAATCGATGGTCAACCTAGCTAAAACGTTGATAATTGTTTGACATCCACTCATGCAAATGTATGACGTAGGTTTATCAAATATGACGATTTTCTGCTCTTCCATTCCATTCCTTTCATTGTCCTTTTATTACACAATATTTTCAATACAACTACAGTTTTTGCCTGTTGGATACTGAGCTGTGTGTGTGCGTCTGAGAGATTCTTGGACACGGGCCATAGGATATGTGAGACTGAAAGATGATGGTCCACTGCTCCTGCCCAGGAAACTGCCTCCCTCTCAATCACCTTATTCAAAGTGGTGTATGCTCGTCAGCTGCAGCATTGCTCCTCTCAGTCTAATTTCCTGCATGACACAGGCCTATTTGTTTTATTACAGTTGTTCCACTGGCCATTTACCCATCAGCCCTTTCTGCCAACCATAGTGTATTCACCTGCACTGGACCTCGACCAAACCTAAGGCAACATCATGTCTCTTCTTAAAGACTCGCTATAAAAGATAAATGCTTTTCCAGGCACTGCTGTGAATCAAACCAAAGCATTTGTTTTCAGGACTGCATTCTAGATTCTCTTCTCACAAAACAAGCCTGTTTTTCAAATGCTAATTTTAAACTAGCCTTGAACATGTAGCCTGCACCATTGCTACTGGTTGCATTACCCGCTCTCAGTAACTATCTGTGTATAGCCAGATCCCTTCTTACTATTGATCTGTATCCCTGCTCCTTTTTAACTGTGCTGTGAGAAAATGCTTCATGAAATATTTATTTTCCTTGCATTTCCCTCCTTGTTAGAATCCGAACCATCCCCACCACTCACACCTGCTGAGCCCAGCCATTTTGTCCGACCGTGGATTTAGTCCTCAGTCGGCTGTGCCTGGTGCATTACTGCACATTAAAGGCAGAAGTGGAGGGTCGAGAAAGACACGGGCGTTAATACCCCATCGTCCTGATCATCATCACCCGCTGCTGCTGATGAGAGAGTGAGTGCAGGATGTGCAAATGTGTGCCAGAGAGAGGGAGATGTTTTTGAATACACACACTGAGTTTTCTAAATGGGTTTCCTCGATTAGAAGTCACTAGTTGCTTTCAAAACAACATAATACGGTTTCTGTCTTAAAGTGGGTTAGGTATACAGAGGTTAGGCTGAAATCAAGGAAAAGCCTCCTGAGACTGCACACAACAACAAATACCCTTATGCTGCAGGTTAAGTGTGTGCGTGTGTTTGTGTACTGCACACTACATGTACATTTGAGGGGAATACATAATGTACAGTGAATGTATAATTCAGTGGGCGACGATGGAAAAGGAGACAGATAACCGTCAGACAGACACATTGACTTTGACCCTGAAATAACTCGGATGGCTCTTCACTCATTACTCTGCTTCACATTTCATATCTCTTCTTTCTTCCTTTGTCCCAAACTCGCGAACATTGCACAGACCCAAAGGGTTGCATAAAGCCCTGAACACACACAGATCACGGCATCCATAAATAATGGAGCACACATAAATTAAACATTGAAGTTGAGTTTGCGATAGCCGCTCACTGTTGGCCGACTAAGACGCCGCATTCTCCCCCTCCAAGACTTAATTAGAAGCCTTGCATTTCCTGCATGGAAAACAATAGGAAAAAAAACAAACAAGCACAAGGGGGGGGGGGGGGGGGGGAGAGAATGCCACAGGGAGCTTAGCCTTTGATTTCCCACAATGCACTCTGTTATTACAGTTTGCAATAATTGCGGTCTGTATGAGAGGACAAAGCCTTGAATGGGAACATCTAATCAACACCTAGCTCCTGCCCTCTTTTATTCACCTGCCTTATCTTCAAAGGTTAGCCCTCCCTACCATCTCCTTACAAGCCGGCCGTTCTTTCATGCATATCGGTTTGCATTTATATAGAGGCTGAGCAGAGGCAGCACGACTGGCCTGGTAACCGAAGGCAGTGACAACGTGGAGGGACAGTGGAGAGTCCTAACACACAAGAAACCACAAATGAAATAGAGACAAACATGAACATTTTATCTGTAATGTAAATGTAGGAATCTTCAGGGACATATATAAAACCTTATTTAACACCAGGAGGTTATGTTTTCATCTGTTTGTTTGTTATTTAGCAGAATTACACAAAAACTCCAAAGCCAATTTCCTTGAAATTTTGTGGAAGGGTGGGGCATGACCCAAGGATGAAACCAATACATTATGGTGCAGATTGGTGGTGCAGATTTGGTCATGTTTTCAGTGTCATTCTAGTTTTTTACAATATCTATAGGCCTGTCTGAAAATCATTTGACAAACTGTTTTAGCCACGTGAGGAAGCTAGTCTAGTTTAACGTTGGTCAATTGTGTAGATCTGCTGTATTGAAGCTGTGCATGTGTAGCTGTGCTCAGTCAAATGAAAGTTCAGCCTGTTAAACACAAGACAAACACTTTCCGGAGTAGAGATTGCATGTTGTGTACATATGCATAATTGACACACGCAGTTTTTTTGCATTTGTTATATGAAAAGTTTACATACGTGTTACAGCATGGTTGTCTAGACAAGGAAAGTTAATTGTTTTGACTTATAGTAATGTGCATTATTTATGCTCTTTGCAATCCAACATCATGCTGCTTTTATTTAAGTGTTCCTTGTTAGTATGATACTTATCAAAGTACTCGTACCACAAATAATCTGATCTCCGTCATCGCCTTTTTCAGGCTGGGCACATTAGGTTTTGTTAATTCAATCTGCGATCGTCTGATAAGATACCATCTTTCAAAGGAAGGGCACAAAAGCACATGTCCTTCTCCGGGCCCATTCTTAATTATGGATCTGGTGATATTGAGACTGACATTTAAGATCTCTTCACGTCTGTGTTTTTGTGAAAGACCTGAATGAGGCCCATCTGGTCCAAGTGGGGCATTGGGGATGACAGCGCGGCAGCATGTTAATATGTTCTCTCAGAGATGAGGGGGCCGCTGTGTTAGAGAGACGATGATGATGGCGCTCTCAGTCACATCCGCTCACTTAGCAGACCTTGTCTCCTCTTGATCATTCTTGACAGTAACAAAAGGGCTGAATATTCTCTAATCAAGGCCAAAAATTCTGATCACTGGTGGCATGTCCCTAATCAGTCCATAATAGCGTTCTGAGGACAGTGTCAGTAGATAATGGCGGGTTAGCCATACTAAACAATGAGAGAAGGCGAGTTTCTGTCAAAGATATCAAATCAGCCCTCTGAAGGATGTGACACGTGTTCTCAAAATCCTGCAGACACAGCATTAATTGACTCGAGGGGACTTGCGGTGCTTGCAATTACCTGAGGACAACTGAGAAATTACTTTAGAGCCAGCGTCATATCCAACTAAAAGAGTAACTTCAAAGTTGTGGGCTTTATTGTCAAGAGGAAGCTTGACGATGATGTTCAAAGAAAGTTGTAGCCTCAACAAGAGACAGTTACTTTGTTTTCTACCTTTATAGTGGTTTAATTTATGCACACAGCATACCGCATGTGCTACTACTTATAATTCCACACAACAACAAAAGAATAACATCATTTGGCATTATTTGCAATGCCATTGCCAAAGGCTTGAGAGAATAATGATGAACCAATATACTTGGTGGCGATGTGAGTCTATTATGAAGAATAATGGCTTGTGTGGGCTGCACAGGAAATATAATGGACAAGATAAATATCATTCTTGTGAATGTGTCTTACTGGAACTGGAAATAAAACATCTAGTAGACCAACTGTCCACCTCATTATAAAGAAACAAAATTTAACATCCACTTTGAGACCAGATATCATCATGACATAAAATACATGCATATTCCAACACAGCACACATGTATTTCCTGTATGTGATTTTCCCAGTAAGAGGTATTAAATTACAGTTCTGCTATAGAACATTCCAGCTATAGGATAAGAAATCAATTTAAAGGAAATAAGTCCATAATAAATTATTTCTAAACTATCTTTGCTGGATTATCGCTGCTTTCTATCTGCAGTGAGCAGTCCAGTCTTCAATCCAGTCTTCTTACTGTGTCAGGGTTTTGTCCTGCATAGAGAATTGAGAGGTGGCTGCCTCCGACAAATTTCATGCCGCCTTCCCCTCCCGACAAAACTCTAGTACAGTGATAAGAACTTATAGGGATCACGTTTGACCCAGGCCAAATTCATCCCTTAGCTGTTGATTACTATAAAATAATTGCACAACTTGTGTATAATATTCCCAGAACTTGAGGGAAAGGTAACGAATGAATTTGTAAACTAAGTCAATGTATAGAGAGCCGTAGAAGATGGTGGCGCACTCGGTTTGGCTCGATTCGGTTGGCGCAGTGTTCATCACGAATGATAAAGACACAGAGAGGAGCAGTAAATTACTGACAGAGCCAGTAAGAACTGTAAAACATAACTTATTTAAGGTCCAAACATGTATGAAAAGACCCAAAATGATCACTGTAAGTGGCCTTGGTGGAGCTGAGCATGGCTCCCTAGTTGTCTGCCCCGGGCTTGGTGGCGCTGTGGTCGGGCTGTGCACACCAGGCTTTCCATTACAACTCTGTGTGCTGTCAGAGCCAACCTCTTTCAGTGAGATTATTTTTCCCTTTTATATCTAAAAAAAGGTGCAGCCAGATCCAATAATACCATATTCAATTGATGTTGGGGGGGGGGGGGGGGGGGGGAATTGGAGGAAAAAAACAACAACGACGAAAAAATAAATAAAAAACAACTCATGTCCACCATCTGCAAATGTCAGCAACAGAATCTGTAATCCCTCTGGATAAACACGCATATATTTTTTTTTTTGCCTGAGCCATAATTAAAAGCGCTGTCACAGTTTTTACTCTGGTACGTGGAATGGAGTTTGGCAGGTGAGAATTTTGTGGGGAAGCCCCGCGAGGCATTTTGAAAAACAATGTGCACTGACTACTGCTCTCTGCCGACTGAGAAAATGAGAAGGTGGTGCAGAAAAAACAGGCCCTTTCCTGCTGGGAGAGGATGTGGAAGAAACACACCTCATTGACCTACAGGCCTGGTGGTGTGTTTACTTCTGATCCCTGCTATTTATAATAAACCATTTCCTAGAAAGCATCACCAGAGAAATGACTGATTAAAAAGGTGGCACATTCTATATGTTTGGATAAAAACGAAAAAATAAAGCTGGTGTGATGCAACGTGCCTGGACTGTAGTATGTGGAGTGAATAACTCACAGTCTGGATGAATGGATTGTAAAAGCACAAACATATTCGATCCTACATAGGCGCTGGGCCGCTCCTTAGCCAGAAGCACCGTCACTCGGACATTATAGCACGAGACTGGTGCAGAATACGTGAAACCTGCCAACAACTAAACAACCAGCATTCTCCACAGTAGGTTGATGTTGGTTCTCCTGATCCCGAGTGCAGACTACTCCTCAGACAAAGTACTTTTTCAAGATGTAAAGTGCTTATTAAATATCACACTTAATTTTGCTCAAGGACTTTGTTTTTCCAGTTGTCCAATTACGTGCACTTTGTTCAGCATTTCAGAGAATCAAGATATTGTCAAACTTGTCCCCAATGAGTTACTAACTTCACCTATTTAACATCTCTTTTTGTTGGATTCTCTACTTATTCTATAGTTTCTAGATTCATCAAAATTGTTTAATGTACGTGTGTTTTTGTATATAAATGTGTGTACCAGCCTACTTTGGTATCTCAATCTTTGGCATTTAACTATTTTGCAAATTCAGTAAACTGCATTTATAATTCCAAATCGGTTTTTCTTTTACATCTTGTGAGATTAAAACAATTCACTGTCAACAAGCTATGAGATTTACAGCCCATATCCCATACCCCTATATCCCATTGTGATGAAGCTCAGTCATTCCTCCTCTCTAACTTACTTTATATTCAGGCTTAGAGTTTATGTGATGATCCAGACTCTTTGAATTGTATATCTCGTGGCCTCATTTACTCTGCTGTCTTTTGGAGCAATTGTAGAATATGATATGCTTGTAATTAGCATTTGGCTTATGTAACATACAACAAGAGATAATAAACAGTCATTTCTTTGCAGTTCTAGTGTGTCCATGCATGTGTCGTTTTAATTGATGAGCTGTGATTAGTTATATTTCCATGTGTGTTTTTTGGTGATATCTTCTTAAAACCCTCTTGGTTATTTTAATACCTGTCTATTATTATCTATTTTTAATCTATTATCAATTGATGAACAAAACTAATTCATGTCTTAAAAATGTTTTGCTGAGACACTATGATGTAAAATTGATAAAACACAGTTTAACCATCATACAAAGAGAACAAGAGAATATTTGTCTAATAATCTATATTTGCTAACCACAGACACATATGCATGTATATTTAAAGACTGGTCTTACTTGGTAGTATTGACTGCCATGGAAACTCACTCCCCCATGATGCAACCTGTTGAAACGTCTGCTCAGTGGTTGATAACTTCCCAACGCTCCCCTGGGAGTTTTGTTATCTTCCTTTACTTTAATTATATAGAGATTTTACAGTTCACAAGCTAATTGCATCTAACACGACTTCAGTACAAACAACAGCAGCTGGATGATCAGCCTGTGCATCCAGATGTATGTGAAGAGGAGAATAGACACATCAAACTTTGTCTCAATAACGCTCCCTCTGAAGAAACACGACATCTTGATTTAGATGCAAAACACAATCCCATGCTCGGCTGGCGCCTCCCATGAGGAGCCAGGAGATTAAGATTTAATGGTGATACCGAGGGAATGACACTATCTGTCTGCAGCCTCTCATCTCTTCACACAACATCACCTCTGTTTCATTTCTGTCGTTTTCCTTCCCCCAAACACAGATGCATACACACTTTTCTATCATGCATACGCTCAAGCATGCACACATACAAACACACACACACACAAGTATGTGCATGTTCCCCACAGATGCCTGCAAATGCATACAGGCTTTGCATATTTAGAGACTCACACATGCAATCTAAAATCTGACAAAACTTTGGCTACTGGCAAATGACGGCAACGGGAGTTTGACTTGTAAATTAACGCCTGTCAAGTTGATCTTTTTGTTGCGTGAACACAAGAACTGGCTTCAGAAAAGATGGATCTGCACTCAACTTGCTGGGCAAAACAAACATGCCTGAAGGGGATGCTCTGCTCTACACTGTTTAAGAGTGTAATGCACGGTGCTGATGTCATCACAACAGTTTTAATTAGATGAAATGTGACAGGAGAATGGCAACCGCTGCCCTTCAAGCGTATATTACCAGCATCTATGTATATCCTCTGTCAGTATATACTTTCAAACTGAATTACAGTCTTGCACCACATTATTCTACTATACCTCTTTCATCTGTGTCGTCTTTAGCGTGTGCTGAGTGAAGGAGGAAGCCCTGTCAACATCACATCACATACACTCACACTATAGCTACTAATTGTACATCCATTCATTCCTATGAGCACTTTTAGAATATTGCACATTCTTGTCCTTCTGTTACCAGGGTGTAATCTGCTCGTACCTTTAACTTCCACACTTAGAGTGCTCTCGATGTAATGGAAAATCCAAGGTGACAAAGTGTGAACTGTTTTCCTTTAAGGGCCACGCAGCCTGTCCTGGCTGCATTCATGAGGGATCAAGACATTATTCGTGAATGATGAGTGTGTTGACGCCGCATCAGACGACATCGACTCCACAATGCACCGCGGTGACACGCAGCACATGAAGCTGAAGAAGCTGGAAGACTTGAAGGGGTCGAGTTCAAGTCGTGAATAAACTGAATGAAACTGGCATCCAACGAGGTGCTTTACAATCCTGTGAGATCCTTTGGTTTACGAGGTAATGGAACGCTTATGTGCTCGAAGGATTCTTTGAGTCGAGGTCAAAGTTACATCAAGACTTTTCTCACTTTCTCCAGTGTCCACAAATGAAGACATTGAAGTTAAAGATAGTAACAGGTAGTGAGTGACATACCCTGTCATCTTGACCTAACAGAGACTAGAGTGGCTCTTATTTGTTCATTTCTCTTTAGCAGTGGATGGACGTACACAAGAATGAAATCTTCCAAAATGAAACACACAAGTCTCTGGAACAAAATAACTAAGACACTGTAAATGTCTGATGCTTACCACTTTGAGAAGTAATCATCCCCTCAGCCATGGCCTATTCTTCTCTCTCCTCTGTTGATGTGGTCGTCCCAATTTTCTGTCTTTTATCTAGAAGTAGGGAAGAGGCAGAAATGAAAGGAGAAATTACAGCTAAGCTTATAAGCCACAATGAGAATCGATACACAAAGATCACAATTGCAAACATCTTGAAACCCCAGCGCTTAGAAATTAGACATGTTGGACCCAGCAGAGATAAATAGTACAAGAAGTGATGGCACATTGAAGCTCCACTGTGTGCTGAGCTTTCAATCCACGTTAAATGCATCCCATGGTATACAGTGTGTTTACTCTTCTTCATTTCAACCCCAGCACGCCTCACTGAGTCCATGGCTACATTTTTAGTCAAAAGATTTTTCTGCAGGAACTTTCGGATGTTTCCCCGAGCACTACGTGTGACCTACACAATGCACACTGGCCACCGCCGCTACTTTCTGTACTGTAATGAGTGCGCTTATCCAGACTGCAGGAGGAAACACAGAGGATGGTGATTATGCAAAAGGCGTGCCTGAGTTGGTAATGTGATGAGAGAGAGACAGAAAGAGAGAGAGGAGACAGTTATCTCCTCTAGTCCAAAGGCAGAGAGGTTAGGAAAAAAAAGTTTGACTCAGGACACTCTTGTTTAAAATCACTCTTGACACCCGGCGCTATTAGTACGCCATTAAGAGTTCAAGGACAATAGCCGTCCTGTTTTTGATCATTTATCCGCTGGATCCCCTCGTTAAGCCCGAACCCAGTTCCTCACAATGGCCACAGAATACTGATGGGCCGTGAAGGGGTGATTTTGCTGAATTCATAATAACCCCATTTTTATCTGTCCTTGATATTACAACAGAGCCAAATGTCTTTGACTTTCCAGATTGACAATTGAATTAGTTGATGTTGACGCAGGCCTCCTAGTAATATTATCATGACAATATCAGGCACCAGTGATACATACTAAAAGGAAACGCATCTTGACATGGGTGTTAGCCATGCTAGCTGTGGATGGAGCTTTCTGTTTGTACTCTGCGTCAGTTTTTAAAATGGACGTATCCATTTTCATACGTAAAGGCAGCATAAATGAGTCCTTAAAACAAATTGCAAAAAAGCTCATCTGGAACTCTTGAAAAAATGTGTCCTTTACTTTTAATGCAACTTTGAAAACTCCAACAGCTTCAGGTGTACATTTGAGATCAGAGTTAATTTGCAACGTTAACATTCTGATGAATGCTGGTTAGAGTTAGCAGCATTAGCATTTAAATAAGCTTGATGTTTTGATTATACCCTTACAGCTAATTATATCCTCACATTTGCAACCTGCATTTACATTTCCAACTTTGAAAATACTTTGTTGAGCATGTTTGTGGTTTTCAGAGCAAAAGAAAAACACATTTGATGTTTTCTGCGGCCCATCGTGTAGATATACTCTAAAGGCTATGTTGCGCTCAAAAAAGGGCAAAGGCCAAACAATGGCATGGTAATCATTTTTGTATGTAGTATCTAAAAGCAAAATCAAATGCATTAAAATAGCCCAAGAATCTTAAAGGTTAAAGCACCATGGTGTCTGTGAATAAAGCCTCCCAAAACTAGTAAGACTCTCAGTCTTCCTACATTATATTCTGAAGTGTAAATTCACTTTCACTGTGCTCGCTGTGAGGTCCCTAGTGACACGTGTATAAAGAAGAATGTACAGTTTCAACAGTGTGTTAGTTAACATGAATAATGGCTGTATCTTAACAGCGCCTTAAAAATAAAGTGACCCTGATTCAGATTGTACCTTCAGATCTTTCATGGACAATCTGTCAAAAAACGCTGGTCTCTGAAAAATTCTAACTGTTCCCCCGTCTGCCAGGAGCTTGGCCTTGATTCATAAGGACGCATTTGCCAACTGGAATCAAGATGAACACCAATCAAGACAATAGCTGCTCTCTTAGTGTTTCTCCCTAATTATGGGACCATTAAGTGTCGTAATATGCAAGAGCACCTGGATGTTGTTACAGACATCAGAGCTTCATTAGCATTTGTTCTTAACTACCACAGCCCGCACCCAGATAATTGGTACTTTATTTTGTGGTATGGTGTGAAGGGAGGGACAGAAATTGGAGGCATTTCTCCCCCCTCTCACTGATCAGCAGAACGTGAGAAAGATACAGTTTATATGAACAGAAGGATTCGTTGTGTAAAAATGTTGATAATTGCATAAACACAAACTATGTTCTACTTTCATAATTATGATGCAATCAAGTTTTTTCTCCTTATATTTAAAATTAGATGTTTGTGAACCTTGATCACAACAATCGAAAGTAAAGTCATTATCAAAGTGAATAAAATCTTAATTACAATGAGTCATTTTTAGTAAGGTCCAAAGTTCAATGTTTCAATGAGATTTTTTAAAACTTTTGATCCACTTTTGTTTCTCATCTTAAATTAGAATTTTGGGTTCAGGGGGTAGAAAACCTCTCTCACTAAGGTCGGGCTTAAAACTTTCCTCTTGTTAAAGCTTATGATTAGATCTTGCTTAGGTGAACTTAGTTATTCTGCTTTAGGCCTCGTCTGCTGGGGGAGCTCCCATGATGCATTGAGCACTTCTCTCTCTCACTCCGTGCATTTATATTACAGCACTGCAAGTCAATAACCGTGTTCTCTCTCTGCTTCCACTCCCTGCCCTCATCCTGCAGGTATCTATTATTCCAGAGCCGCAGGGTCAGGATCTGCCAATATCACTCAACCATTATTATTGTTATTAATTGGTGCTGATAACATTGCCGCTGTTATTATTGATAACACCTTTACAACTATGGGTATTGCTGTTATTATTGTCATTACAACCACCTGTCTGACAGTAGTACAACTGCTCCTGCTCTCTCTCTTTCCCTCTCTCCCCCTCTTTCTCCTCTCTTCCCTCACAACCTGAGGCGGTGGCAGATGGTCGCCCACCTTGAGTTTGGCTCGCATGGAGGTTTCTTCCTGTTAAATCTTCCATTGTCGCCAACTGTTTGTCCATTGTGGGAATTGTTGGGTTTCACTCTACATGTTGTAATGTCTCGACCTCACTCTGTAAAGTACTCGAGGATGTATGCTGAGATTTGGTGCCATGCAAAAAAAACAAAATGAACTGTGATTTATTTTAGTGTCGAGCCTAAAGTGATAAATTTGAAACTATATGCCAGATTAGCGCATCCCTCTGATCCAAAGTCTTCCCCTTCAATGTCACAAACACACAGCTAATAAAGCAGAACCAATTACTTTGCGCAGCTGGGCATCTTTTATATGTTCCTTTCGATCTTGAGCATTTGATTGCTTGTAAATACACGCTTGATTTATACTTCTTTACAGTGTAAAACGCAGTGGGCCCAATGACAAGAAAGCAATTAATCACATTAGAATGCCAATTAAGAAGTTGGTCTGCTCCAGTGAGGGTAGGAAAAAAAAAAAAAAAGCGAGGGAATTGAAGATGTGAGAGAGTTTCCCTCCAGGAAGTTAATGTGAGCCATTAAATTACATCCATCACTCCCACTCCTCCACACAGACAATGTTTCACATGTAAGCACTTAAGAGCTGTACAGTAAGACGATTTAAATCCACTGGACTCTTGTTACATAACCTTTTTCTTTTTTGTGTGTGTGGCTGATTTGCATTTAATGTGTAAGAGCTTGGACACTTATCACCATCAAACGTGCTAATAATAACAGTGGGTGCTGTTAATATGATATACTTCTATTTTGCCAAAGCTCCAACAATAAGTGCTCGGTAAAAAAAAGTGTACAGTGTGTTCCAACCTACATTACATGAGATGATTTAAAATAGCACAACTTCAGTGGGAAAATAGAGACGACTCCGGGGAATCGATACCTAGATAGAGTCTCCACTATCGTAACAGAATCATTGAGATTTGATTAACCTTGACTAAAACTTTGTTACCTTGTCATAACCCTAACACTAACCCATGACTTGCCTTGGAGCTCAGTCAGGTTAATTTGGTATAACTTGATGTATTCCCCGAGCGCAAAGGTGAAAAATATGAATTGCTAATGATTTAAACTGAGACAGTATTCTGGAATCAAAAATAAGTATAGTCATGGGCAGTGTGGAAGTGGAGGGTGTTCATGGCTTTTTTTTCCCGACCATGATTTGGATGTTAGCTAACCAGCACTACTTTTCTCTAGAGTTAAGAAACTGCCAACTTTCTGCATCCACCCTCTGAGCCTTAAGGGCGTAAGACGAAAGAAGGACTTTTGAGTCTTGCCGTAAGCTAACAAGGTGCTAAGTATCTCACCGAACATAAAATCAATGGAGCGTCAACACAGTCAATGCACTGTGGGGATCTTTGCATACAAGATCTGGTAGCCTTAGTGTTGTTTTGCTCAATCAATAACCAATCAGCAATGTCTAACACGAGTCATGTCCCAGTGATGGAAGGTGGACTGGCATTACTGTTTCCTCTTAAAGCGTTGACATAGGTTACCGTCGCTGAGAGTAGCTGGAATGTAGATGATTATGAATAAACTAGTTAATTTAAAGAACAAAAGTGCAATTGACGAGAGGATTGAGCAAAGGTTGGCAATACCACAACTTCTCACAGTTTCCCACCTTTCTTTCATATGGAATCATTTTAATCTTTATGTTGGCGATGGATAGTATCGTGTATTTACTTATATATCTACATTTTTTTTAAAATCCCATTGTCATTAATTGGTTGTCCTTAACCATATATGTACCACTGTAACCATGACAATAATAAACCTTGAAGAAGTACAGATTTGAACCAGTCTTGACCTTAATCTTAAGTAGTTCTTGTGACTAAACCTTACAACTTGTTGTTAGCATGATGACGCAGGTCTGAAACCCCTGAGGCCGTCATGGCCCTATTTCAGGAGCTGCGCCTATGGGTCATGTCAGAGGCTGAGAAGAAATATTCTTTACAGTTGTTCGGGATGGAGATAAAAAAAACCCCTCTTCACATCAATCTTTGATGGGTAGTTTAAAGGATTTGGGATTTTCACAGGTCAGTTATCCACCTGGCATCAGAAATTGCAGCGATGTGTCAACAGGAGCAGCGACTCCAGGTGAACCGAACCTAAAGTAGCCTTAGCACTAACACAACCGGCTCTTCTTCAGGAGCAAGGAAGAGCTGCTGTGGCTCTTTCAGAAACAATTTTGACTTTGAAGCTTTCAAAATCATAAAATATAAAGTGGAGACACCTCAAGGCTGAAGCAACCAAATCTGTCTCATCTAAGTACTGTTTTCATCACCATGCAGGGATCCCAGAGAGTAGCATCAGTGAAGTAAAGTAACAAAAGGCAGTGAAGTTTTAAAGGTATGAAACACAATCGTTATAATAGCAAAAATAAAGAAAAACTCCCAGCTACAGTTGTTTAGATATTTGTCATCAGCCCATCACTGAACTATCTGTATGCGTACATTTATGTGTGTTCATGTACATTCTCATTTTTCATCGGACAAATATGCCTGTTTCATATTTTTCCACAGTTTATTGTTATACAATGCTGCTTGTGTATTTGTCCATAGTCCACATGTGTGTATTGGTCCGATGTGATACACTATGTACATTTACACACAGACTGTATCTTGTTTCCAGTGTAACTTAAATTTGACAGGCAGCTCCTTGAGGGTCTTCGCATCAAGTGGAACCATTTTGACTGGCCTCGGCTCCAGGGGCCTCAGCACGACTCCGGAGAGGAAGAGAGCGAGCCGAGTGGCTGGGTTCGTGGAAAAAGGGAACTGCACCACCGCATGCTGCCTATCCGTTCCTCTTAGCCGACTCAGTGGCCCGTACCTCGCCTTAATGAAATGTGGCAACACACACAGACACATGTAGCACGTCTACTCTAATTAAACAAGAAGGCTCAGCCATCTCCTGCACCCCCTGGTGGCATCATGCAATTGACTCCGAAATGTTGTTTGGAGTCTGGCACCAGCGATGGCAGTCATAGCAGAAAATAAGCTAACACCACTACAGAAATACTGCTTAGGTATTAATGTTTTGTATAGATTGTGGTTCTATCTGTATATTTAAATTAACAAACCTTGTGCGACACTTTGCATCATTCGATTTTACAAGTAGGCGAGGAGTCATAAGGGGTAATGTATTAAATCTACAGTATATAGCTCAGACATTAAATGGAACAAATATCTCTGTGTTTGCCTTATGTAGCTATTTAGTATTTTACATGTGGCATAATTCAATTATCTTCTTGAACGGTAGTTTATTGTTTTGTTACCTGTTGTCACCTCTAATCTATAAAAAAAACTCTGCAAATGCAATAGGGGATTTTTACCTTTGCCTTCACTTTACTTCATGAATGTATAAATATGCCAGATACAGCTGCTGAGATAGGTAAGCTTTTGCTGCATGGAGCTTCCATAAAGCCAGTGTAATCGTTACAGATTGATTCAGGGTTTAATTCTTGTTGATTTAATTATAGGTGCATAAAAATAATTAGTACGGTAATTTAACACATTTACATGTAATGACACAATTAAATTGTTAATAAAACAATTATTGGTATGTAATTAGATCAGTAATTAAATGTTTTATTTCATTATTTGGTGTGTGTTGTGAATAAATTACACAATATATATTATTTTCAAATAAATTGTGTTTAATAAATATTTTAAGTTATTATTATTTATTTATGTATTTCACAAAACACGGGTTAACTACTAAACAGAGTTTAACACTTGACTTGCTTTTATGAATTTTCATCACAGTGCTGCCTTTGTTGCTTCAACTTGGTGACAAGTGAGGTGGTTGTTTTCCTGTGGCTAGACAACTGTCTAGTTCACCAGCTCTTCAAATTGCAAACATAAATACATACTCTATGTCAACAATTTAAGTGCTTGGTCTGAAGTTCATGATGTAAGTGCATTCAGGACATGTACAAATCCACTTTTGCTTGTTTAAAGGACACAAAAATGTTGCTGTGTAAGTTTCAACCTGGTCTCTTGATTAATCTTGTGTGTGTCTTGGGCTGTGTCCGTAATCACTCACTAATCACTATATAGTAATTTCACCATTTTGTTGTGGTGTCTGAATGTTAAGTGAAGTTTTTCATAACCTATTTAGTGCACTCATTGTTTCCCATACTGCATTATGGAAAATAGTGTACTAACCGAGCAATACCTACCATAATGCATTGCGTTCGCAACAGATAGACGAGAGGAGAGAGGGCGGCAGGAAAGGTCCGACTAGTCTTATAAATGTAAAATACAAGCAGAGCAGAACAGAAGTTAAGTGTGGCTTTCAAAGCTGAGTTGAAAAAAGGTGAATGAATGGAAAAACACAAAAATGTTACGATAATTAAGCTGCCATAGAAGAGCTTATAGGATTTTCACATTGTTCTGAATTGAATCGAGGTATGAAAATACATTCTAGTGTCGACAAGAAGCTGTAGATACATTGCACTTGTCAACTTCAGTAAATAAGCACAACTTGTTACAAACTGGATCAGCTATGTTTGTTTGAATTTGCATCAGAGCAATGACGACTCAAACATCATCATTGTCAAATGCAGAAAATTCTCCACAAGAGCACTGGGTTACAAAACAACAGCATCCAGTGTCTTTGTATAAGTACATCTATAAGCTATAAATAGAGTAGCAGGTACACAGCAGCCAAGGTACTTCCACCCCCCCTTGGGGAAAGTCTATACATTTGTTCCCCCCCTGGAGTCTTCAGTCTTCCACCACTGAGCAGTCATCGTGAGAGCTTCTTCTTAATGTTTAGATCCCCGCAGTTGTAAAATTGAAACATGTAATTCTAATGTCTCTCCCTCTACTTTTCTCAGAGATGCACATTCCAGTGATAAAAGGATGTGGGATATGAATTAGTGTGGGATAAATATGGGCTTATATGAAGTACACATCATCATTCCACACTAGCCAACTGACAGTTTGGCAGGTGCAGCCATAATGCTCTCACTGCCTCCCCTAGAGCTATCCATAGTGGTGACTATGAAATATGGACAGCAGCAAATTGAGATTCATCAGGCACGCCTGCCTTGCTCACTGAAATCTATATTCAATTTTGGAGCATCTGTCATGGCAGTGGCAGGCTAAGGCATGCTGGGATTGAGAATCACTTAAGTGTTCAGAAATTGTACATAGTGGCAAAAGGCTCTTTCTGTGAATCGGCCTGCCACTCTGTCTCTTTTCCTTCTGCGAGTAACTTCACAGAAAAAAATATATTTTACTGCACGTCGGTATTTGTTTATTACAAATCGAATAAACGTTTCTATTCACAAACACAGTTCAAACAGCAATTTCTCAGCCAACACCAAAGAAACCCTTCATTATTTAGTGAAATAATCAGAGCATCCTTCTGTGATCATTAGTTTAAAGAGGCTTTGTTACCATTGGCAGCCTATTTCATATGAAGTGAAATCTGTGAATACAAGCTCAGTTGAAGTGGCCATAGTGTTGCTGGGCAAGAGATACTGAATGGTTTTAAGTGTTTAAGTTATACACTATGTTGCTTAAGGTTTAGTCACATTTCTCCATTTTTTACTCACCGGAATAACATCAATTAACACGTTCTTCATTCTGTCACACAAATATTGGACAATTCAAACCAATTATTTTCCATCACATGCGACAATGAGAGCACGTGGATGGTGCGACAGAGTAGACGGGAGCATGAAATCCTCGGTCCTATGGCGACTGCCGCACTCAATTTTCCTTTTCTTCATGCTCGCAAGAGTTTATGATTAAGAGGCAGCAATTGGCTAATTATCTACAGTGGGAAGAAACAGAAAAGGTCAAGGTTTGATCTGCAGAGTTGGTGTCTGCTCTCTGTGAAGTGGGTCAAAGGAAGCTAAGAATTCTCATTACAGATGGATCTGTCAGCAGCCGGGCAAGTGGAGCTCCGTCTCCCACAAGGACGCCGACATGAGATTACACCTGCGGCTTTTCGGCTGAGGACCACCAGGGCTCCCTTAAATCCACAAACGCCGCGCTAGGATGATTCACTGGAAGGGTGGTGGAAGCTGTTGTGCTCATCCGTTGACCTTATGTGCTCGACTCGACAAATCAAAACGGCAACTGACTTCCCCCTCATCAGACAGCTATTTTCTATGGTATGGCCTTAATGTTGGTTATAGATTCGAAAGGGGGCAACAGAGAAAACACTTCAGGAGGAAGAAGTCAGGTTCAAAGGGTTGCCTGTATATACCCACAACCTCTTACCTCTATATACCAGAGACAGAGGATAAGGAGTGTGAATGTCAAATACATCCGATAAAGATGCATCATCCGAAATACCAGTTTAACCTCAGATGTGCAAATATTAGGATAAAATCAATTCTACGAGCAAACATAGGACTGAAACTAAAACAATATTCTCCTTTCTTAATGTGCATGCACTGAACCAAGAAAGAAATATACTTATGTCAAGCCTGTTAGAAATATAAATGAGCCAAAACATACATAATGGCATCCACGCTATTAGGAATGATATTACATGCAGGTTTATGTCTGCTGAGGCAATTCAGTGGCTGCGGCCTCCCATCTGTTATTGTTTAAATGTAAAATGGCTTCCATCTTTAAGGCTTGTCATCACTCTGTCAGTAGAAACACAGGATGCATAATGGCACCAGTAAAGCTCTTTATTATTCCATGGTGAACAATGAGCCGTGTCAGCTGATAGAGGGAGACCCCCCCCTCCCCCCTCCCCTCCTCATTCCCAAACTGTGGAACCCAGGGAAGTGACAATCAATATGAATGCTTCATTTGGTTTATGTGTACCAATGAAGACACCACAGCAGAAAGAAATTGTTTTTTCTCCCTACCTATTGTTTTAGCACATTTTCCCTCCAGAGACACTTATCGTCTCTACAGGCTGGTTCCAAACGATTAACAAAAAGTATGAAACGCGTATTGATTTGCATATTTCAACAATTTATACAGAGAACAAATAAACAATAAACGTGTATGGATGTCGTGTTTCAAATACACAAACTCGCAGGTTAAAGTTTAATTGCGGTGCGATAGTCAAACGACGAACGTTACATTGATTTTTCCACCATTTGCTCATTTGAACAAATTACATGACTGTTTTTTACAAAGGTTCTTATCAGTGTCAGAGAAAGTTGTGCCACATCCAATCTCAAAAAACACCTGGCGCTCTGTCACTCATCACTCCATCAAAGCATCGACCAGGCATGGCTGAAATGTCTGATGACAGAAAGGGTGAAAATATAGGAAGGACGTGATTCTATAGACAGATGTATAATAAAAAGATACAGAAAAATGCCAAATATTGCTTGTTATCTTTAAGTGAATGGGCTGGTAGTGTTCAACTGAAAACACTAGCCCTTAGGGGAGATTGTCCCTGGGCCTGATGTCTCTGGGGGACAAGACAAAACTCAACGGAGGAGCCCTCCTACCCGACCCCAGAGCCATGTTAACCATGTTCCATTGCCACAGTCACACCTCAGTTCTCCCACCACAATCCTCCCTTGTTAAAAACAGTTTGCTTCATCTGTTGGTGGAAGAAACTTAACACAACATAATGAGGTCTAAACAACGAGACTTTTAAGATAAGTAAATTTGAACATTAACAAGAAATGGTTGAAAACACAAAATGGAGAGAATAATAATATATTGGCTGAATATCACACATCTTCTCTACTGACATATTCAAGCATGGCACCTGGAGATGGCAGATAGCAACACTATCATATATTCCATCAGCTGCATCAGGCAACATTTTCAAATACAAACTATTTATACTTTGGCTTGCCTGAATATTTGATGGTTTTCTATCTACTGAAAGATGTGCATCCACATTTCCCAGTAAACCTATCTGGGATTTCTATCTTGCATTAGTCCAGCAGCGTAAATAACCCTTGTTAGAGAGACTACATCATCGAGGCTCTGCACCTAGAACAGAACCTTCCATTATGTCAACACCTACTATTTCATCTCAAAATGGCTGCTTTTAAAAAAAAAAAGAAAAAAAAGAAGCTCCATGGTAATTTTAGAAATCTCTGTGCGGTGTGCATACAGCATGTGTTTATATGGAGATTAGTCCAGCATCAGTGTGTGAAAGATAACCAAACCATCCACTTATGATCTCTGAAGAGATCCCTCTCCACTGTTATGCTTGTTAAGAAATGGGGTAGCTCAAAGAATACGTCTGGAACAATTATCCCTCAGGGAATGGAAGCTATTGTAGCACTTGCCGCTTTTTGAGTGGTGCCATTGCAGCTCAGACGACTGGAAACAGAAGTCCTATGCGCAATGCATCAAAGCTGGAGGTATTTTTGTTCTGGGCCCCTAAGTGATTTTAGTGGGGCTACAGTATTTACGAGCCTCCACGTTACATCGTGTGTTGATCTTTCATATTATTTGTTCCAGCATTTGAGGCAAAATAATAATAATAACTTGAATTTATATATCACCTTTCAAGAGACCCAACGGTGCTTTACACGTTTCACTAGGGACCAAGAGAAAAAATAAAATCCACACAAAACCGGACAGAAATAAACAGCACTAAATGGCAGAGTGGAACGTTAACTGAGGCCAAAGTCCTTGGTGAACAGGTGGTGTCTGAGGAGTTTTTTTTTGAAGATGTCCAGAGATGCAGCATTGTGGATTTCAGCGGGGAGAGAGTTCCAGAGGGTGGGGGCTGCGACACAGAAGGCTCTGTCTCCAAAGGTTCACATTGCTCAGTTTTGTCCAAATCTGCATAACCAGGCCCCGTAATCAAGGCCAGAGGATTGAGTTGGCTCTTGTTCAGAGAAGCGGCTATAACACAACAAGATAAAATGCTTTGGCAAGACTAACCACTTGGTGACGAGGAGTGACCTTTAAGAAAGCCGATTGGTCGGCTTCCACTTTAAGTCGTTTAAAGGCAATTATCTTGCTTGGAGAGGAAAAAAAGTCATAAACCGTCATTCAACTCATGTTTCAACCGCTCTACTGTATCAGTTTGCTTACTTTGGTGTAGTATCATGTGTCTACGAGTTCTTCTGCCGCTATGCTATGACCGTAAATGAAAGCAAAACATTTTGCCGCTATCTCTTTACTGTTCTCCTCATGCTTAAATGACTGCAGCGGGATCAGTGCAGTCCCTAAGCAGGAGAGAACTGAAAAAGGTCACAACGGGGGGATGAGAGAACAGTGTGAGTCAAAGAAGCTACATTTCTCCATTCGGCGCTCTGCTTAGAGATTGAGTTACACGGGTACATTACTGTGTCCCAGAGCTACCCTGGTCGCACATCTGGCTGAAAATGGCTTCTTCTGTTATTTTCAAACCAAGCAGCAAGGACATTCCGGATTTGTCTGTAAGAACACTTCACTCAGTCGCACACATAAATATGATTTATTAACTAAATCTGGATTTCATGGCTATAGTTCTGTAACGGAGTACAAAGAGGCAGGTGTGAACCGGAAACATTCATGTCCGCGGTACACAGCCATCTCACGGCTGTAGATTAAACCTCTGTGTTTTTATTAGCCTGCATTAAATAAGACACTTAAAGTGCTTTCTCTGCTGTCAACACACTAATGGAGACTCAGTAGCAGCACTGGTTAGCTGGGAACTTTAAGTACTTGATGGCTTTTATCTAGAGAAATGTTTGGTCCGAATGTGTGCAGGTTACAAGTTAAAGTTACTAGCTCCTCATCAAAACAACAATTGGAAAGAACAAGCTTCTGTCTTCCCAAAAAGCTACAGAGCCCACGTGTGCACCCCCCCATGTCCTGAAACCTCTGAGAAATGTGTTTTAATAGAACTACACAGCTCAGGATTTTCAAGTTAAAAGAAAGTCATTTGGCTGCAGACATCAACTGGTGATCAGCCGATTTTCCCCAGTGCTCTCTAACACCCGTTCACATGACTGAAGGGTCTATTTAAACACCTCAGTTCCCGCATCTATCCGCCATTACCTCTTATTATTTTGCAAGCTAACAGATACTTACGAGACTCGTGTGACTATGAAAACACTGGTGTGTGGAAATGCTTATTAAAAATGCTACATTAATTTTTATGAACAGGATGTTAAATTTCTCTCTGAACTTTTTGTATTATTGTATTTTTTATTTTTCTGGCCTATGACCTGAATGGCATTACCTTCATTACCTTTTCCTGGTTTGCTGCAATACACTGAATCATCCTGTCACCATCTGCTGTATTCACCATTATGGGGATTAGTTCATAGCAAACAGCAGAGAGACGAAGGTACAAGAGGTGAAACACAGCTGATCAGCTCATTAGTGTGAAATATATATATATATCACACTGCGTTAATTTCAAATGTATGGCACAGTGTATTCCATCTTTTATATCATTCTTACAACCTACTGCAGAGTATTGCAGCATGTATGTAACACAGATGTCCTGGAATCGCCGACAAGAATCTCACTAAATGCAGAAAGTATGTGAAAAAGTTCAGTATAATGTTTATCAGACGTGACAGCAAGAAGTCCCAGTAATGATGAGAACACTATGAAACATATAACGAGCCCACAACACAACAAAAGGAGCCATAAGAGATTATTGTTACCACCTCAGGACACATACATGTTAGATAAATACATGTCTGTCAAGTGGAAATCTAAATATTTTACTGATAAACAGACATCACAGTGTGGGACTAATGTTTTTTTCATTGAACGCAGTCACTGTGTTGTACAATTACACAAAGGCTAAATACACGGATATGCCTCTAATGTTGTCTTTACACCCACCTCCTCTCTGCGATAAAGACAACATGGAGGTGGAAGTCAGCGGGAAATGAAAATCCTCCTTTGTAATTTCCCACTTCTGCCACAGAGGTATTATTTGGCATCAAACTGTGTCGTGAGGTTAATGTTGATTTAATTTGCTATTAATTGTAACCTTCTGTCTGCAATTCAAGAGCGATACATAAACTGTTAAAATCATAATTCCGTCGCACTTAACGGAGATGAGATGCCGAAGTGCGCGGAGGCAAGGTAGTGGCGAGACGAGTCCATTTGTTCACCGCGTTGCCAGGAGTCAGGCAGCTGGTTAATTGGCTCAGCGTTCTCCAAAGTACTAAGAGCAGTAATGATGTCAGTCTGGATCTCTCCAAAGGTACATGGGTTCACTGACAAATAGGAATCACTTAACAGGTGTAATAATTGTGCCGCTCAGCAGTTTGTCTGTGCGGTAGCAGGGCAGCCATGTTACAACTTACACAACACGCACTGAACCAACATGGACGGACCACATGCTATGTAAAACAACATAGCACAGCACACTCTTGTCTAGTGAAACTGTAGAAACATGTTTGTGGTTCTGCCGTTGGAAATCCATTGTTTTGCTGTTTACACTTTTCACAGGACGGTGCAGTGGCAGCAGAAAAGTCTCATCTATAATGGACAGAATCGTTCTAATATCGGCCGTCGGAGACAGATCTCCCACCCGGCACCACTTAGTCAAGAGATTCTACATTTCAGGCAAGTCCTGCACTTGACCCACAACATCACTATTCAGATACCTGTCAATACAGAGAGGGACGAACACCGAATCCATTAGAGCACTGCATTCAGTGAGATTTATTCCAGTCTGACTCTTTGACATAAAGTACCAGACCATTTTTTGACCAGGAAAAATATGATAGCTTAAAATGCCTTGGAAATGATATCAAATTGTGATGCCTACATGCTAAAAATGTAATTTAATTATTGAATTCATTTCTTCTTTTATTTTATCAGTGTATTTACTTCATTGTTCATCCTCATTGTGTCTGATGAGGGTTGTTAAAAATGACAGCTTGTATTATTATCTCCTCTGGACTGAATCTTGCCTTCTTGTGAAGAATAATATTTAATAAGTTTATGATTTCGAATCAGTGGATACTCACAGACTTCAAGGTTACAAACAAGACAACAACGCTGAAGGTAACTTACTTTGTTTAGAAGAAAACATAGCGGAGCATGTTTTAGAGACACCAATCTAAGATTACACTTTATCAACATATACTGGGTCACCAAGTATGAAATAAACAAATGAAACAGTGCCACATATCCCATGGTAACTACCTGTTTTAATCCACCTGTATATATGCTACATTCTGCCAAGCATCAATTTACTTTATAACAACTAATGCGCCCTCAGGCTGTTGTAGGTAAAACCCCAGACACACAATGAAAGGGCAGATCTGGTCATCCAGGTCACGACATCTGGAGACGACTGGTCAGCATTAGAGAGTGGCGCCTCAATTAGGTGCCCGGAAAAACCACAAGCTTTACTAAGCAGGAGTCTAAGGTCTCGACATGCGGCTCTCCTTTCAATGCAGGTCCAAGCACACAGCAGATGAATCACACAAGATCAGATGACCTACCTGTCTCCCCCGTTAGATCGACCTCGGCTACTTTTGTTTGACGTCTTCAAAGTGGCACGGCGCTAACTAAATGCTCCCACTCGGGAGTTGAAGCCACCACTTTACACCGTCTTGCTCTAAATGGCTTAATAAACGTCCCTAGAATTGGAGAGCATCACAATTGAAACAGGAACAAATTTATACAAACCCATGAGGTAATCCAACATGCCATATATCTTAAAACGCTGCTCCCGAGTACATAGGAGATATTTATATATATTTTTCCATACAGGACATTTAGAGAGAATCGATTTGTCGGTGAGCAGCAGAGAGGGGAGGGGGTGTCACGGAGCATGGAATGAGGGTGGAGTGTTGCACTTTGGGTGTCAGGTGTCTCCTGCACTTTTCTGGGCAGATAGTGATGCCAGTGTGTGGGGCCTGCGTGCAAATTAAATGGAGAGACAGAAAAATGCATTATTGATCAGGGTACTGCCAAAGTGTCTCGCTCACAGCACAGGATCAGGTTTGGGTACAGGGTAATTAATCCATAGGCCTGAATAAAAGCAGAGGAACTGATCTGTACCCCCGCCTTCCTCGTCTGCCTCTGCCTCTCTCTTTGTTCAAATGTCTGCTTCATTCAGCGAAGAGAAAAATAGGTCGCTTGCTCGTAGGCAAAAACCGGTGCAAGGCGCCACTGGGATAGCGAGAGCACAAAGAAATGCACACACACACAGAGACACGCACTCATGCTGTTGCCTACGCATGTACACTTACTCACAGACAGACACACGTGCAAACACACGGAGAGAAGCAGAAACGGAAGGAAGAGACAGAGGAAGAGAGACTCGGAGCACCTGGGCGTTTCTTTTCTATTCTGCCAAACCGAGCAGAGCAGGTGTCTGTGTGATTCTCTCTGTATCGTGAACTGTAATCTCACACTGCAAAGTCTTAACGCCATCTTCAAAGACATTTTATACGCGAACGTTTTACACAACCAACATGGTTTGAGATAGAAATTGTGTTTTTCATTGCAATTGTTTTCAGAGTTTACTTTAGTATGTAGTTCAATAATTGTAATATTTCAGTAGGGAGGGTTGTCCACTAACCAGAAGGTCGGCGGCTCGATCCCCAGCTTCTTCCGCCTGCAATCTGAAGTGTCCTTGGGGGGAAAAAACACTGAACCCCTGTCAGCTGTGCAGACGCTGTATGAATGGTGTGTAATATGCTGCGTATTGAAGTGCTGTGTGTGAATGGGTGAATGTGACTTGTCTTGTAAAGAGCTTTGAGTGGTTTGTAATAATGGAAAAGCTCTATATATACACAGTCCATTTAGAGAAATGTGAAAGCTGTCACTCGTAAAAACAAACCACAAATAATTATCTCCCGACTCTGGAGCTCCTTTAGCTCAATGTTGGGTTTTAGTAGCTTTTAGATTTTGGTTTTACACAACTTCAATGTTGTAAAGTTGTGACATCACATAGTTACAGACGTCCTGAAGGTACAGTTTTTAAATACAGGCTGTGGCTGCATTTCTCCTTGTGGCTTCACTATTCATGTGAAGTAAGAAATGGAAATATTACTTTTTCTAATATGAGAAATCCTTTTTATAAAGGGTATTTTAGTTTTTCATAGATATGGTTATTCTTGTGGCCACTCATTTCAGTACCTCACAGGCTGTATGACAGTACCTCTAAATTCCTGCACTGGGTATAGTCTCACAAAACGCAGCTTGTCGTCATATTCAAAGAAAAGGAGGATTTGATGTAACAGGAGCCTCAGGCAAGTCATATTCTACATCAATACAATAAACAGATGGGCTGAGATACCTACAGACCCAACGTAATACACTTCTGAGTTGTGTGCAAGGTTACAAGGTCCCTCTTGTTCTGTGTTGCATACTTTTGTCAACAACAAAGTATAACAAGCCCCAAGGAACAACATTAGCAAGCAGAGAATAACAAGGAACTCACTGCAGGATGCACAGTACTCTCAATACTTTTTCAGTTTATCTTCCTTTGAATACAAATAATTGTAATTTAATGGAATTAACTCATGATTAGGGTCAGATTGTGATACTCATCATATATTTATTTGTTCACAATGACTCCACAGAACTGTGTACACAATACATATTTAATACAAATTTTAAACCACGCTGTATTAGGGACCTGTTGTCCTGCTGAACCCTTGTAAAAGAAAATGTAAAAGAAAGATAATTGTAATGGTTATTCACAAAAATCTTGTTCCAACTTTTTTCTGTCATTCATGAAATTTGATTTATGAAGTTGGTCATTTAAATTTAGCATCTGGCTGCAGGCTTAAGTGTGAACATAAAAATAGATCCGCCAGTGTCACTGAGGAAGACACAGGTGACGTGTGAATAAGGTTTAACACTTATTCTCAACCCTTCCCCCTGATAATGGCCTCACTTATTGACAGTAAATAGAAATCAATGAATAAACAATATACGGTTTATCACCACATCAACTGACTAGAGAATAGGTTCTGAATATTCATCGTCAAATCAAAATGAGCTTCAACAAATAAACAGAACAAACTACTGTAAAACAAAAGCTCCATTGTCTGAATGTCCTGTCAGATAGACGTGCCTGTATTTCTACCGACCTGAAATGACAACACAGAGTTAGGTCTATCGTGTGAGATTCCCAGTAGTAGCAACTGGAACATTCATTCTGCTTATAGGTTTTCTAAAAGCAACGAGGCTTCACAATTGAACAAAGGTGATACTTTGATGCCGAGAATACATTTGCAACTCATTACTTTCCTTGTAGATGCTGATAAAGACAACTACGTGGCAGATGGTCATCTTGATACACTAAGAGGTTATAATATGCACATGAGAATTTCCATTAGCTGGTTTGCACCACATCCACCCATCACTACAATGTGTGTGGGCTCCTGCTCTGCATCTGTCTCACTGAACGCTCAGAACCCACATCATGCATTTCTGCCAAAAAGGGGTTTGTATTCTATGTCTCTAGTAGTTTTACAAAGACAGACACTTTCTGAAGTATTAAAAGCAAAGACTGCACAAAAAGATGGGAGATGAGTCTCCACTTCAGCTAAATTATCCTGGATACAAGTGTCTCCATCTTGTGCTCTTCACATCGTCTGGAGCCGGAACCTGTGCAGTGGTGATCGGCGCAGTGTGGAGCCGACGACAGAAGCTCGACCAATTGAGAGTCAGTGTCAGCTGTCAATCATGATGTTTCACCCTGTTTTATAACATCGAATAACTAACTAAAATAAACGTCATGGAAATACTGACGTATGTATGTATTTAGAGTGCATAACTCTCAAAGGCCCATTAGTCCCCTTAAACTCAATAGAGCTGCAACACATTGCACACACTCATAGAACACTCATCCTTATCTGGAGTTTTCCAGGTAATCCATCTAGTATTTCTTTGCGTAATCTTGCATCTACACAAACTAAACAATAACCAAATGGATAGGGGTGAAATCGAAACCTCCTTGTAGATGGTAAAAAAATAAATGACTTGTAATTTCACTTTTTAGTTTGGTCCATGTCCCAACTGCTAACATGGAGGAGGCAGGGTTTATGACCTATATTACAACCAGCCACAAGAGGGCGATCAAGATTATTTGACTTCACTTTTGACTCCTCCGATAGCACCTTTATTTTTTTTCAGATCAACTGATGCCTCCTTTTGTCAGTGCATCCCCCAATTATAGCTGTTTGATGAAATGAACCAATTAAGCAGTGGACTAGTGCTCAGGGAGAGATGCATCTCCTAATGGCTGAGATTCACTCACAGGAATGCCATGTCCATATCGCCTCTCCACCTCATTATCATGCAGCTATTAGCCATCACTCACATCTACTGAGGCTCACATGCACTCACACCCAGCAAACAGGCTTTCATCCATGTGCTTTGGTGAATCATAATGCACAAACACTCGAGTGACTGGAGCGCAACAGGAAACCATCCGCTGCTCTCGGCAGATACAGTCCCTCTGTAAAATCGGTGAGCGGCAGATAAAATTAAATGGTGTGGGTTCAAGAGCATAAAAGCCCGTACTTGACCCTGGGAGAAGAAAAGCAAGAGTATGAGAAGGCAACCGTGAACCTGTCGATTCTGGGAAAAATTCATTGTTGTTATGGCCATTGTACGTTATAAAGAATTTAGGTCTCATATTTTGCAACAAGCGCAACAGAGTCAACGCAGATAATTTAAGATTCTGTACATTTTTTGGGGAAAAAAGCAATGACTGTGATTTTGTTTGTCAGTTAGGCTATTTCCTGAATTTGAAATCAACACAATATAAAGTGAGCCTAAAAAATTTGACATGTAAAATTCTGATTTCCAACCCGCAAGAGAATAGGAGCCTTGAAAGTCTTCAAATAAATAAAACGTTCTTCAGAGGGCTTTCACCATAACTTAATGAGAGGGACTAAAAGTTAATGGGTGAGGAAAATATTAGAGAACATCAAATTGCCAATAATTTGGCAGGGAGATAATGTCAGATCGGTTTCAGCTCACTCAGCTTCGCCCAAATCGGCAGATACACATGAATAGAAAACGTCTCGTCTGAAACTCATCTCTCCTTTTTCGAGAGAAAGGGACACTTGATGTTCTCGGCCTCCTATTTGCTCCTGATTCGCACCGTCACCCCTGATTTCCACTTCTGCTACTGATCACTCCGAAAATCTTCTTTCCTCTTTTCCTTATCACATTTGTAAGCTGCACTAGATCATTATTCTTCTAGAGCATGAGTGCTTCTTTACACATATTGACAGAAAATGTGTCATCATTTTAACTTGTTTGTGATACTAATGATTAAGACATCTCAGGTTATTGTACATCAACTGATGTTACATTTTGAAATGTGCACTGTTTTGTGTCCTTTTACGATTTTCCTGAAGTGGTTATGACTCCAGGCAACGAATAAATAGTCATTTAATTCAAATTATATTTCTTATTTAAAAAAATGAAGCCATAATCACAGCATCTAGTCAAGTTTCCTTTACATTTCTATTTGGTTATGTTTCTAAAATATCTTATTTAAACTGTTTACATTTGTGTACTCGCTGCCTTGAGCACAGAAGCACCGCATTATCCGTAATTTGCAGAATATGTACGATTGCCTGATACATATTTATTATAGAAGGTTGAATCACAGACTCTAGATTTTGAATGCACAGTAAATCAGAAATGTGATATATGTTCCTGTGTCAGTGTAAAAAACCTGAAACTTCTACAAGTTACTTACAATGGCATAGTAAGAAGTGTAATATAAAACATCAATCAGCTTCATTTTGACTGTGGCACTCTTTTCCTGTATGTGCTGGCAGCGGTATCAGAAATCACGACTCCACCGTGAGACTTTCAGAAACACAGGAGCGAATTTACTTCTACTTGTAACTTTCTCAATCTCATCCTCTTGCAGGCCTTAGTGATTTGTCATTTCTGCTTCACAACCTGAGATGGAATAAACAGAACAGAATCTGGCAGCTGATGTTCTTTATCTCAAGCCTTCTTTGTCTCTTTACCGGTTTGAAAATAAACCCTCTTCTCTCTCTGTGTAATCGAAGCCTGCATGGCTAAGATTAGCAGCCACCCCCCCCTCCTCCCTCCCAGCTCCTTGTGTCTGACCCCCCGGATGTAGCTCCAGGGGGTCATAGCTAGTGTAGCCTCTGACAATGTGGGGAAGAAGAACACTAACAGAGCCGAGGGTAGATGAGAAGAGATTCCCTTGCCACTCCTCACCGGAAAAACAATGCGGATTTGAAACAAGTCAAACATGTGAACTGAAGCTGCTTTCAGACATGCACTGAACTCTGGAGATCCTCCAGACTTTCTCTTCAGGGGCTGTATGTGTGAGCACATATGTCTGAGTGAGAGCCTCCGGAGTAACTGCTGACTTTCCCTGTGCCTGGCCCCTTGGTATAAAGTCCAGAGGAGCTGATGTGACTACACAGCAGGGGATCCTCGGATTCACCACGAGCAAAAAAGAAGGAAAACATATATCTCCAGATGAAAGAGCGGTGCCATACATAGGAGACACGACGACACAGATGTCAAGAGGGCTTTTGTAAATAAGAGCCACCGTCGGTGTCATTGTGCTGTAAACAAAAACATGTGATCTCCGCCGCAGGATTGTTACGCTACATCCTGCCTCTGCCTTTGCTCCACCTCTCAGCTGAATCCTCCAGAGGCTGCGTTGTTCCTGTGTGAGAAGGAAACCTCGAGAGAAAGTCCAGACCCGATTCTCCGAAGCTCCTCCAGAGGTCATGTCTGAAAACGGCTTTATCTTTCAACTTCTTTCATAAAATCCTGAGAATAAAAAAAATATATTTTGTTCCCCAGATATAAATCCTCATGCCCATTTATGTTTTAAATGTGTGATTTCCATCTTGTTCACAGGTAACTTCTTCTTTGACTGAATTAAAATATCCCCACAGCTCCCCTGGTTTTCTCCATCTTTCTATCTGGCCTCCTCCTCTCACAGGACTCATTTGTGAAGCCGTCTCTCCTCTTATTCCATCTTCCCACAAATAAATGGTCACACGCCTTTAAGCTCTCATTTCATTTTCCCACCAGATGGCAGGTTGGAGGCTTTACACTTCACGGGGGGGGGGCTGGCGACATGCTCATCAATCCATCAGGCTCATCTCAGTGTTAATTGTCAAAGCATCACTTAATTTGTCTCTGATGGGGAGGTATTTAAAATGCTGATGTTGTGAAAGCGTTGTCGTTATTTCATTAAAGAGCCACAAGCTCAGGTCACAGAATGATGCACCTTGAAAATGATGCCAGCTCCTCTTTTGGCAATCAATCAAAAAAGCAAAGAGACTGAGGTTTTGGACGCCGCTGTGTCGCTCTTCCTTCACTTCATTCCACATTTAAGAGTTTGCCCTTATTCAAACTTAATGTTACAGGAGAGATGGTGTCATATTATTTTGAAAATCCAAGTTTCCCTTTTATATTCTGATCAAACTGTTGATTTCCAGTCCTTGGTGATGTCAAAGGAAGTGAGACAGCAGCTCAGGCTTTGTGCACGTACTAACTCAGGAAATTGCCCTCTCACCCATGCAGCACACACCTGGAGATTCTGTGAAAGATGAATTCTCACCAACCGGAAATAGTTCATTTGGTGTGTAGGCGAGGGTAGAGCCCGCAGGAGGCAGAACAGAGACGTCATCACTCGAGAAAAGTTCAAGGTTGCAGTGGATGTGTGAACGCGGATTAAGAACACGCCGACTCTGATGTGTAAGTGAAGAGTCTATTTCTAAAAAAAATTCAATAAAAAATAGAATACATAACTAATTTTACCATAGCTTCATATGTGCAAGGCAGATATATGATATGTATCTATTAAAAACACACACGTATGGTGTTTGAGGTTCACAGCAAACTACAGGTATGCTATTGTGACCTTAAAGAACCTGATGGTATTTAAATGTGAGCACACAGAGAAAGCAATCAGCGAACACATGAGCTGGAACACAGTGTTGTCAAATGTCCTCTTTCATGCGTCGAGCAGGAGACGCCTTTGTTGGACCTCTGACCTCAACAAGAGGAGCATGAAAAGGAGATTGGGACAGATACATGTGTAATGTAATTTTCACATTCATGACACATCCATACATACTGCTTTGAATGGATACGACACATTGACTATTCATACCATGACAACAGCATTCGACCTTGAATTAATCCCCGCTCCGGTTGCCCATTTCAAAAACTATTCTCCCTTTCAGCTGTCACTTGAAATTGACATTTCACATAAACGGTTGAATGCGAATATAATTTTTTTTGTCAGTGGCCATGATTTTATAGGAGTTACACTTTGTGCCGTTAGCCCAAAGCATATTCACAGAAGGCCCTAAAGGAATAAATCAATTATTTTTTTCCTGCTATGTTGACGTGTATAGCCCAAACATTTCATGAATAGAAAAAGCTATGATTGTTTTTTTTCAAAGTATAATAGCACACTTCAATCACACAGCAAAACAGTGTAATTAAAATGTATATTTTTCCTTTCAAGACATGAATCCATGCATTTTTTTCAGTACGAGTTAGAGTGCGCGATCGCTCTGAAGCTGAAAACCTGGTGTCGGTCATCATTCGTTTTTTTTGCTCAAGGGCGTTTCACACAAGGCGGCTATATTTTGGATCAAATCAGTGACAGTCCAATCAGGAGACGGTTCTGCTAAGCATCCCGCTATACATACCTGCTGCCCCCGTGTGATTAATCAAAAACTATTTGACACATACAGGTTATTCAATTATCCCTTATGCCAGTGGGCAGAAGGACATTTTTGTAAGACCCTGAGGGCAGAGAAGTTCTTGCTTCAAGGATTCAGACGCAGCCAGAAGTGCAGCTAAATAGGGCAGCACAGCAGCTGGCTCTTCTAAGCAGAGATTTGAATGAATATTTAATGGCTGCATAGTAACTGGGATAACGTAACACATACTAAGGAAGCACTGCATGGTTTTGCCATTACGTTTGCCATTGTACTGTTCAGAACATACCCTCTCTTAGTAGAAATGCTTGGAAATGCCTTTAAATGGGACGTCTGCTGCTAAAGCATACACCAGTGCATCTGGGCTCCAACATCTGGACACGATTCTGTTGAAATTGGGCAGCAAACGTTAAATGTTTTCACGTGAATTAACATAAAGTGATCCGTTTAGTGGTCGTAAAAGCGTGAGGTGGCAACTGCGTTCTGCACGTCGGATGAGAAAACGGCTCCTGCGCTCGTGGACCGGCACAAAACACAAAAAAAGCAGCATATGGTGTTTGATGGATGCTTCCGTTTAAAGAACCTTACAGCCCCTCAAGTGCAAATCTTTGTTACATGGTTGACCTCTGCAGTACGACAGCCCCTAATTCACACCTATTGAGTTACAATTTGTTTCCCAATTTATGGCATCACTGGGTAGCAGAACCTCTCCATTTCTTTCAGTGAAGACTTTTAGGAAGTCTGTTTAAGCACTTTGCAAAAACATGAACACTTTTTAAATCCAACACTTTAAGAATGGATTCTGATGCGGCTAATGTCCTCAAAGGAATTTTGTATTCAAGGTAAAACAGCCAGTCAAATCATGTTAATTACGATTATAGCATAATGTGATCAAATATATAATTATAAGGGTAATTTTGTAACACTGTTCTACAAGTGCCATCAATTATGATGGCACTAAGAAATTTAAAATATTTTTTGGGGGATAAAACTTGTTCATTTAAAAAGGCTAAGAACCAAATATATTACAAAGACTAATCTGTCAACCGGCTGATTGTGTCCCAACCATTATTAGGATTTTATTCATTTTGATCAGATTCTTGACTATTACGAATATACAAGTAATATGTTGATGTGATAAATGATCCAATCACATCAAAGTGTTTGCTGTGAACTCATAATGGTTCAGATGGACCCCTACATCTCATTATCGGTCCATTGTCGTGCAAGATTCAAAATCCATAAGCATTTTTACAGAAGAAGAAAACTGCAGCTGATTTCATCTCCTCTTCCCGGTTCTGGCCTCGTCTTTATGTCTTGAGGCTTTGTCCTGATTTCAAATTGGCTTCTGCTTGTTAAATTTCTCTACCACTGCTTCATGGAAAGTCCAGAATAACAGTAGAATAAATCTTCAGGCAGCATCAACAGGGAAAATAAAGATCTGGATATAATCAGCTGTTCAACCACTGCCTGTTTATATTTTAATTAAAACAAATATAAGATAATATGGTGACGAGTGTTTAATAACGCTTGTTTCATGTAATGTGTTATAATCTTGATTGAAGAGCCCGGGTATATCCCGCTCTCGCCTTCAGCGTGCTCCTTTGTAATGATGGATGCAACAGACTGCGAACTGCCTCCATTGCCATCTAATGGTTTGTAATCAAAGATGTCGAGCTGCAACTTTATCATCCGCAACAGTGAGGGAGTGTCTCACCTGTTGTATCTTCCTCTCATTACTCATGCAAATACACATAATGATTGCAAATGAATAGTGACACATCGCCTCCCAGGTAATTGGATCTATAAGTGGGAGCCATTATAACCTCTTCTTTTTTCTTTTTGAAAAGGGATTTACATTGAGGTACGGGCACTCGGGAGGCAGATGACTGGAGGTTGGGTAATGTTGTCGTTTCACACACTAGGATGCTGAACGAGTTGTTATGGATGTGCTGCTTGTTTTTCTTTGAGGTGAGGTCACAAGGCCCTGATTGTTCCAGACCTCCTGCGTGGCACCGCATGACGTCCCTCGCACAGAGTGCTCGGAGGAAAAAATACCCGGTGATGGAACTGCCCATCCTCTAACTATATACTGAGCCACTAAGGGTTTTAGCTCAATTACAGTCGTCCACATCTACAATTATCTCAGTGTCTTTGCCACTGACGGACAAACAATTCACTATTTTTTTTCTTTTCAACAAACAACAGTGTGATGCTACATTAGTGCAAAATATACACCCCCCCTCCCACCTCGTGCTGTGTAATAACAGTGTTTTCAATGTGGCTGTGCGTTTTCAATAAATGTGATGTATTTAATGGGCAATTTAATGCAATTTCTTATTTAATATCTGGTTAAAAGAAATGGATTTTTGAAAAAAATATATATATAATACGCGCAATCTGACATATCAGACACTGAATCATTTTGCCACAGGGAATATATGAGGAAGAACACACACTCATGCAGAATGGCACATTTGACCTGTGACCTTTTCTAAATACTATTTTATAATAGTAATGTGTTTATTGTCAGTAGATAATTGACTTAGCAGTGCTTCCCATTCATTGATTTATCTGTGGCGGCCTGTCACTACATCAACGGTGACCACCATGTTGATTTTCTATCTTCTTTCCTTACGATTTGAAATGGGTCAAATCTAATGACATCGTGTCTCTCTCTCTCTGTCTCTCTCGCTCTCTCTCTCTCTCTCTCTCATACAGACACATTGACAACAGACTGAATTGCCTCTCCTCACTGTGCACGCTCTGATCACTGTTAGCTTTTCCTCACAGAGAAGACAGCTGGCATAACTGTCAATATTGCCCGCTCATGGATGTGGATCACATTAATGCTAATTCTTTAACTCCAATGCTAACCTTCAAGTTTTGTAGTTATTAATTTGTGGCAAATTATTTTGCAATTTAAATATGCAGATGCGCACCTAAATACAGTCTGTGTATACAGAACCCATTGTAATACCACCTGTCACCTCCCAACACTGTCAAATACAGAGAGGAGAACATTTTGTGGTTTAAATTCCAGATTTTAAGATTCTGCAGCAGATTTGTTTTAGGACACTGAAAAAAACAAGGACACTCATCTGACGAGCAAAACACCTGCAAAACTTCTCCTTCCAGTAAACGTGAAAAGACTTTATCTTTATCTTTATTTAGACAATAGCCCCATTCATTAGAAAAAGTGTGTTGGGTTTCTTTTCCACAAATGACCCTGATGTTTTGTGCTACACTGCTTTCGCTGAATTTGGATTTCAAATCAGACCATAGTTATATAGACACAGCTGCTAAAACAAAAAACCCCAAAAGGATTCATCACAGCTCTATTTCAGTTTGATCTGAAGACTTTTCAGATTGTTTTGCCACAGAATTAATCAGGACTTATGAGAAGTGGTAGACTGAACAAACTACAAAACATTAAGCCTGGTTTTAGTGGGATATTTTTCTGCAGGTCGTTTCCTCGGATGTTCCTTCAAATTAGATGACGACTTCTAAAAAAAACATTTCAGCATTTGAAGCGTGATGAAGGTATTTTCAAAGGCTTCATGAAAATTGATGAGCAATATACGAAGCAGAGGTTAGCAACAGTGGCCGAGCAATATTTGGGTAAGCTCCTGACGTATGCACCAACTGTTTCACCTTTAGTTATTTACTGTATGAATTAACTCATGAATCATTCACAAAGTATCTATGAAGAAGCAGAATCAAAACAATAAATAAATAATATCACTATGCCAGGCCTTCGGGTATATGGGGATCAAATTGTGTTTTTTTTTTCTTCTTCTTGTTTTTCTACAGAATCATGAAACTGCAGGGCTTTGCCTCCTCCACTCCTTGAGACAGACAGACAGACACACAAATTGGTGCATGCTGGTTCTCTCGCTCTGTCTCAATGCATTTCGCCGAGAGTGAGTTGGATGCAAAAGGTGTGCAGAAGTGATCAGCACTTATCGAGCAAGTTCTCTGCCTGCAGTGCCATGGCAACGGAAAGCAAATGTGACCATGAGATGTGTTCCAGTAGCTGGCAAACATGGAGACGCAGCCCTTCAAGGACTTGGAGTAAACAGACACATTTGGCCGATGGAGTGGAGCTGATAGGTGTTCCATGTTCAATGCACTTCCACATTTTTACCCCTTTTTTTTGGCGATTCGCTGTCAGTCCCCACTTTGGGTAAAATGATTCTGGAGAGTTATCTGAGCGAAAACTCCCATCAGACATAATTAAGGAAGAACTTTCTTTGATATTAGGAGCCTGCAAGACTGATGGAGGAGATTTTTACCGAGTCAAGACTGCATACAATTAGTGAATGTCTCGTATACCCACTGACTGACACAGATTTGCATTCAATTCAACCCGAGAGCCTCGTTGAAATGAACCCGCTGACTTTGTCGTTAAGTAGTTCTATCTTTTAAAAAGCCCCTTGCAAATGAGACTAGCAATTTTCTGGCAGACATTAGGGTGCGTACAGAGATGCATCCAGAGACAAGAAGCAGTGGGGTATCAGTTATTTGTGATGAAAACCTGTTTCACCAGGAGAAAGTGGCATCAGAGGCAGAAAGATGCAAAGTGGCAACAAGCTGCGCAAACTGGCAAAGAAAAGTTACTTTATACAGATGTCCTGCGGCGTGTGGAAACGAAACAATAGCAGTTGTGTTGAATCCAACAGAGAACCCAACACAGAAAAAATGACGGAAAACAAAACACCTGAAGGTGATTATGAAACTTGTATGAAAGCATTGTTACAGAAAAAAAATACTTTGATGAAATACATGTTTGTAATTGTAATTTTATGACACCTTTAATAATCTGGTTAATACGTTTATAGTCAATATTGGAACATGCTCCAAATTGAACATAAATTGACTTTAGCATGTTATTTATTTGCATGTTTTTCACACCTCTTGTTATTTACAGCCTTCGTAAAGGATCATGTGTTCACCTCACAGCAAAATGGATGAATCATAATCTAAATAAAGATTATTATTACAGGTGAAGTCAAACACAATATAGTCTTTACCATACTGAGTTATTACAGAACTTGAACTGATGACTACATAATATATTTCATCACATATTTCATCACTTTTGAAAGATCCATCAAATTGTAATGGGATTTTGCTGAAACCATGTGACTCGTCTTCCATGTAGGAATTATGTGATAAGTTGTTTTGACATGCACCTGCATAGTGTGTGACAGCAATGTCAAGACAGGATCTCCACGAGGACACGATAACACGCCTGTCAGGGAACGCTGATTTGTTATGTTGCATATCAGACCGGAGAATATTGAATATTTAAACCAGTAAAATTAAATTTAAACATCTAATTAAATAAATATTACCTCCAGCAAATATATTAATGATTAATCTGTCTGATGAGCCACCTGCAAATGTTAAAGCTTTTAAATCACGTTGACAATATAATTTATATCTTGGTTCATATCTCAGAAATGTGATTAATTCAACTGGATGACTTTCCAGAGAGGTGAAGTGAACTTGGACGTCCTCCCACAGGTGCAGGTCTCTGCTGACGGACTCCCCACTGCCTCCTGAATCATTTTTTTGCTGAAGGGCAGCAAGGTTAAGCAGGTTCAGCAGAGCAAATAAATAATGAATTCAATGAGGGTAATTAAGAAATCACATCAGACGAACAGCATGCAACCTCATGGCCCCACCAGAAGCCCCAAACTTAAAACCCTATTAAAAACAACCATGTTTCCTTTTACAACTCTAATTGTAGCTCCTACACGAAGGTTATCAAATCTTAAATCCCTAATTATCGCAGTTATTTAACATCTTGGGCAGACAAGCTGCAGTTATGTACGACTATTAGTCATTCTTGTCAAAGGGGGAATGTAGGTTGTTGACTTTGACACTGGAGGGGAACAGGTCTCTGTTGTCCAACAATGTCATGTCAGTGAATGTCGTCAGAGTCATTCCCTCGGTCTCTTTGTGCAGTGATGCTAAAAGCAACAGACTAAAATACAGAAAAATTTAAGAAAATCCCCAAATAACAATTAGAATAGCATAATGACTAAGGTAAATGACTAAATACATTTTATCAAAGCTGCGGCAGCTTTTGATCCCTAAACATCTATAAAGCTTTATGCGTATTATCTCTTACATGAAGTAATACACTATACTGTAAACAACTTGCATTAGTCACAAAGCTGCTTAATCATAATTCACAAATTATTTTTGGGAATCAATACCCTTTAAAATAATAATTAAATAAATGGTTATATGATGGGGTTACAGTTACTGTCTGGTATAAGCAAACAGTCAAAAATTGAATATTGCAAAGCCGTCCCACTGTTTTAACACTTTAAACTCTGCAATTTCTTATAGAGATTTGTCTCAGCTCCCCTCTCGTGTCACTGTGAGTTACCAAAACGTTTTTCACCACATGTTATGAAACATAATGACATCATGAACGTACAATGTGATGAGGTAGAGGACAGACGCCTTGGCTTTATACTGAAAAGAGAGGGAATGCTCTATTATAGGTTTAAACACGATACAGTGAAAGTTTCCAGGCTCAAATTACTAACTTTTCCCTTACAGCAGCAGAATGGATTACATTTTATAGTACTAATAGTACATTAGCAACCTTGATGTGGCTTTACATCCCACTATGCTGCAGAGCTTTAGGTCACTACACTGCCAATGCACGGTGTCGTACATTACAAGGCCGCAGACTCGTACATTTGAAGGGTGGCGTCGGCCGTGTTCACACCCTTTGTTGCTGACTCCAGCAGTAATCAACTAAATGACAATTACATCTGGTTAACTGCACTGGATCCCATTAATCTCCAGAAGGCAACAGATTAAATCTGTCTGTTAACAAGTGCTGCGCACGTTTGGTGCCCCAAATGCACCAAGAAGCTCCGGCTCATTATCATCGTACTGCATGTTTCATGTTACATGCACATGTGTGTATGTGGGAGATAAGTACGAGGAAGAGAGAGAAAGAAAGGAGATAAGGAGATGGAACACAATGAAATTATGAACTTGAGTACATCACTGCCTCAGAAAAGTCAAATTGATGTTATCAATGATCCTACAGTCATGATAGATGTAGTAGATACAATATATAGATCAAATAAATAGGCATTGATAGGTCGGTTCATAGCAGATTAGCATGTGGGTTGATTTCACTGGTTCCCCTCAGGGACCTCTGCGCATGACGGAGGAGATATTTCATGTCTCTCAGACCTATAACTCATGACAGCAACCCCACGGGTCTCTGCAATGCTTATGTGTTTTATGGTACATGTCAATGGTGTCCTTCAGTAGTAGCTTCGGCAGAGTCAAGTAGTGCTGACTTTGGTTTAAAGAGCAACAGCTTGGGGAAGTTTGAACCAAGCAACCTCAGAAACTATGTGGTTCGTGTCAATAATTACTGAACAGCATACTTCAACAATCCACTCATTTCTTTATAGCTGCATTTTTTTATTTGCAATTTTCTGCAGAAATACAAAGTTTTGGCCAGTGTCCAAATCAAACAGGATGAATATAGGATACAATTTAAAGAGTCAACACGGGGGAGGAGATGTCACTTTATAAACAAACATTGATTTGATGTAATTGTAACACCCTCAATGGAAATGCAGCATGGTGAGTTACTGAGAGCTCAGACATGAGGCCTATGAGAATTATTTGTCTTTTTTCTTTTGTACTACACACAAATGACGGAGCTCAAATTACACAGACAGACCAGGTTTAGTGTTCTGCATGTTGATTCTGCAGGAATTGATGTAAAACTGTCGTCCAGTAATGATTTCTACTGGCATACCAAGCACCTCTTCCCTGCAAGTGGTGGATGGCGTAAGTGTGTAAGTGTAAGTGTGTAATAGTGTTTGGGGGTCTCTCTACTAGAGTCCACTTTATAATGTGCCTCCCGGGGGGGGAAGTCATGCAAAAATTAATGAAGCAGGTTCCTGGGAAGGTGAGGTCTGTGTGGTATATGACTCAGTGCCTCATGGGGTCTCCGACAGTGGAACAGACACTAGACTGTAAGATAGGAAGAGTCAAAAAAAGAACAAAATGAAAGTATAGATGCCACAGTGCTTTTTTCAAGATATCGTACACAATCGGTATCCCTGCCTATGTGAAAAGGATTGTGGGAGTTGTGTGAAAAGCTAGAGCTAAGGTGTTAAGAAAGTTAGATTTTCACAATGCATTTTTCTTTCCTGTGTCATACCTCCTTTAATTATTTAAATACACCACACGAAACCTTTCACAGAAAGGTGCTATTCTCAACAGCTCTGAGTCTTGAGGAAGGTACAGGAGAGGGGGAGTGAAGTCGACTGACCTCAACTTGACTCTGGACTGAAAAGGAAAGAAATAATATTTATGTTTCCCCTCTCTCATGCTGCCAGAGCCCTTCAGTGCTTTTACCTCTTCTATTCTTTCAAGACCTTTAATCATTAGAATCCCAATTATCACAGTAACATTAATGTGATGGCCTAAAACCCGAAAAAACATCATCAAGCCAACTTTCAGGAGCAATGTACAGTAAATGTTGTATGGTGAGAACCGCAGAGTAAAGAAATCGTGTTTTTTAACATTCAGTCAGATGTAGTACAGTACATAATATTCAGTAGCTATAATCTACTACATTCAGAGAGTACACAAAAGGATGCACATTAAATATGAGCGCAGCAGCTCTGATTTCATCCTAATCCACGCGTATACTTGATTCATCCACACATCACCCACCGAAGGAATTATTTTCTTTAATCTAGAGACCAGCATGAACAGTAAAAGAAACAAAATAGCATCCACTGTGCCAGGATTTGGGCGACTCCGCCTCAACCTCAACGATAGCTGCGCTGAATGAGCGCTTCCTCGCAGCACTCGTTGCAGGAAAGCACAAGATCCTCTATGCAAGGTGCTGCAGCCGTGGGGATGAGCGGCCTTGTTTCTCCCAAAAAGAAAACAAATTGTACTCTGACGTCTCAAATTGGCTCAGTTCACCCCCCCAAACAATCCAATTTTTACGACCAATACCCATCCGACCTGCAGATGAACCGTGAGTTACAATCTGCACATCCCTAACGCCCATCCAAAGTAGATAAACACCTGCGTGACGGAAATCAGCAGAAGAGGATGTACACGTTTGTTTACCCTCCCTGGTAACATTTCATGCACAGGCTCTTATTCAGAAAACCCTAACCTGTCTGAAGAAAGGTCCCAAAACTACCTGGTGGGCTGAATAAATAGGTGTATGGGAGCATTAACTGGTGTCCGGACATCCTTGTCTTCTGATGGCGAACTACATTAAAACAGTGGGGACTAATGCTCGGAAGCTAGAGGAACAAAACATTTTAATTCAGGTTCCTTGTATTGCATCGTAACGCTACCACAATGTATTTTACTCATTGCTGGAATTTAGAAATCCTCTATTTGTATAAGCCTGATAAAGACATCACAAGCAAAACTCAGCTCGCGCACAGATCTCTCCCACTCCTTGCATTACACTTCCACACTAGTGTGTTGACTCCGCTCGGCTGCAGCGATCAAATCATTTTTTCAGCGATGAGGGGAATGTGTGGGCGATCCCACTTTAGCGAGGGACGGCCACATGAAAGTGTGCAAACATGCTTGTGTAGCTGGAAGCATGTCCCTTGCAAAAGGAGCGATTACTAAAACATTTAATTTTGAGTGTGAATCACTGCTATTAGAATTCACTGTGATGGCGTGAATCAACATTATAACGAACAGTTGTGTAACCTGAGCATTTTCATTTGAACTGATTTGCAGATGTGGGCTTAAAGAATAACGCTCTCTGCTGTGTTCTGACTCTAATACCAACCATTTCAAAATAATTCCTCCAACATTTACTATTTAAAGTGAATGAATCATGTACTGTATGAATAAGGCTGAATGTAGTAATGCAGTTAGTGTAAGTTTTTGTGAGCTTCTCAAAACACGTTGTCGTCTTCTACTCTTTTGGAGATTTTTCTCATCACAAACTTTGCTGATCAAACCAAAAATACCTCAAGAAGTTGTTAAGTGTTGACATAGATTAGGTTCTTTAATGAGTAATTGACTCAGCATTGAAGAAAAATCTGTATATTTTTGTAAAATTAAATTATTAAATATAGGTGGAAAATATCTTGCGATAACATTTAAAATTTTGCTTATTATGTGAATCCCATGCCTTTTATTGTAATGTAAAAGCAATATACTTCCAGTTATAAAAAGCTTTATATTTGTTAGCGTTATCTTGCAACAATAGAAAAAAATAAGATCCAGACATTGAAAGATGAAAGTTACTATTTCTACAGTTAAAAAATATTTTGTTCTAACATTTTATTCCACCGATTTTAAACTATGTAAATTAAGAACCAGCTTTTGAGGGCATTTGCAGAAGGCTTTGAATTAAAAAGTGTCCTGAGGGATTTTGATAGTTATATTTTCCCGACACGGGACTGTGAACACAACAGTGACAGGTTGTACTGGAAGCTGTGACTCAGCAAGATGCTGACAGTATGATGGATGAAGAAATCTGCCTTAGTGAACGTGAAGACAGAGCATGAAGATAATGGTTGTCAAGATCAGATAATTATTATAGAAAACACTGAATCTTCAATCCAAACTCAGGATGATGTTTGTATTGAAAACAATATTATTTTATCCTGACACATTCAATTACGAGAAAGAAGGAATTATATTTGTGCTGAGGACACATTTAGTAGTGATGTGAGGAATCTTCTAACCCCTTATTAATCAAAGTAGACTGAAGATTATTTTTAATAGTGCATTTTCTTTTAAATATCTGAAAATGTAACGAAATAAATTAAAAATTCTTTGTAATTTATGTATAAAAAAAGGAAATAACATCACCTACAGAACAAAGAACACAAAACAGCAGTTCTACCATAAATTGTTCTATTGTATTAACCATTGAGATGTATGAAATTTGGCTCTAACAAATATGAATATGAATATAAACCCCCGCCATTGCAGTCATGTTCATCAGACGAATGCATTTGAAATGAGCATATTACACCAAGGCACTCACTTAACAAGCCACTCAGAGTAATTAACAGATGGAAAAGCAGCCTGTGGTGTATTTTCGTCAAGAAGTTCTGATGTACATTTTAATTACTGACGATTTCGCCCCCTATTAGTGGTGTTTGGGTTTGAACAGAATTTGACTGGAATATGTAGGTCTGAGGCGTCCTCCGGAGATTTCAGCTCACTTTACAAAGCTCTGTTCTCAGTCATTTAACCGTACAATGACTTTGTGCTCTGCAGCTCAAATACACTAAACTGTAAATATAGGTCAAGTCTGTGTTTTGGGGGGTTTTAACTGTGTCTTTCTTACAAAAAGCTAAAATCATATTTCTATATAAAATGCTGGTTTAAAAACATAGGAACCTTTATACCAAGGGGAAATTTGATCCTGCATTTGAGTTATTACCACTTTCAACTGCCTTGAAATGGCCAATATGTAAATGTTTGCTTTTCCTTCATAGCTGAAATTAGGTTGAATAGCTGTTTACTTACAAACGTGGTGAGTTCAGCCTCAATATATCCTTTACTTGCCAAAAGTAGTGGAGAGCGACGCCAATGTTAGCTCTTTCTATAAACTGTTGCTTCTATTAAAGTTAGCATGCTAACCAGTTAGTTCTTGCCGGTCTCATCATTGATAGCGAGTAATTGTAGCATCCAGACTGTCCTGAAGAAGTAGTGTTGATCATAAGGAGAATCAAAACCTCTCGTCTTGTAAACACAGCAGCAATCAGCTCAGAACCCATAGAAAACCTACATACATAATAACACTTTAAAGGAGACATATATGCTCATATGCAGCTTCCTAGTTCTAATCTGGTTTACAATTTAAAAGTGTTTACATGCTCTAATGTTCAGAAAACACATTTGAACATAGGAACCTGATTGACAGTCACCGCATGCAGCATAATTATGCTCTGTTCTTTATACCATCTATTATATAAATAGTTATTGGAGTGACATTAAAGTCAGGAGTTAGTAGAAAATGTTAGATATGAATGACAATCTCTGCATTGGTATGCACTAATAGCTTTCAAATATCAGTTTTAAATATTTCCTTGTTTGGCTTTTGTTATTCCAGTTGTGTATTTGCAAAGGTTTTGTTGAGTTGCCACTTGAAAAGAACCTGTGGCTGTGCTTCGAACAGCCAGTCAGAAACCACAGCACTCCTCCACCTTTACCATCTGCTAAATGTGCAGCAGATGATGGCAGACATGTTGCATTACAGACACAATAAAGCCAAATGCTACTTGAATCGACAGCATTAGGCTACCAGGCAACGTCAGGTTAGTGAGACTCAGCAGAATCCTTGACCGCAAAAAACAACTCAGCCACAGCTTCTTAGACTGATTTCACACTGGGTTTGTTTGTTTGTGTCTGATCCTGAGGTCAACTGCAACCCTCTAACCCCACTGGTCTGCTCTCACGCTGTTCACTGCTGTGCCAGGTCATGGTATGTTAGTGGAGTGTTTTTCTCTTCAAAATGAGTGTGTTCACCACAATGTCTTATGCATGAATTCCAATTAACAGGCATGTGTAGATGAGCAGGACTGAGGGGAGAGCAAGTTGTTGTACACACCTGAAGTTTGGAATGAAGTTGGGCTTGCATTACAACTGGGGTCTACATTTCACAATACATTATTATTTTCACTATTATCTAATCATCAAATTCTATCAAATACAAAACATTTTGTCTTTAAAGTATCAAAATCAAGGAAAACAATAAAATTTAAGTTTTTTTGATTAAGAACGAGTGTCAATTAACAAAGTTGTTTTTCTTCTCAAATAATCAACTAATTGTTTCTCTGCAATCTGGGATTCACATGGATCAAGTTTCTTGCTTCACTCCCAGGTTAAAAAAAATAGATAAATAGATTCGGACAGAACTGGCAAAGCAGGCACAAAATATTTAGTTTAAAGTCTGATACCACCAGAGTTAAAATTCATTTGTTTACAGAAGTTGTACTGTTTCAAAGATCAAGAGTGAGCATCCATGCATGCTATCAGACTGTTGGAATCTCAATTAGTCGGACAATGTTTTGCCAGTTTGCTTTGGGGAAACTTTAAAAGACTCTACAGGCAAAAGCAATGCAAAAAATGTTGTTCTATTAACTTCATTTTTTCTGACACGCTGCTTAACATTTAAAAGCCAATGTGACATTTAATTAACAAAAAAACGTTTGGGGAGTGTGGGTGCCCTTTTCCAGTACAGCCTTGCTTCACAGTCTTGTGGTTAAACACATTCACACATGAGAGCTTCACGCGGCAGCCTCCATCTTTTACAGCTCAACACTGAGCAGCTTCACTGGAGCATCTGGGGGCTGAGCTCTTTGCACAAGTGCACCTTAGCGGCAGCAGTTCGGAGAGGGAGAGAGCCGGTGTACTTGACCAGCTAATTCTCCTTTACAATAAACGTCTGAGTCTGTCCAGTCACGAACTTGGCTCCGATAGCATACTGCTCCCCAGCACCGCTCCTCGTGCGTGTTTCCACTCGGGCTGTTACCTTGCATCCCTTTCTCCCCTTAAGTGAATGGAGGGGGGGCTGGGAGGCGATGGCAGGGATCATTACATCACAAAACACCCAGCGGCCATTGTCCTCAGCAACTGCCACACAACATTACCACAACACTCTCTGCAAACAAGTGGACAGGTCGTGTGTGCCACGGCGCAGACACATGGGCGGGAGGGGGAGAGAGAGAGAGAGAGACGGAGGGGAAGAGAATGTCACGAGAAAGACGAAGGAGGGAACAAGAGAACGAGAGATCAGAAAGTGAAAGGGAGGGAATGCTGCGGGAGAGACAAAGCTGCAATGTTTGTCCCCAGGGTCCAAATCACAACTATTGTCATGCGGAAACACTTGACATTTGTATTTCCACGATTTGTATTTCCGCGATAGAAAGTCTGCATAAAGTCAAAGGTTGAGGAAGCGGGCTGGATGTCAGACTGGTCATTGCCACCTCAGAGCTCTCTCTTATTACCATAGAGGCCTGGCATTTCTGTCTCTATGTGGTGGCGATGAGACGCCCCCACCCCCACCGCCGCCATACAAACATGACCTCTCCGTTGGTTCAGCAGAGGATAAGCCCTCGCTGGTTTTATTGCTTGCACACCAACATTTTGCTTAGTATGCATTCAACCTTTGTGGCTCCACAGGGGGCTGGGACATCGAGAATGAGTCACTGAGCACGCACACGTCTTTAATACAGTTTGAGATTGGATAACTGCATTCAGTTATTCAAGTTTGAGATATAAACATATATTTTTGGACAGTGCTGACATGTTAATTTGATATATCTATAAATACAGAATACATCACTTAAGAGTTGCAATATTATAAAAGTAAACAAAAGTATCCTATTTTTTATATGAAATCCCCTTTTTACTGTTTTTCAAGACAGTTTTAATAAAAATAAAGACGCCTAAAAAGACAGCTACTGATAAAACAATTCTCTTTACTTAGAGTAAAGTAAAGATTAGATTGTCTGCTTCCTGTGTTTTGTATCACTGCAAACTGAATAACAAGTGTTTGGGGTTTTTGGCTGTTTGTTGAATTAAGAAAAACAATATGAAAATGTCACCTTTTGGTTCAGAGAAATTGTGATGGATATTTATTCACAGTATTCTGAAATGTTGAAAGGTTAAAAAGTAAACAGGTTTTAATGGACGATATACATAGAAAGAAAATAACAACAAGCACTGCCGTGCAATAAATTAATGAGACATTACTAAAAGTTTAACGTTTCCTACAGGGCTACGTCTGTATACTGCAATTCAACACCTACAGAAAAATCTCAACAGTAATAATACAGAACTATTGGGTTGAGTTGGACTAAATATGTGCGGCAGCTACGAGCATCTACTAAAAAACAACATAATTACGCTTATTGCTGTTATACAGAGTTCCAAAAGCACCAGAGCACAAACTTCCAACAAGGGCAAACAACCCATGACTGTCTAGCTGTTATAATAGAAGAATGACAGGAAATTAATGTTCACCAAATTGTACAAACTCATGCATGTCATCACCATATATATAAATATACATGTATATCTGATGTTTGTCAACTTAAATATCAAAATGCATGATTTCCTGAGAAACTGCAGAGCAATGTCCATCTCTTATTGTTAAGAAAAGAAAAGAATATCCTGGATCTGCTCCTTTAACCAGATCCAAACAAATATTTAATAGGCTCTTCCCTGGCCCGCGTCCCATCCCCTCACGAAGTTTCGTGCAAATCGGTTCAGTTGTTTTTATGTAATCCTGCCGACAAGTAAGCAAACAAACCCACAAACAGACATGGGTTAGAAAAACACAAGGAGTAAGATGAAATAAGAAGGAGGACATGTTGCTCAGCCCCTCACTCTGGTTTAGTCTTGACAACTGCAGCAGCAAAAAACCTCCTCACTGCAACAGCAGAAGCAAAGAGCAGAGCACAAATACATCTTTACTCAGAGTAAACATTAAGACAAACACAGAGTTGAACAAACTGGGTATGACAACAAACAAGTTGGCCAAATAATGTCAAATAGGGAGCCAAAGAAATAAAGGGCAGGGAACAAACAAGGGTGACCCAGACCAGCCAGGAAATGGAATTCAGTTTTTATTATGCACAGCCCCCTAATGCAAATAATGTGTCTCATATAAATTCCAGGCATATAAATACAGGAAAACCGAGGAGGTAGATAAATAAATAGGGAAATAAATCGAGAAGAGCGAGAGGCAGGGAAAAACTTCAAATAAAGGATGAACTGAGGAAAATCGGAGCACAAATTTCTGGTGACGGGACGGATAAGTGTAAACATGTCGTTTTTTTTTTATCCAAGAATGACAAATCACATCTACGTGTTCTGTAGCTGAAGTGATGCTTTGTTTCTTTCACAAGGAAAATAAACGTCTATTGAGCTGAAATGATTTGAAATACAATCCTGAAATACAATCTTGAAATTCTGCAAAGAGGATGGATCGATATGCAAATGCTCCCTCTTTAATGATGTCAGTATGACAAGTGAATGTTAGCTTATTGCAGAATTGTTGTTTAACTGTTTTATATCACATAACATAACAAAATCTTACAACAATAGACGTAGAGGGAAGACATTGTGACAGCCTTAAACCTTTGGCTCCGTGGGAACACAGGAAGTGAAGGGGTGAAGAGAATATTAGTTCAGAGGATTAGGAAACACAACAAAGCAGTTTGCTTTAAAAAATACTGCAGCATTTTCTCGAGTATTGTTTAGATAGTTTTACTTCCTCTGGTCTCATCAGGTTTGTCTAATTCAACAAATCTGAAACTGTGGGGGGGGGGGGGGGGGGAACTGCTCACTGCCGTCAGCAATAAGTGATGAATACACATTTCCTAATTTTTAAGGTGTCACAAGATAAAAAGGTTGCACTGGCATAGTTAATAGAGACCAAACATCCACACTGTCTCACGAGATTCACTACGCTTGTAAAAGTCACTGCTTGGGGAATGTATAGTATTAAATTCTGCAGAGACTACATGCTTGTGCACAAGGCAAAAAAGCAAAGACGCGATGAACATCTCGCAGCATTGCATAAATTTAACCATCAACCCCCGTAGACGTCAACGATGCCTGGACATTTTTTCCATTAAGCACCTATAGGACATTTCCCACTCCTCCCCCCCTGGAGCCAGGAGCTGTGGTTGGTGTAAATTCACACCATCTACCTCACCACAGTCATTGCACAGATGGCTTTCAACACATTTCAATTCAAAACAAGTACCAGGGGAGTCAGGCTGCCACTGAGATCCTGACAAATTATCCTACATGACTTTGGCCCCCGAAAATACCTCCAGTTATTTCTAAATTATTTGCAATCCATACATATTACTAACATGTCCACAAGATGTAATAATTAAAAAAAATAGTACGGTCATAGCGGTAATGTATACTCATGTCCCTGCTTTTCTCTATTCCAGTAATTGTTGAAACCAGAGCAAGCTTGTATTTATAGCAAAAGTATAAAGAAAATCAATTGTAACAAACAGACTCATCTCTTCCATTTAAAAAGCTCACCATGTCGTCTGTGGACAATTTGTCACCCCCACCTTGTGCTGTGAATGCCGCTGCAGCACCTATCAATAAACCACCCATTGTCACATGCAGCGCCACGTTATTAATGCCCATCTACATGGTAATCTCTCAAAGACATCACTGATGGGGGGTCCGCTGTATTTCTTTACAGTCTGGCCTGTGGGATACTTCCTACAGCAAATTAGCGACAGCTCTCTCCCACCTCACTCTAAATCTCTTCCTTGTGCCCGAGATAAGAGCAGAATTGAGTTATCGAGCAGACAGTTTAAGATATAAGCTCTCGCTAAAGCGGCACTCAAAAGAGTCACCATAAGAAGAGATTGAATGTTTTTTCCTAACAAAGGAGGCCGTCTCATCTTCACCATTTGTCTACGGCAATGCCCTGATTAACCCCGCGGTGAAAAGGCCACAGCAGAGGATAGAGGCCTGCTGCCTGTACTTTGCGAGCTAAATCCCACTTAAGTAAAGCTACAGTGAACTAATGCATATACGCAGGAGGCCCAGTAGATGATGTAAACACCTCTATAGGGCATTTAATGACCTTAATCACAATTACAAACACTGCTCCAAAGGTAGGTCATGTTTGGCTGCATGCTAATTAGCAGAGCTTGTCAGATAATCAGTATTAACGCATGTGCGATTTCTAAGCAACATCAGAAACACACACATGCTGCAGGTGTTTCAGCCGAAGCAATTTCAAAGAGGAGATATGTAACAAGTCCAAGGGGCAATCTAAAGAATCATGACACTGTTGAAATGGGTTCAAGTCAGAAATCTACGAAAAAACGTATTTAGGAAAGTGTTTTATATTCCATCAAGGAACTTCTTCGTCAAATTAGAGTGGGTTGGTGAGGCAAGAAACTACAGTGAGCTCACTCCCAGAACATGCACACAATGACAGGCACACAAAAGGCCGGTTGAAGGTTCAGTCAGGAACAATTTGAAAATAATAATAAAAATAACTTGCTAAAAGTGTCACTTTGCTCTGACAGTAGCACATGAGGCAGATAAACTTTCTGGTTCCTCTAATACACCTTCAGCACATGATGCAATTTGGAATAATCCAACGCTTTAATTTTTTAACTACCAATCAGAGCAAGGAGGAGTGTCTATGACCAAGTGTCAATCACTACTCATGCACAACGCTAATGATTATTTCATCCTTAGCATTACTGTTTATTTAATGTATCCACAGTATGCACTGACTTTTTGTACTGAATGTCCTGTTAACTGTAAAAATGAGAAGACCGAATTTATTAGTGCAGCAGCAATGAGTACTGACGAACACCAGCACCGCAAAGAATACAACCTCACTTTACCAGTGTACTATATTCTCTGAATAAAAATGTGCCAGGAAGCTGTAATCATTGCTTTTGAGATCAATCTCCAGTGGAAATGTCATCTTCAATTAGGAAACCATTGTAGACCATGTGGAGTTATCAACTGACATAACAATTACAGGAGATTTAAAAACATACTTATAATCAAGAGCCAGGCTACCAAAGGTCTCCGAGGTACTCCAGTCACACACCGGCACAAAGTAATAGAGGCCTGAATGCACTTACTTCCCAGTAGAAAGGCAGGTTGAGAGCATCATCTGAAATTCACAGAGCGAACCAACAATGGAGAGCGAAGGCAAAAATGTGTGCGGCATCACATTTAGCCAAGAAAGAAAAAAAAGCCTGGCAGGTGTGAAAATGTCCTTCTGCAGTGAAGATGAAGAGCACAGGGTGATGCTGGCTCCCGTAGTTGCTTTATGCCTTCGAGTGTTGCAGTCAAAGCGTGATGGAGACGCACATCCACCATCTTCAGCATCCATAAACATGAATGTGAAGAGAGGATATCAGACCCGCGCATATCTCAGCTTGACATGACTCTTCACTCCCACATCCACAGTTTGCTTTAACATCATTAGACGTGCCTAAAGCAGAAAGGCGAGAAGGCACTCGCTCAGTGCTTTGGAGGTTTCCGTAATCTGAATGTTTGATTAAGTTTACTCATAATGAATGTATTTCTTAAGCCCCATACACTATGTGTACTTAAATATACCTTGAATAAAAAGTAAAACAGCTGGACTCACTTGGTAAAGCTGAGCCTTTCTGAAAGGGATGAGTCATGCAGGTGAAAAAGTCAAGTTCGCAGGAAAAACCTTGACTGTCAACCACACCTGCAAACGCATTAGCAAACTTGTCGTAGTTTAGTGTGGCGTCTATGTCAGAACAGGAATATTGTTTTTGTAAACAGGTTGTCGTGGGATGTTTTAGCAAAATACATTAGTGTCACTTTGTCATCGAGGTGAGGATACAACAAAAACCAACGTGTCAGACAAGGATATCTACAATCCTGGAAAAGTTAGAAAATCTCTATAAGTATGTAAACTACCAGAGGGAATATAATTTAGCATTTCTTTAGGTTTTAGGATTCAACTGATATAAGTTCATATTTAATCCTAAAATAAACCTGAAAATGTATTTTTTCACAACAGCTGGCAGATACATTCATATTACAGAATGGACAAATGAATGGACAGAATATTTTATAAATGATAATTATGATAATTTTGTATTTATATTGATTGTAACAGAATAAGTTCCATTCTTGAGATTCTCTATTGTTTCACAGGCAAATGAAAAAACATTGCAGATGACAATAGGGGGCAAGTTTGAAATCAACCAGTATGAATTCTTGAGATATGGCCAAAACATGTTTTGAAGGTATCACAGTGAACTTGACCTTTGACCGCTCAAATCTAATAATGTCATCCTTTAGTCCGAGTGAACGTTTGTTCCAAATTTGGAGAAATTCCCTGAAGGGGTTTCGGAGATATTGAGTTCACGAGAACGGGACGAGGGGACAGACAACCCAAAAACATAATGCCTCCGGTCACGGCTGTCTGCAGCGCAGGGGCAGAGAAATACTACTGCATTGCATTAAGATAGCGAATTCTATTTTTACTCTCAAATAGAAGCAGAACATTCAAGCTACATTCCCTTTAAAAGTCTTTGCAACTACTGGAGAGAATCTGAAATGCATTTACTTTTCAAACCTCATAACTTCTTCCCCCGGGGTGTGTATTTTCAAGCTTTGAAAAACCAGGAAATACATATCTTCCTTTTTTAACTTTTGTCCCATAGCACTGTGGTGAGAAAATGTCCATGTAATGCAAGGAGATTCCACTAAATCCTTCTACACTGGACACAGCATGACTCAGCTGTGCTCTGTGGTCGGGTTCTAACTGTGTGAGAATAAGTAAATCAAGTTGACGTGCAGACTGGAAGAAAAACATGCACAACCTTTTGTGAAACTAAAATTACAGTGCACCTGAGTACTTATGCCATTACTTAAATTATACGATTCCACATTAGCTACATGCTGAAATAAGAAAGGTGACATTTTGTTTCATTGTGTGTATTAAGTTTGAAAAGGAAATGCAACAAGAATCTGAATTAATGCAGGAAACTGTCACACAAAGCTTCATTAAACCGAGCGCAGGTTATCCCGGATCACCAGTCTCACGCTGTCTTTCATGTGCTCCTTCAACTCCATGAATGTTCCAATAAAGCTGTGATTGCGTTCACAATGCAGGGATGTAATTTGTAATAAATAGGCAGTCACATGCGACATGGACAGCTCCAGCTGAGGCACTTCAGCATAGGATGAAATATTGTGCTGTCACAAAGAGGCTATAAAAAGATTTTCTATTCATGATGTCGACCCAATGCTCATCAGGGCTGCAGTAATGAAATATGAAAGCATTGGTTTACATTGAACCAGTCACTGTTGGCATACCTGATTTCTATTTTCCTGGGTGCAGTTAAACTGTGGCGGTAAATTACATCCATCAACTGGTCTCCTTTTGTTAGAGACCCTGTCTATAGCAGCGGCTTGAAAAATCCATAATAATAATAATAAAGTGTCATTTTATTGCAGTCGTGTCAGGTCTGACATGGGGAGCGACGTCTTTCTTTGAGCACCACTTACATTTTACTCAAAATCACGATAATAATAGCCTAATATGTTTTGACAGGTGTTAAATGTGACTGGGGTATCTTTATATGCATTTCTTAATTCAGTAATATCTGCAATTGTGTGTTTGTGTGAATGAAAAGGAAAAAAAGCTTCTGTCCAATATTATTTGTTCAGTGTAGCCTGGGGGCAGCCATTTTAAACTCAGAACATATGTTCCAGAGGGGAACTGGACAGACAAGCGATTGGCCAGCAGCCAGGACTTTAGGCTCTGGAACAGTCCAGTAATAGGTTACCATGGTTACCACACATGAAAGGGAGCTCACTAGTCCAAAAAGCCAGCTAAACCAGTTAAGCACAAAGTTAGCTCACTGACCCATTAATCTGGGTTCGTAAGCCGGGCCTGCGGATTACTCCGATTTCTGGTCCAGCTGCAAATGCTGATGCACGGTGAAAATGTGTGAAGTGAAGGAAATAAACAAAGAGGAGGGGAAACACACAGACACACTGCAGATGAACTGTCTGCGGCTGTGGACAGATCCTCGGGGAGCTGCCCAAAGTCCTGAGGAGAACGTAACGTGGAGCGGAGCTGTCCACGGCGCTGACTGCTCCTCTCCGCTTCGGCTCCGCAACATTAGTCAGAACAGACAACCCCTGCTAACACATCGCCGCTTTCAGACAGTCCTCACCCCCTTTTGTTTGTCTGCCACATCCCACTCACTTTAGCAGTCAAACTCTGCTTTGACAGGGATGTGCGCGGCATGTTTTGAAAAATCCCAAAATCCCCCAGTCAACTATAATTGCATGCAATCGGGAGTTTTTGTTTAATGTCAGGAGAAAATTTGTATCATTACAATGACATTATAATAATGTGTCATTATGATGTCAAGTCATGTGCTTAAGATGGTGGTGTGCGTGGAAAGCTGTGGAGTACACGGATAAACGCAGCAGTTCCTCAGCTGCACATACATATTCATGAACCCTGCTGTCATGAACAATCGCGTTCACTTAACTTCAGCGAGTAAATTACAAATTTCTTCGTATTCTTTAAGATCTTAAAAGTTCTGAGGCTTCAGGGTTTTCTGTAGATTACAAACGCTGACTGTAAACATTACATCAGGACAAGGATTTATTTATTAAAATGTGTTGCAATGATTCAAAGTACTTCTGTCACACAATTACAGTACAGTAGTCGACGTGGTGGTGAGCAGCTCGGCACAGTCCCACTCTTCCTCCCTGTATTATTCAACAGCCTCACTGCAGACACAAGATGCAGAGGGGAGAGTGGAAATCATTCACCTTAGCAGCTTGTTCATTGCTTACCAGCGAACCTGGAAATTCAAACTCGCAACTCTCTGATGAGGGCCCTATTTTCTGTCCATATTAGATGAGTTTTGACAATCATTTGATTTTTAAAAGACATTGTCTATGATGTATGATATGATATGATATGGTCAAGATATGCCTGTGTCTATCATGCTATAAGTCATAAAACACAAAAGTATTCAAATTCAACATGATCTGTCTTTGGGATTTAAACCTTGGAGATGTTAAAGTGACACAATGACACTTTAACCAAGATCCAGTGGTTTTCATATAACACAAAGCCTTTAAATCTCTGAACTGAAACACAACTGAAAGGTGGATATTACCCATGATCCCCGGCTTCCTGAAGCAGAAGAGCGGCCGATGTGACAAATACACCAATCTTTATTTTATCTGACAATTTAAGGTACAACTTTCAGTCACTTCCACACTTCTCACAGGAAATCATACCCACTCACCAGAGTTACATAGAGCAAGGACAGGCATTTTGGGTGAGGGGCTGGAATGAAAGCAGCACAGTTCTCCCTATTCCAAGTCAGGGCACCATCAAGCCCATTTTTAAGCTGCTGTAAAAAATGCATAGAGTTGCTTTAAGTCAATTTTATTCAATATTGAGTGATTCCAAATTAATAAATAGGGAGCGGGCCAAAGCTGCATGTTCAATATTCACCAGGAAATGAAAATTGCATGTACAGAATCACCAGTCAAATCTGATTTTTTTTTAAAAGCCTTAAAATGTTGGGGCGACTTTGCCCAAAAATGAGGTTTAAATATTTTTTTTTCTACATGTTATTCTTCTCCTACACACATGCAAGTTACACGTTGCCCGGCTTTCAGTGGTTTGTCCACGTCTTATAACATCTCTGGTAATTCCACGTCTGTCATGCCTCCATGAGAAGATACGCTTGGCTCATGCAATAAATAAGGTATTATCCATGCAAAGCAGACATCATTTAGCTAAACATATATATATATATACTGTATTTACCATCAGCATTCATGGCTTCTGTCTTTGCTTTAGCATTTCAAGTTGGCATCCTCTGTGTCAAATTAATCTGAGAGTTCTATTTCCACTCCCAGTGTTTATGCCAAAGGCAGAATTACAAAAAAGAAAATATCAAGAGGGATTTACCGTGGAAAAAAGTCTTTAAATAGATTAAAATATACTGATGTAATAAGCTCAGCTGAAAAGTAGTAAATAAAATAATACTAGTTTCTGATAGGAAAGCACCACTGTACATTTGTCTTCAGAGGCAAACGGATTTCACTTGGCTCCATCTTTCTCCGTGTCTAATGCGCGACGCAGATCGCTGATGATAGCAGGGAGGGTCGGTGTGATTGCTGGGATGTGCTGGTTCGGCAGCAGTAACCAGTGGTTGCTATTCTCCACAGTGATATGAGGGGTAGCCCTCTGCAACCTCGTGGTAATCATTTTTTACAGCCCTTGCTTAATTAAAATGTCACATCCACTGCAGCCAATATACAGCAGAGTTCTCTGCAAATTAAAAAGGAATTAGGCTGGCAGATGTGGCCTTAATGACTTAATCATGATCCCGTTTGTTCCTTTAAAGTGTGGCCACAGATGGATATTGTTTCAACTCTCACATCCATGAGTAATGCCTGAAAATATTTTTAGAAATGTATATTCGAAGGCCGCTGCTTTGAGTTTAAAGTTTTAACCGGCACATGAAACGTCAGATGCTGACAAGTCAGACAATGGAGCGTATCCTATGATGTAGCAGCCAGTCGGTAGGTAAACACTCATTAAATCCTGCAAAACGACCAGACACACTGGTTCATCACTCTGCTGGAGTCACTTCACAGCTGCAACCACTGTGGGTCATTCTACTTCGATGAAACATGTCTGTCGTAAACTGCACCTTGCATATGGGAGGTACCACAAGTAATTGTCTTGTATTGTAATGCAATGTAGAAAATGCAATACTCCTAAATCCGACTGAGTATAATTTGTAACAGAGAAGAGCATTTTCAATATATTGACTGAAATTAGCGTAGACTGCGTAAAGCAGCTTACAGACTGGCAGTCCTCTATAGACGTCTACAGAGCATTTTCAGATTTTTTGAAACTCACAATGTTTAAGCAACAGAAACATTTACAGCAGATATTTATGTCTGATTAATCATATTCTGATCATCTTTCTTTTCTTAAGACCTCACACTGACCTAACTTGTCCTTCAAATCCTCATTGCCCACATACTGTAACAGTCTATTATACAGCAGCATCACCAAGGTTGCAGAGCCATTCTCCGATAGATTTTACTGTCACTCATTCCTTGTTGTTGTACAAAAACCTGCAAGTGGGTATTTAATTGACTGTATCATCTAACAATCTGTTTATCATATTGGATAGGAGGCATTTTAATGAGAATGCACAATGTGTAGCCATTTCTCTTTCAAGGACGGTATAATGAACTACTTTTTAATGACTACAGATAATAACTCACCAATATTACTATCAGTCTCATGAATATTCTCGTGTTTTATCACCATCGCTCCGGTGCACATGTCGATTCATTTGGAGCCTTTGGAACAAATTTGGAGGTTGACGAGGCGTTAAACTTGCATCATATATGTAAACATAGGATCTGTGATTATATAAATTATTTAAGTTAAGACAAGCTCTTTGATATCGATAAATGTGTGATTACCATTTGTTCCATGTCAATCACATAACCTAAATATATATATAACGAAGGGAAGTTATTGAAAGTTCTACTATATTTGTAAATGATCTTTATGGTTGTGTTAAGAGCAGATAGTGTGTAAAATGAACCTTAATGGAGAAGCACACATTTCACACTTCCTAAACTCTGCATGAGATTTCCATGTGCTGCTCTAGATTGTCCTACCTAGAGTATGTTTATCTTGCCTCTCTGCCACTACACCCTTTTCCCCTGAAAGTGTAATCCTGAGAATGAATGTAGAGAGACTAAATTAAGGGACCCAATTTGCAGCGGCACCACTTCACTGATAAGCTGTACCAGTGATCTGTGAGAGCACTCAGGGTCTGCTACATTATGACAATACAGAGGAATAAAGCAGATGAAAGAGAATAGCCTGGCAAGAGCAGAAATCAGATGGGCAGAGGGAGAGGAAAAAACAATCTAAAGTCTAATTGTGTTATGCCTCACGGCAGCAAGGGGGTTCAGGGAGACACATTTTCTTTCCACACGTCGTTCAGCACAGTCCCTTCCTCGACGTGATCACATTAATTTCCAACCGGTCCCAGTCTTCCTTACCACATACTCCCTCGGTGCATTTATTGAACAAGAATAACTGCCTCGCAGGCATACGCCCCCCCCCCCCCCCACCTGCTTCAATTGCAATCCATGTTCGTACAGACTTTAATATACGTTGTGCGTATAAGGCATCAACTGTCTTTTTTGATGGAATGGAAACTAATCATTACATTGACATGTATCACCATCAACTTCTGTTCAGTTCATTTATAGGTCCTAATGAATGTTTTTGCGAAATGTGGAGAAATTCCCACAAGGAACTACTGAGATATCGTGTTGTCAAGGTCAGAAACAAGTTTTTGAGGATCTAGACCTTTGATTTTGAACCTTTAAACACAACATTTAAATCAGTTAATCATCGAGTCCAAGCACTACAGGATATATTGTGTTCACAAGGTCACAAACTGTTTTTTTGAGAATCCCGACCTGTGACTTTTGACCTTTAACCTCCACATCGAATGAATTCATCCTCGAGTCCAAGGGAATGTTTGTGCCAAATATAATGACATTACCTGAGGGGGCGTTCTGTGAGGTCACTGCGACTCTGACCTTGTTCCAAAAATCGAATCAGTCCATCTTTGTGTCCAAGTAAACGTTCTCAATCTGAAGAAATACCATTAGGTGCTCCTGAGCACATGAGGAAGGACAGACAACCTCACAACACGACTGTCGCTGGCACGGAGGCATAAAAAGTGACATGAAGGGCTAATGCGGGAAAACTTGACCAGACCCATTAAATATGACCAGAAACATGCAGCATTGGCATTTGAGTGCAGGCATTTGAGCATGTTGTCTGGATGTGTGTGACATCCTCCAAGTCATCCTGTGTCATCGCTGCCCTTTGGGGAGAAAATGTCACTTTGACGCCCGTAAGCATCGGTGAGCCACGAAGAAATAAACAATGTTCTTCTCTTTCTGTCCCCTTTTTCCTTGACAAATTATTGTTACTGATGTCAGATTCAAATAAAACAAACCTGTCTAAAAAGGCAGTGCTTCTAATGTCATGATTTGATCGCAGCCACAAACTTGTCTTCCGAATTGTGGCCACTTGCTAAAAGCTTGACACAAAATCTATTAAAAGAAAATGTTTAATAAAAGGTTGAATCACCAAAAGAACATTAATTAATGCGAGTCACAATAATTGATTTGATTCCACTTATAATTGCTTAATATTAAAACAATCAATTGTCATTATGACACCATCCCCCTTTGACTCTTATATATAATTTCTGAAAGCAGCACCACCAAAAGAAATGTCTTTCTTCCCACTTGCTGCAGTGATTTTTCCAGAAACAGGGAACATGTTGGTGCAGTGTTCGATCGTTAAAGAGAAACTTGACATGTAACATCCATTCGTCCACAGTGCTCGTGGCGTCTCATATCTCAATTTAACTATTTACCATAAATGTGCTCATGTGATCAATTCCAGGCAGAGCAATGCTGGATCTGTTATTAGTTATAAACCCGGGGTAATTGGGCTGTCGCTGTCAGGAGCAGTTGGCAGTGAAATCCGGGTTTACTTGCTAAAAACAAATTTTTACATGACTCATCCACTGTTTGTTTTGTTTTTCTGCCATTTAAACATAAATAAATATAATTTAAAATATGTTCTTTGTTTGTTTGAGCTTTTAAATAATGTGTGATGAGTCCTGTTTTGACAAATTCTCTACAGTTGGTGTGTGTGTGTGTGTGTTGGTGCTCGGATCAGTGTGTATGTGGGTGTTTTGGATTAAAACCTAAATACAATTGGACAAATGTATTTAGTTTAGTCTTTTTTATATTCAAAACTGACCTTTTAATCCAAATCTTACTTCCAAACCAGACCCAAGAACTGAAATAAAAATACAACACCCCCCACAATTACAGGAAGAAATGCATTTATGTTGACATACCTGCTGGGCTTCCCGATGTCAGACGGCCACACACACTCGTACAGAAGCAGAGAAGTCCTTTTGAAAAATCCCCGTGTGACTCCCTTCACAGGTCACTTACTCCAGGGTCTGAGAGAAAAACAAAAAGAAACACAAATAAGAACCGACACGGAGAGTGAGCTCACAACTTTAACCGACTCAGCCACCACAAATGCCCAGCGATCCAGGATAAACATCCTTGAAGAAATGTCAGTCCAGGAAGGAACATTAGGTAAACCACACCAGGGCAGTAGCCAAGAGAAGATGCACATGACATATGCACAGTCTCTTCCTCCCCGCCTGGTCAACCTGATCAGTTTTCTGCTTAAACAGCTGCCAGAGCACGGCTCATTACACCCCCCATCTCCGGTGGGGGAGACAGGTGAGCAGCATTTGCAGACGGGCAATGAATGCAGCTTGGTGTCCGCCCGACTGACTGACACATTGTTAAAATGCACATGGGCAGCTCGTGCCAACTGTGGCTGTGGTTCTCTGCGTTAACCCAGTGTGAGTCTTACCAAGTCAATGCAAGACCTTAAAGTGACGGGCTATTTCTGTATGCAAGACCATTTTCTGCTCATTAAAAGAAGGCTGACATTTAGTGATCAACCAAATCCATTGCATCTTATAGCAAAAGCATAGATGTGAATACTTAAATGGAAAATGTCTATTTATATTTTGTATGAGAAGAGGCAATTTTGGGGTTCAGTATCTTGCCCAAGGACACGTCGGCATGCGGAATGATGTAGACTGGGATCGAACCACTGACCTTTTGGTAAGAGGAAGATCCACAGCCGCCCCCTTAGAGTAAAATAATCTATTGGAGGCAGTGATTGTGCCAAATTACAAGTTGCAGGATAGTGGGTGGGTCGAGAATTCTTTCAACTCATCTTAATCAGTAAGGTTTCAATGAGCGTGCACTCAGCTGTCAGCAGAAGCGTTTGGCGTCAGACCCACTGGTCATCACCTCATCAGGGAGCTGGAATTGCTCATGTGTTCACTGGATTTTCAAAGATTACCAATATAAACAATCCCTTTGACTGGTAGGGATCTGGACTAGAGTATTTCAAAAGGCACAATGGAGAGAGATGCTGTAGCTCTGGGTTGAAATTACACAAGTAAATCCTGGAAATGTTTTTTTATGTATGTGTGTTGCAGCTGGATTTTCCCTCATCTGTGTGTTTCTATCTCAAATAAATAAATGTGGTAAAGGTAAAGTAACAGGATTCTTAAAGTTATGAAAGTCTTAATACCAGATGGAAGTTATTCACTAAAGTTCAGTGGTATCAACTTGCTCACTGATTCCACTTGCTAAGCCACATTTGACTCATTTAAATAGGCCATATCTACTGCAGCAACGGAATTTATATAATTTCACATCTGATACATTTTTCCTTGAACTCATACTGTTTGATGCACACCACTAAGACGTGCGAGTGGTGGCTGCTGACACCTAAGAAATGCTCACCTCTTACTGCTATTTCCATCCCACCCACTGATCAGCCTAATCCACTGTTGGAGGATTTGTGCACTGCGGTGCAGAGCAATTGTGCTGCAGCAAAATGAGCGTGGCTTAATTGGAGCAAAGACTTAATGAGGACCCCTTGAGGATTATCATCTGTGGCTTAGAAATGGCCCAGGTAACGGGAGACGCGGTCAAAAGGATCAGTTCACAGCCTCCTAAATTGGACTGACAGTGCTGAGCCGCGACTGCCAATAAAACCTTTACATTTTTCTTTAGATTATTTATTTCTGTTTTGAGGGGGTCCTTGGAGAGAGGTGAACTAAAGTGTAAATCTCCGTGGAAAATACGACTGCAGGACCAACCGCAGTCTGTGGCAGCCGCAGGAAAGTGATGAAGCAGTTTTCTCCTGCCATTTTATCTTGTAGACTTCAGTACTGCTGCATTTAACCTGGTTTAACTTAAACTTTATTACCACATTTTCAATTAAATATGTTATAATAAAAAAAAATTAAATATTATTTCAGGTAATAAGTTTTCTTCATTATCATATTACATTGAGATATAGTGACAATTCAGGGCTACTTTTCAATATATTAATTAGCAGTAAAACAGCCAATTATTTTCTTTAAAAAAAATGTATTGTTTGGTCTCTTGTGCGTCAGAAAATGGTAAAAAGTGTAAAGTCATTTCACCAAATTACTTGGATTGTTTGACCAATCATAAAACACCTTATAATATTAAATGTATAATCAAATATGACATGAAAACTGGGATTGTTTAGCATTTTGGGGGGGAAATGACAAAAGACTGTTTATTAGAATAGTTGCTGATTATTTTTTCTGTCAATTCAATAATGAATTAACCAACACACCACAGATCCTGTGGAGAAACATACACAGTAATTGAAGCACTGCTGTCATGGCAGAGTGGGGTAAAGTGGACCCTTCACTGGGTCTCCGAGCAGTTTATTTCTCCGAGGGACCTTCTACCTTTGTCTTCACTTGACAGCCACAGATCAGATATGACTGACCAAGATAAATGGTTAGGCTCTAAAGTCAGATCAATTCAATCTAGGAACTGTCCTCGGCAGGAACAAAAGGCCACTCTGTCAACAAGGCTCAACTCACTTTACTGCTTATTCACTGTCTTTTTGTCCTTGTTACGTAAATGACAGAAAGCGCAAATATCCTACTTTTGAATTAGGTTGAAAAGATGGCATTGCCAAACTTTAAAGTAGTTCATTTTTTTTCCTGTTTTGCATGTATGTCTCGTTAGTAGTTTCACAGTTTTTCATATGCAGTGAAACCCTTTCAATTTCCAACTTTCCTCCAGGCTGCGTAATGCATCCACCACAACCCCCGTTGTATTTATGACCCGACTTTACATCCTCTATCATGAATTATTTCCCATTTCAATTCGCTGGGTTTTGTGGTCTGATCTCCAAGCCAGACTGAAGACACGGCTGGAGTCACCTACAACAGCGTTAGTCAGCCCACACCCGAGGCAGCGCTTTTATTATGTAGAACGACACAAAGGGAAAGTTGAAGTTGCAGCATTTGATTCAACTGATGACACAAACATGCCAAAGGAAGCTTTTAGGGCCCGGCTGCATTGATCCAAAGCTCAATTAAATTACATGCACGATAATGAGCACAAGTTACAATAATTTCTCGCCTCCAATTATGTTCTGGCGCCCGACTGAATGGAAGATTTCAAGTCTCACATTAGCTTTGGTCATATTGTCCTTTTTGCGATGCATTTTTAGTAGTCGTAAAACTTAATCCTGCTGTTTTAACTATAAATTTACTTTTAGATTTACTACAATTATATCAGATTTCAAGGTAATTCTGCTCACTCACAACTGTGCCAATGATTTATTGTCAAATATATGCAGCTCCCCCTCAAAATGTCAACTGTTGGACTGCATTAGTGAGCCACATAGTGATCAATTGAAAATTACAGAGTGGGATATTGATTTGTTGGACATAATGTGTTGTTCTCCGCAGTGTCTGAACTGTGGAGCCATAACCTGACTATTATGGTCAGAACTAAGAGCTTCAGTTCAGTTTTTTTTATGTTTTTCTGTGTGTCTGGATGGAGAAGGCATCATCTGTAAATTTAAGGCCTTTAATATTCAGTATTCTTCCATTCAATCTCAGTGTTGCAGATCATTTTATGGTAAATTACTTTAGAGTATGATCATTATGAAACAAATAACAAATGGAAGAAGATGCTATTCTCAAATGACTGTTAGAGGGGTTATGGGAAATAATACAAATTCTGGAGTTGGATTCAACAGAGTAGCTCAGGTGTATATAGAGATGCTGCCAGCCTCCAATCCATATTGCCTGGAGTCGCTTTATGAAAGCTACACCCCCCCCCTCCCTTAATTTTCTCCTTTTCAAACATCTCTCTTCAAAGAGAATAAAACAGAATAGACAAAAAGCAAATTAAGCCGTCCTACATCCTTTTTCTTTTCTATTCTTTTTTTTCTTTTTTACACACAAAAGGAAAAGTGAATAAAAAAAACGAGCACAGAAACATGGAGATTATTGGTTCAAAAGGTCAATAAAATGTCATAAGACATTGCAGCAGCTTTTGGGTTAGAGTTAGTGCAGGCAGATGCACGCACTCGACTCTCATGAAACATAAAAGGAAACGGCATCAGGAAGGTGTCAGTGCCTAAAACGTAAAGCGACGGCGATGAAGAGATGAAGGTAAATCCACCTGCCAGACTGCATTAACAGCAGGGACCCAAACAAGTAAATAAACATTTAGAGATAAAAGGAACAGGGTCAATACATAGAGACAAGGACAGTTTACAAAAAGGAAAAATATCCTTTGGAAAAGAATAAAAGGGACGGGGACAGGTAAATACTTGTGCCTTCGGCCCCCTGCTGAGAGCTCAGTGACTACCACAATGTAATGCTGCTAGAGTACTGTCCTAAACAATGGTTTATTGCATCGTTGCTTTTAGCACACGGAGCCCGAGTCCCACTCCAACAGCGTCTCAACCTTGGGAGCTCGTTTTATGACACCACCCTTGAACCACTTGCAGAAAGAAGACCAAAGCAGCCCCTCATCATCATCTCACCACAAGGTCGGAGTACAGCGTCAAAAGCTGAACTTCAGATGTTGACATCATGAATTAGAACTAGATAAAAAGCTGAATTATTCTTTTAACCGATGATACAGCCATTTTAGAAAGAATCTGCTAGACTTTTCATCTTCGTTGATTGTTGGTACCTCTGTGGACAAAAGCGGTAGTGTTTCCACTATCTAAAAAGTCATGGAAACCCTTCCTCAAAAAACTCTGTCTCCCTCCATTTATCAAATGCAGACATGCAATGTTTTATGCAGTACGTTCAGCGCAGTGATTTAAAACTGCTGACCTAAAGCCCTCACACCCTGCCAAACAAGCTCACAGATGACGTGAGTCTCTTGGAAACCTGATGTGATAGCACATGCCACCAAATCCACAGTTAATTGGACACCTACTTCACAACAGGCCTGTGGTAAACAGCAGCAGGCGAATAACAAGGCTAAGACGAGCTCCCGGAATGAACAAGAGGAAATAGCCCAGATAAAAAAAACCAACAGCAGATGTGCTGTCCTCTGCAGTATATTGTGTTTGGAGCAACAACTCTTCTTTGACTGCATAATCCTCAGCATTCTACTAAACTGATTAGCCTTCCCATGCTTAACAGCTGGTATCTTAGCCCAATTTGTCCAGCTTGGAATTGTTAAGCAGAATCATGTCTGCTGCATTCTTCGTGCCAAATGGACATTTGTGAGTAGAACATGGTCAGCAGCCAGGTACTGAGGAGGGATTGCACACGATCAGAAAGGATTTCATGGAAGCAGATTGAAAGAAAGAAAGACTTATGGAAATATAGCGCGGCATTGTGCTGGGTGTCTCAATTTCCGTGAGCCCCGTCCACACGACGTTGTTTAACTGCAGGAAGATGAGAGGGTTTACAAAGCTATCCAGCTTACCAGAACCACTTCAGTCCTGCTGAAGTAAACAATGTGAACACGTGAACTGTTGACTGACGGTACGGCTGAACTCCGCTGGGTGTGTGTAATTGTTTTGCTGACACATTTTATATAGTGTCTCTATTGTTGTGTATGATTTTGTTTACTTGAATTCAGTGCTACTCCTCAAACACGAGGATGAACATTATTTTAAAACAGCTGTCCTCTCATAAAAGTCGACCTGGCTACGTTTTTTATTTTAATACACAAATTTTGCTCCTCCGCTTTTCCTCCATATTTTGCCATCAGCTTTTTGTTCTTTCTACAAGTCCAATAATATTTGACTATGTTGTTCTAGTGCAATCACATTTCTTTTGTGTTACACTTGAATAACTGCTCTAATATTTGGACCACTAAGGTTAAATAATGTATTAAAAAGCTCAAAGCAGAAAGCGACATACTGGGATATTGTTTTTGTTCACAAAGAAAAAGACTCGAATTTGATTTCTTGGCTAGACACACTGTTCCATGAGTGCTGGCCACTGGCTAAACAGCCGACTACCCAAATACATATGACTACAAAGCTTTGTTCCCTCTGCCAATGCAGCACTAAATAAACTGCAACAGTGATCGAGACATGTATGTACAGAAGGGTTTAGGGTTTATGTTTAGTTTTGTACCGTCCTCCGTGGGTTGCCTGTGTTGATATGTGTCTATTTGTTTTGATATGTACTGAACTGGCTGTGAATATAAAGTTCCCCAAGGTGAAAATAAAGTCCAACATTTACCATTTTATTATTTATTCTAATATAATTATATTGATAGTGATTTGTCATGCATGTACATTTTGGAAGAGGGCAGATTATACAACACAATTTAAAACCAGGTTTAAACTCACTGAAATATGTAAGAATTGGGATAAGTGTATATGATGGAGTAGTAGCATTAGAATTTGCCAGAGGTTCCAAATTTGGACTTTCAGGACCACATATTCTCTCCATCGGCCATGACCCAAAACCAGTGAACTAGCCTGGTTTCTTTTTCCCACTGGCTGCAGCTCCATACGTTTGTGGAAAGCCCCGTAGGAGCCTTGGATTTTTTTTCCCACCACCTGCCTCGCAGTGCAAGAGATGCAAGGCAGCGAACCTGCTGCTTGTCAGTTTCAGTTGTACCACTCGCTCGAGTTCTCACATCTGCAAACTGCAAAAACAACACAAACAGATTCACTGGGAAAAAAGTGTCATGACTGAAAACAGTTGTGTAAGGACAAAGAAAAGTTAACAAGAGATGAAATGTTAATCAGGAGGCCAACTTCTTAGAAAGTCAGGCTGGCTAGTATGTAGGAATTGTGGTTATTGTGTGTGAGAATATCAAATATTCTGCAGATTAATCGTTATAAAACATTTATTGTAAAGAAAATACAGCACAAAAGGGTTTCGAGCTGGACTGAGTTCGTCAAATGCACAGTAGCACTGACTGTCCTCTCCAGTATAAAGAGAAACACACAACCCAGTCTGTTGCATGATGAGCTTCGATCCACGGTTCAAAACCTTGTCATTAAGTATGGATTGAATCACACAGTGATTTTGGCATTGATCAACTGAATGTCAATTACATGTATAGAACTGACAGTCAATGTAATATCAGCATTTCAAAAAGTGAGGGCACAACATTGGACTGCTTCCAGGCAGCTGATGCAATGCAATCACTATTGGGTTTGTGCTGGAAATAAAAAGGGAGAAAGCATGTTTACTACACAGTCTGCATCTAAACGGCTCAATTCTTGCTATCTCTAAATTTGCATAGCACAACACACACAGTACATTAGCTTCATCCAGCGCTCCACTGCCCCTATATTCACATTGAGGCTGAGGTTAGAAAGGCAATGTGATCCACACCGAGACAACTACCTTTGCAGACAACGCAGGTTCAAATTGATAAACACGGCACTTAAATACACATTAAAAGTATAATATCACTTGAGCATTGCAATGTCCCAAAACGTTATGGCTGACCATTGTGAAAAGATTTTCTTTTTCCCCTTTTCTTTTGTACCTGGAGCATTTTCTATCAACTCAGAACTAGTCTTGTGAAAATTTAATTTCATGGCTGACAATGATGCAGATGGGATACTGGTTTCCGGACAATTAGGATTAGATTATTTCTCAAATAAATTTGTCTCTAAGTGACACCCCAATTTGTCCGCGAGCACTTTATAATAGTGTTTCACTACGAGCAAATGCTTCTTTATGACTTAAAGTTGGGTTTGTCCAAATAACAGCCTCTTTTCAGCATGAGCACGGAACTGCAGAGAGTTATTCTTGATCTGAGTGTCTGCTTTGCGTATGCCCATCTGCGTGACCCATGAACAATTATACATATCTACCATTATCATATTTCATCACATTCATGCAAATCCCGACCATTTGTGCAGCACGGCACCCTCAGGACTACACAGTTATTTTATTATATTCAAGCTGGTGAATGTTTCTTTCATTTGACAAAATGACTCAAGTCTGTGATTTAACTATTTGTACTTTTACCTCCACAGAAATTGAGTGGAACAGCTTGACTCATGCAAAAGAAATCCAGCTACACAATATGGAAATTAAATTAATTGATTTGTTTATATTAATGAATATAGACATTTACTGTTAAAAATCCATACAAAACATATATTTAAATGTCAAAGCTACAAAAAACATGTGTTGTATATATAAAAAAAAGATATATTTTATCTTAAATTACTTTGCCTATTTGTTAAAACCATAGACTATATAGATATATATGTGTGGACTCTGGGTCTGAAAAGTAAAGCCATTGCAGAAGTGCCTGAACCTTTTACTTGATTAATAACATCATTTCACATGTTCTTAAGAGTTTATGGTCTCAATATCTCTAGTCTTCAATGCAGCATGATATTCACTTTCGTAAATTATGGTCCAATATAAACTTAAATGCTCAGATCGCAGGTGTAGGTGGGAATGCCAAACCAAAATGGTGCTGGACAAGAATCCCAGCTCGAGGCTTCAAAATGGCACTTTACAAAACCAATGGGTGAAGTCACGGAGGGTTGCCAGTTAGCTGATTGCATCAATGTGTGTTAATGGTTATTACCAGATATGTTGTGTAACTATATGACAAAACAAAAGATTGTATGAATGTGGGACTCAATTTGATAGTCTAACGAAATAAACATGAGTAGAATCTAAATCTGGAATAATAAGGGGGACATGTAGGGTTTTTCTAACAATTCAGTATAACCTGGTCTCAGCAGCCGCAGCTGTCAAAGACGACAGCCCAATTAAACCTCTGCAGCTGAAGCACTCATCTCGTAGATAAAAATCACTTTAGCTTCAGCAGAAATTTCAGACATTATCTGCATCCTTTTTTTTTAAAATTGATTTCTCTCAGTCCCCCTCACGCAGGTATTTCTCTGCTGCACTCCCAGTCCCCTCTGCTTGGTGCCATCCCCGTCCTGCTGCCTGTGGGACTCAAGGTTGTGCATTTGTCAACAGGATACAGTCCATTGGTTCATGTGTGGTAAATACACTTACAGTAATGTCACTTATAAACTGGGGCATTATTGTTGTTACACAGACAAGTTTGGAGCTATTCAATTTTCCCCGTCCTGGGTGGAAATCAATTGGTTTATCTCCAAGAGCAATATGGATTGCTGTCGGCTGATGTGATAAGAGAAATGCTTGACTGTGGAATTGTGACTCGCAGCTTTTTTTGCCTTCTGTTATTCCTTTCATATCGAACAAGGGAGCGCTCTCTGTTCATATCGTCGAATAATGGAGAAAAACAGACCTGATGTGTTTAATGGAGCTAAACAACGTAGAGGAATAACGATGCTAGATTTCATAACTTGCAACTTAAAACACATTAAGGAAAGTTCTTGAACTGTGTAGACGGAAACAAACATTACATATAGACAGTGGTTTTATCAGTAAAACATTTAAAGTGGCATTTTTACAAAAGAATGATTTACAACTGTTTATTTTTGATTAGATTAAGAAAGTGAAATTAACATAATCAATAAACTAATATTTAACTGCATTTCTTTATTAGAAATTAGTAGAATCACAAGTGAATTTTGTGTTGGATACATTAGTGAAATTAAATTTATATTCCACTCTATTGATAATGTATGTTTTAGTTTTTCCTAATGATAGAAAAAGGATGTGGTGGAAGTTGGTTGTGTAACATTATTTTTTTCTGCCAAAACATCATCAAATTCCCACTTTCACAATTAACATTGTGGTATTAATTCCTGGATATTATACAGTTGTTATACAGGAGCATTACTGTTAAATACCGTTCACCTATAATTAAATAGTATACATTACAATTTGACAACTGCGTATTCATCAGCAGGTAACTATGTCCTCTCTGTGCCAGTCTCATCAGAACCATATGATTTTGTATTACGTAGCATGCCATGGACCATTTGTGTCAACTGGTCTTGTTTCTGACTGTATAAGTGACATTAAAAGGATTTACAGATATTGATGGTGTTCTTTTGGAGACGTGTAACAACTGAGCTGAAATAAAAGGGAAGCTGTGAATAAGTGGTTTGGTTTACTGTGACTGTTACTGTATTTATAGTGCACACTCTCCACTGTTCCACTGCAATTTGTGAAACGAGCCACAGAGCCAAAGGGATTCACCTGCCAATTTGATTAATTTAGCTGCTAATATGCTTTGTGGGTGGACATTTCTTTCTGTTGCTTATTTTGTAATTTGTTGGTTAGATGGCTGACTGAGCCTATAAATTGCCCTGTTGATATGTGGTAGATTATTATATTTATTCTGCTTGTCTGTTCTTTTTTTGTGTGCACATTGCCATTTTACAAAAAAGTTGCCAGTGAACACAATTTGAAAAGCTTCTGTGCCAAAGGAAACTGGGGCGAAATAAACAAAATAACACCAAGTATTCAATCAGACAGCGCAGCACGAAAAGAAAACTATGTCTCACAGAGCTTTTCATATGGACGTGAAGGAAAGAGTGGCCAGCCTCGGGCTCCAGGAGAAACATATTGGTGGCAAAGAACCATATTTAATGGCCTCTGACGTCACTAATCAATCTGATCTTAATTATTGCATATTTTAATGAGTGTGCTGATTGTAAAACCTTTAGTTAATTAGTGTAAAGTATGTACATAGTTATTAATAATTAAAACCATACATATACATGACTTATCAGAACATTAATTCAGTCTGGTTCCTCCACCTATTTTATAAAACAAAAACGTACTCCACAGAATTATTATGCAGCAGAGAAATGCTGAGACAGGAAGTGTGGTTGAGGGTATAAAGTTTTAAAAAGTGTTTCTTTTTGGGGGTGTCGTATATTTTAAGCAGCAGTGATGTTGAAGATGATGATGAAGGAATCTCCGCGGACACCGTTCTTGCTTGTATAATAAGGTTTATTACACAGAAGTTACAGGTCAGGACGGGTACCTAGGTATACCCGGAGACGTTCTCGGCCAATGCAGAAGTCTGAGTCGCCGGTGTCGGACAAGCATTCATATAGGGAACTTGTTTACACCCAAAACTAGAGATAAAATGACATCATACATAGGGGCATCTAATTTGAAACATGCTTCCTACTTGAAGATGGGAACCTCTCCATCTAACAGGTCAAAGAGCATTCTCAGGAAGAGATAACTAACAAGTAACATATTGTAATAGCACTTAGGGAGTCTGAGAGTCCAGAAACCAGGCGCCGCTAGCTGTAAACATGTCATTATGTTTTACACACGTGTCAAAATGATCCATGTTAACTAAATACACCACAGGGGTTACAGGAACCTACACCTAAACGATTGATTTCCATGTTTTAAAAATCAACTGAGATCATTTTATAACCTCATCATAGAAAGTGCTGCTGTTGTATTGACACGCAAAAATTCAATGGTGCCTCCCAGCCAGTGAATCCAAAAAGCTATGGAAACGTTTCACTGGTCGTGTTTACCGCTTTTGTGAACACACCTCAGTAATTTGTGATGCCAGTTGGGAGGACATCAACAACCCCAACATATGTTACTTGCAGTTAGCACTGGTAAGTTGACACCGGTGGATATTGCAGCTGGCAGTTCACATTTACAGAACATCAGATAACGCAGCATCAACAGGCCACTTGCCAATAACACTTGCTGGTGTATATGAAGTTTTATAATGGGTACTGGCAGCAAAATGGCAAAAATAGAGTATACAGACAATTTATTGTAAATTCTTGAGGTGAAAGAGAAAGAAAATACTCCACATGTGTGAACATTCCCCATATTGTGTAACGGATGGAAAGATCAAATGCTGGAGACCTTGGTTGGAAAGTATTTTGTGCTGATGCAAAAAAAAAAAGAAAAAAGGGTCTGAGCACGAGCCTGAAGGAGGAAGAGCACAGCTCCCAGGATAAACAGCTGAAGTGGCATAAAACTCAACGGCGTCGGAGAAGAAAGTGAAAAAGGAGACAGTATTTTCAGTGTGGGTCTAAATATCGTGGCGGTGACTGGGTGCATCAGGAAGGATGAAGGACTTTAAAGCATTGATTTTATTTAGATGATGGGTTTTGATATGGAAAAAAACATCAGCAGCCAGGGATAAGTATACTCTGTCTATTCTCACTTCTTTCAAGGAAAAACATTTTTAGTTTTTTTACTGGTTTTTTTTACTGTTTTTTTTTTTTAACCTCTCTTAAAGTTGTTTTCTTGATGGAGAGAATAGTCCCTGTGCTTTTCAAAGCAACATGTACCAAAGACAACACAGGAGCAAAACCTGATCCCTCACATCCATTATAAACATAGGGTAAAAAAACTAAAACTACTTACCTAAGATTAAGGACTTAACCCCAAATATCCCCAGAATCTTCTCCAATATACTCTATGTTTTCTTCACACATGTAAATACAAAGCAGTAGGTAATCTTTGGAAACTCTAGGTGTGAATGCCCCATCAGATTCAGGTATTAAAAACAAGTTCAACATTTGTACTTCATTGTAACACAGTGTGGGAACTTTCTCTGCTTTGTTTTTTGTACACAGACGTTCACTGAAACACTTTTTTTTTTTAACCATCTTTGTGAAACGCACTGATATAACTTGTTTACAGATTTTATTCACAGTCTCATTTTGTCTACAAACACAAATCCTTTCTAAATATGCTCAAACTTGAATATCTAATACCGATTGATTTTGCAGGCTTCCAAAGGTTGATTTACAAGAACAAACACTGGAATTATTTGGGCATCACTTTACAAGCTGAAAATTGTTATAAATTATTGACCCCATGGTTGTCGATCACACTGCTTCGATAGGACATTTACATAAAGTCGAGCCTTTTCTCAGGTTTCAGCTGAATCACCACTGGGCATCTGTTTAATCTCTGCAGACCAGTGGACGGTGCTGGGGATATAAAACAAGGCCCCATTCATAGTAAATAGCAGCCAATTGCTGCCCCTGCTTTTGTGTCCATATGCATGAATGGCCTCTAAGATTTTCTCACAATCAATGCTCTTCTTTTCTGGTGTATTAGTGCCATTACTTCCCTCTTGCTTTACTCACACCCACACATGTTCATACAGTAACTTCACTCTTCCTCTCACTTCCTCCCTCTTCTCTCTCTGCGTTTTGCTGAGGCTCTGCTAAGACACTGCAGCAGGAAGTGGTGTAGGCCTCCTTAACAAGAACCCGACACTTTCAGGATCAATAGGGGATTGAATCTTCACTGCACCAAAAGTCAAGGTACCTTTTAAATCAATGACTGGCAACTGCTAACTGAAAACAGATCCTTTCATTTAACTTTTAGTTTTTCTCTCAACCTTTTTTCTTCAATGATAAGAAGGTGCATTAAGTGAACATTCTTCACTTAATCTACAAACTCTTGTATTCATATGGTGGTTTTTGTTTGTAAAGTTTAAAACCTGGCCTTACCTAAGGCTACATCCACACTACTATGCAATGGTTTTAAAATGACACACAGTTATTTACACCTGCCGTCCAACGCCTATGACCGAGTGGTTTGGAAACGCTGCTGGGCTCCGCTTAACCCACATTTGCTTCCCAATTGTTTCAGCCCCGACTCAACTACAAGCGGTAAAGGCAAAATGTTGCTGACACTTAGGGTCAGAAATACTTCCACCTCATCGTTGGTGCAAGATGAAATCTTACTGTTCCCAATTGTAGTTTCCTGTTCAGAGTATTTTCTGTAACTCAGCAAATGTAACTAGTCGACAATATTCTTGTTTACACCAGCACGCACATGCCGAGTCTACATGAATGTTCATGTAATGTGCGTTTTCAAGTGTTAGTATGGACAAGGGATTTTACTGAATCTATGCAGTTTAACAACACTACTACCATAAATAAGTCCCATGTTCTCGAGCCCCTTTTCTGTTTTTCTATTATTTTCTTTGTTGGAATCATGTTGCATCTCTTCCTTAGTCTTCTTGAAAACACAAATATTTTCTCTCTACTTGATTTATGCTGACACAGGGTTCCATTTGTTTAGCAGGGGATTTGGCTGAGAGAAATGGTAATCCCTTAAACTTGACCTTTTCTTCCCGGTATTCTCAAGCTACTACGTGTGCAATCCAACTGCTGAATGATACATGGGGCTAAATCCGTCTGGATGAGGACGCTAATTTATTTTCTGATGTGTCAGTGCTCTACTCTTAAGGCTATCGGTTACCATTTTGGCCGACCTGCTTTGCAAAGTGGAAGGTATTGATTGAGACCATGGATAACTTTAAGCGTTAACTACCTTTCAATCCATGAGTCCCTTCCTAGAGAAAGAAAGCAATGATTGTAGGGCATTGTATTACAATTAGATTACATTATTCCAGATCGCTTGGACATTATATTAAGTTTAATGCATTCTTTGTAGTTAAACGAATTGAATGCAGGAAGGGAAGTTACAAAAGATTAGCATCTAAAAGATTTTTTCCAGTGGAACTCAGCAAAGGCAGAGATGGTGGCTGAAGGCCCAGGGGTACAATCAAGTGCCATCAAATGTGTCGTGTCATTTAGGAAATCCTGATGTGCTTCGGGTGAGTAAACACATCCTGCATCACAGCAACATCATTTTAAGAATTAACTGCCTACTCAACGTCAGGCCTCACTGCCCAGTAAGGACCCTGCTTTGTAATTAATGCCAGAGGTGAAAGTAGAAAACAATCAGACACATTGACACTTGTTCCAGTGTCCTAGCTTGTGACTTTTTTGGTACCGATTGGCCTTTTGCCATGTGAGGCATTAGACCTTTACACAAATCATTAGCCAAGTCCATGAGAAGAGCAACGATGGAATCTATAATCTCTGCCCCTTTTATCTGGCTGCTCGCTTTAATGACCAGACAGGTGTTAATGATGATGGAGACCAAGAACGACTCTGGCCAAAGAGCCATGAGCTGAGTGTAATGGGGTGAAAAGCTAGCTTTGGGACAAAAGTAAATTATGGTCCTAACAATCAATAGTAAGCATGACTGAAAGCCAATGGGGCTCTGCTCCAGTTCTCGTCATAATAGGGAGGAAACCATTGATTCTCCCTCTTTACACAATGTTTGGTTTCGCATATTGACTTAATCGAACATGGATTTTACCAAAATAATGTGATTGTAAGCAACAACATAACGGCCCAGAGTTACCTTGATGGTTAAGTATGGAGGGGCTTACAACACTGTTAATTATTTCTCTTTAATCAAAATTCATAAAATGTAACCAAATAAATGTTGAACTAACTAAAACAAGTACGAGAAATATTAAGTGTAAATTACTAAATGTATTTCTGTGTAATTCATTTGCAATAGCTCAGTGTAGTTTTACTGTAAATCAAAGCTAATTACTTTTGATCTGCCAACTGCTTTTAAAGATATTATGTTTTTTTCTATAAGACGATGCATCATATGCATTTGTAAGTACGCTGATCTTCTATATCTTAGTTTCAAGAAATCTTATGAATGGACCAAAACCAACAAATTACATATAGAAACTGTTGAAAATGTTAGGCAATTAATGACAAAGACTAAAACCTCCAACACACACTAAATGAGCTTATTCCCAATGTTTGCTTTTCATTTCTACATGTACATTTTGGAAGGGATCCAGCACTTTGCACCATGTATCTACTTATTTACGTTGCATCTCAGCATGCTAGCTCAGCATGCTAGCTGGCTCTGCCATTCATTCCTTTCAACTCATTATCCAGCCACAAAGTATAATCATTTCTGACCCTGCTCGGTCGGAGAACATGACTAATATTACAGCTGCATTGAGGGAATGGTGCTCTAAAAAACTAACTGAACTTTCCTCATTTTAATAATTAACTTGTAAGAGTTTGGATGACCTGTAAAAAAATATCTTAGGCATCCTGGTAAAGCAGTGTGTTGATCCAGAGAGTGTCTTATCTTAAAACTACCATTACCTTTCCCTTAAGGGGACTATCATGCAGAAGCTACGTAATTCAGGTATAGTAATCATTTGCTTATAGTGATTAATTTGGCCATGACCACTGTGAGCAGTTGTCCTTGTATAAGAAAAACTGTAATATGTTCATAATTTAGTCCGTTGTGTTTTAATGAATACACCATGAATGTAGTAGTTTGTATATTTAACAAACTACTACAGTCCCCCAGTACTGATGGTAGCCCAGTACCAACCCCGCCTAATTTTAGACAGGAAAAACCCTGACAACCAATCACAGCAATGTGTGATATATAGAGAAAAATAAACATCCAGAAAATATACCATCTATTATAGCATCAATAGAGGATGCATCAGAACGCTTCACATCAGTGGCAGCTATTTTGGTGGTTAATCAAAATGATTCAGCAACACTGTCTGTCCTCACATCAAACTCGCCTCATTTTAGATAAATGGTCTGATTGGCCCGTTTCCAGTTTTCCAAACCAACCCTGATGTTCATGGCGTAGTTGAATTGATTCAGAGAACGTGGGGTGTGAATCATAGACGAATAGCTGCAGGCGTCTCTGTGCCCCCCCCTGATACATTTATGATATATATCTTTCCTTTTTTTTTTACACCTAATAATTGCCACTGCAGCTCCTCTCACATTCTGTCTCTCTTTTTTCAGATTTATTGCCCTCAGTAGACGACACTTGTCTCTCAATCTCTGCCAGCCCCTTGTTCCCAAAGGTGCAAATACAAATCATGTCTCCACCACCTGCTCAAAGTTAGTCACGAAGGTTTCAGTACATTTTTGAGAATAGCAAGGTATATTCTACCTTAAACCCGTTGGTAAGGTTATTTATAATCCTCAAGACGATAATAAAATCCCTATACAGTCAAGATGTAGAAAATTGACAATGATAAAATAAATACTGTTTTTATGCCGCATAAATGTTAAAGGAATTACAACTTTTACCCATCACTTACATTTGAATATTACATTTTGAATCAGACTTTGTTTACTGATGAATTTCCACACGATGGCGAGAAATCTGAACACAGTGGAGGTGAGAAGAGGATTTCTTGTTCACCTTAAAAAAAAAAAAAGCACTGCTGTGCTCTTGAATATGAGCTGTTGCGATATGGCTGCTTCATTCCAGTTTTATACTTTCTGCTCTGAATGAAGCCACAGGGGTCCTTGTAATCAGCAAGTATATTCCCCGGTAGACCACTGACGGAACAACAAAACCCTGGGTAACGATGACATTTCTACCAGCTCTCCCAGCACACCAGCTTGATCTTAAGAATCTCGGGTTAGCCCACACAGGGGCTGATAAAAGCATTTCTATCTCACCTCAAAACGAAGATACTCGTGTAAATCTCCCCGGTATAAAGTGAAAGGAAAAACAAATGTAAAGCTTTCCTGCCTCTGTTCACTGACACCGACGCGTACACTGCCAGACAAGAGGGACTTTCAGGGGGACCTCTATGGTAGTTCAGTCTAGCATGGGCACTCAAATGGCTGGGAGGCTGCTGACACCGTCACCAAATGAGGAGCCAAATGCGTCAGTGTAAGTAGTTGCTGTCCAAGTAACATCATTAATGTGCATAGTTCACCCGGCTCGCTCACCTTTACAACTTCTGAGGAGGTAAACATCAACAAATTCACAGGGTGTCAAGGGGTTAGCTCATTAGCTCAACCATAAAGGACAGAAGACATAGATACTAAGATCAGAGAGCTCATTTTTGAAGCTTCACAATTCTTAGGGTTGAATATAGATGCAATGTTTTCTGCAGAGAATATTTCTTTAAGTAATGATGTATTGCTTCATGCATGGTTCTTCTTTTTAGACATTAAAAGTTCTTAATGATATTTTCTACTTTTTGCCTGTTCTCCTTAAATTGGATTAGTGGAAAACAAGGGCTTTCTGCCCTACTTAAAACTGCATTGTATTGTAATACCTTAATGGGTTTCCCTCTGTTCAATATAGTTTTACAAAAGCTTAGGAGAAATAAGCAACAGTCGTGTCACTGTTATGGGTTTAACAAATCGAAATAACCGCAGGATTTATTGTAAATCCCATCTCTTGCTAACACACTTATGCATATATTTTAAATTTGTTATCCAGGAGTTAGTAATGAGTGTCCATAATGATTGTTTGGATGTTGGCCAGAGTGAACTGTAAATCAAAGAAAGACGATTGTGGTTGAGGCTCCAGACCTCACAGGCCATTCGATTCTCTTTGTCTAACAGTAAAAAGGGGGATGCAATTTCTGCAGGTAATTGCTGATGTTAATCACAGTCATATTTGAGAGAGGGAAGAACCTCTGCCATTCTTCTAAGCAAGCAAGGCCAGGGGTCAGCTGCCCCTTAACCACGAATGGCGTCTCTGACTAATTACTGCAGTCCAGCTGCCTACACTCTTCAGAGCACTCTCCCTGCTTCTCTATCCGAGCAGTTCTTTTCTACTCTCTTCTCTAATCACTGTCAGTCTTTATCCAGTTGGAATAAGACCATAATTCTTCCTCTAGATCACACTTCTGCCAGATTGTATGTGTATGTATGCTCAAGAGATTAGCCATGTTGAATTCAGTCCAGTTGGAGTAACTGACCAGGTGGCAGCTTATTTGCTCCATCCTTGTTCGAGTTAACCTAACATCTGTGCTTCTTTTAAATTACCACAACAAAATAATTAATGACCCAACGAAAATCCAATACATTTAACAGAATATAGAAAAATGTTTACAGAGAATAAAAAAGATCAACTGTTGAAAGTGCAGAATTAATCTTCTCCACATCTACTTAACGCTTTGCTACAACTGTTGAGACTCAGTTCAGATGTTGGACACATTCCTTTGAGATTCTGCTCCGTGTTGACATGACTGCATCACATCATCTCCGCAGATTTCCCAGCGGGGCATTGATGCCGCAAATCTCTTTTTCTAACACATCCCACTAGATGTTCTATATAATTACCTGTAGATATCTATAGATCCAGTGGCTGGGAAGGCCCTTGAAATACAGTGAATGCATTGATGTGTTCATGAAACCAGTCTAAGACGACTGTTTCTTTGTATCACTGCACCATCAAGCTGGATGTATCCATTAGCAGATGGCTAAATTATGATCATAAAGGGATGCATATGGTCAGCAACAATACTCAAATAGGCTGCAGCATATAAACAGCAGCAGTTGGTATGGAGGGGACCAAGGTCTGCAAAGCAAACATTCCTCACACCATTACACCACCACCACCACCAGCAGGGATTGTTGACACAAGGCGGACTGGGTCCATGGATTCATACTCATGATGCCAAATTCTGACCCGACCATCTGGGCGACGCCGCACAAATGGAGAATCATCAGATAAAGCCACATTTTCCAGTCTTCAACTGTCCAGTATGGTCATTCTCCTCTGAACTCTCTCGTCTATAAGACATTTTTCTATCCACTAAACTGCTGTTCAATGAAGGTTTTTTTCTTATTGCATTCTGAGTAAACTCTAGAGACTGTTGAGCATGAAAATCCCAGAAGATCTGGAGTTTCAGAAATACTCAAACCAGCCTGGCAGCAACAATCATGCCACAGTGAAACTCACTGAGATTACATTTTTATTCCCCAATCTGATGTGTTTGATTCTAACATCAACTGAAGCTCATGGCCTGCATCTTTCTGATTTTATGCATTGCTGCCACCTGATTATGCAATTATACAATCTGCCACAGACGCAGGAGTACAGGTGTTTCTCACAAAGATTTCAGTGAGAGTAAATTATAAACAATCTGTAATTTAAGTGGAATTTGATGAAGAACACAATTCTGACAAAAATATCAATATCATGTCCTCCGAAAGTTTTACGTTCACTTTGAAAGAACGACCAAGCGTTCACCTTTGAGCTACGCCAGTCGGCTGTGTCTCAACACCCTGAAAGCAATCTATAAAGCATCCACTCCCTTCAAGCACTTGGGAAGCTCACTTAAAGACATCAATACTCTGGAAATGAGACACAGAGCAATGGCTTCACAGGCTGAGAAGGTAGACGGCTGATTGAGGTGCCCTTACATCTTATTTAAGATGTTGCAGTTCAACGCAATAGTGTTCATTGAGTGAACTGCCTTCTTTCTTGTTAAAACATCAAACTGCACAAGACGTACAGCCAAAAGGCAGCAACTGGGCATAAGGCAGGCAGGTGAGCTGCTCTGGCATAATGAAGTGAACGTTTCATTTGAGATTACAGTCAACAACTATGTGAAAAGTAACTGGAACTTTACAGACATTTGAGTGTTTCACATTAACATCTGTGTCTAAAAAAAAAAACCTCAGGTCGCTTCTGGTTCAGACAATTGTGAGAATAGCTGTATTCAAAATGAAAATATTCATACAAAAATCAAACAGTCTGTCAACATTGTTAATGTACAATGTGTTTCAATTCACTAAAACCTCCAACATAATCCTTTCCCTCCCTCACCCACAGCATGAAGGACTTCAAGAGCGCACAAGGAAAAGGATTAATCCTCCTCTTGAATATTCACATCGTTTCCCTACCTCTCTTCTGGAATATTGTTGCTGTCAATCAAATGCCAGCCATTGAGTCTTTGCTGTCAAACTCCACTTTATTGAGGTGGAAACTTAAATGACAAAACTGGCATTAGAACCACAAAGAAGGGGCTTGAAGACAACTGAACGAGTCAGCGGTAAAAGTATCACAGATTACTGCAGACAAATAGACAACAAGATATACATTTCCAACCCTGACACAAATTGATGCAGCATGAAATAGCCAGGATTTAAAGGTTAAGACAATCTGCCTCAATCTGATGAGTAGATGTTATATTTCCGCTGATAAGTGATAGTGTTAACAGACATAAAGCTGAAATGTGATTTAAAAAGTTCCAACAAAAAAAAAGCATCATCTGTCTCCGCTGTACCGGTTCGCCACGATTGGTTGTGTTGATTGTTGTGGTTCCGCTCCGTTATCACTTGAGCTCAAATTTATGCGTTATTTGTTATCTACAAACTCACTTCCAACCCAACTGCCACACTCTGTCATTGGCAAAGCTAATCCCTGCTGAAGCAGCAGGTATGCAGGGCTCTAACATCTGAGGAAAAAAGTATCAGCGATACAATTTTCCGTTCTGCGTCACATCGATGAAGTCGATTATCACTACCCTTTGCATATTCACTCTTAAGTTAGAGCTGATCACGCCTGTCAATGGCTCCTCCTTGCTCTGAACAATCATTTTACACTTTCATGTGTAAAATACATTCTAGCAAACACTGTTACACATGGCACCAAACTGATAATCAGATATCCCAAAATAGAATTAAGTAGGCAAATACTCACTTTCACCACTACAAGTAAACCACTTTCTAAAGGTGAGGACATTAACAAGGATATTCCTGAGTTTAAGCTATTTTGACATCTTCATTTTCTGGCCCTGTGGCTCCTCTCCCTCTCTTTATTTCTCACACCCGCTGTTCTCCGTCTCTCGTGCCAAAATGGTCTGATGTGCTACTTACGGCCAGGTGGCGATGAATAGTTTAACCATATCCAGCTTTCCTTTTGGTCTGCGTACCCTCTAATTAGGGATGGGAATTGATAAGCAGTTACAGGTGAGAAACAGTTCCACATTGTCTGGGCCATCTGAACCATATCCCCCCCCTGCTTAGAATGATTCAGGCAGCCAAGCAGATTAAACCTGCTAGATTTCTTTAAATGTGCCAGTTCCAATCTCTGTAAAATTGTAATTTCAAGTGAGGCTGGAAACACAAGCAATATGCTGAACCATCTTTCTACCCAACATGAACTTAAATTCCAAGAATGCCTTTTACCTGACACTATGCTGGAGTAACGCTGCTTCCCAACCGAGCAGCACGTCTGAAACCAAGGGTAAAAACCCAATGTTATAATAGCATTAGACAAGCTTAGCAGATTTTCCCCTTTGACTAAATGAAAATAAAAAGAAAATATTACCTCATTACATCCATTTTAGGTACGATAACAGACAGACTTTGGCTCACCCTGACACGCTTGTTACACAGGGACGGAAAATAATGAGAGAGAGAAAAGAGTGAAGGAGTGTCACCGTGCAGCTACAAATTTTGTATTTCTAGTTATATGCTTTGCAATTCGTTCTGGATATTGCCATCTATAGCCTATTATAGAAATATTATATATAGATTATAAACTATTGAGTATATATAGATAATCAAAAATAAACAGTGACTTGGAGAAGGAAGGTAAAATGACAAAAAAAAGGCAAAGACCTAAAGTTTGTGGCAGGAATGGTGCGAGCAGTTAATGTGGCTATATGTGGAGATGTTGCAGAGAAAATAACACCTTGTGTTTTAGCCTATGTACTTATCTCCGTGTGGCCGGCACGACATTTGCAGCGAAGATTGCTGACTTGACTGAAAACATTAAACATGAAATAGTTGTAAGGCCCAGAGCAGCATGAAGCAATAAACTACACAGGGTCAGATACAGACTAATGGAATTGCAGCACCACATAACTTTACATTTCATACATTGTGTGTTCCACAATTTAACTTGCTTGTCACAGCTAAAATGTTGGTATGTGCAATAAATTTAGGCAAATTCATTTTCAACACGTTTCACAGCCCTAGAATCAATAAAGTCTTATAAATTTTCATCCCCACATCTGATGCATCCTCTTTATGCGCTGCCACCTCCTCACCCCATGGCATGATGGTGCCGACTGTCAGTTCATGGGAAGAGCCTCTGATGTGGCAACTTATTCTCTGCAGCTGCTGCTGGGCCCCTGGTGGGACCGAGGTTGGAAAGTGATGATGATGTGTTGCGAGAGAGAGAGAGGGGGAGAGACTAATGCAACACACAGTTTTGCATGAGCAGGTATATGCAGGAGGTGGCTTCAAACAGATTTAATGTCACTGCTGGGTTCCAGGTGGGCTCCAGGATTAACATGTATTCAAACATGTTAAAAGGTAACATCAAATGATTATATTTTTTTATTCCTAGTTGTGCCTGTGGGAATGTGCATATTGCAAAACTTAGTATTACCTTTTGCTTACTTTGATCTTTTGACAAAAACTGAACTATGAAAGTTGCCATGAAGTCTCTTCTTGTTTTGTCTTCACCGCAGTGCAGTTATGGTAAATTCACTTCGATACAGGATTATAACACCAGCCAGGCCTGTCTGTATCTCACTGCTGCCTTTTTTTGCTTGTGCCCAGGGCATCATTAAACCTACCTCAAAGGAAAATGTAAGATCTTCATTGAGCACGCAAAGCCGTGTGTGCCAATCCAGAGAGAGAAAAACAAATTGCATCATGCATCACAGAACAACGGGGACACTTAAGTGAAAAGCTGTGGGAAATGTAAAACAAGTGCTTCTCAGACAGGGACAGGCCAAGCACCGTGTGAGGTCTTTGATCATTTTGCAATGTGAATCAAACACCATTAAGAACCCGTCACTATTGATTACCTCACCTCCTCTTGAAAACGGTACTCGAACCGAATAAGCCAACCTGAATTTTGTTACCTAATCTCAATGAGAAAAAACAACAACTTATATAGTGCATTCAAACACAACACTGTCTGTCAGCCATAATTTACTTTGAGAGGATACAGGTATATTAATTTCTTCTCTTTACTTTCACATTAGATACTTTTTTGCTCAATCTCACCTCAGTTGTAAGGAATCTGCATTTTAATGACAGCATCAAAGGGGTTATAGGCATCTGTTATCTTGTCTACACCATTAATAAAGGGCCTCAGTTGTGGATGTGCAGCACAGCAATCCCCTTCAAAGTTAAATGACGGCACAAACTGTTCTATTACAGAGAGTGATACGATTCCTCCTTTGAATGAAACAAATGAACCATGAAATGAATTGATGATAACTACTGTCTGACGATGTTAAAGTTTGACTGGGGGAACTGGGAGTGAGGTGTCGCTGGGTGGTGGTGTCTATTCTGAGCAAGAAGCAAAGGTGAGTAGAGATGAGGTGTGTACATATGGATGAAAGCAGATGGGTGACTGATGGTTGATAGCAGGTGGAAGAGAATTAGTTTAATGGCCTGTGAGAGCATGAACGTCTCATGAGACTGTCGTCAATTAGTATCAGAAGGTTTTTGTATGATTTGGTCATGGAGCAGAGAAGTTGGTATACATGGCTATTTATGGTGAGCTGATAAACATGAAGTCCAACGGGATCTTGTGATTTAGCTCCTGAAAACAAGCTGCCATGATAAATGAAGTGGGAGAGGGGATATTCAACCAAATATTTGTTAAGTTGACCCATGGGCCAAAGCAGTAAGTTTAATTCATCTAAATGATGAGCAGCAGAGTAGACGGTTGCTTTACATTCGCACTGTAACTACAAGAGGCCATTTTACAGTAAAGAGATTAATTTGATGCAAATCATCTTATTCAAATAACTAATTCAACAGCAGCAAAATAGAACAGTTCATATTTTCAGTAAAAGCACAAGACAATTACATTTTTCCAACCGTCTCATCACTCATCACAGGATGGAGCGATGAACATCAGCCTTTGCTGATCTCATCCATGGTTGCCCTTTCAGTAGTTATTTTTGTAATGGATGTAGATACCAAGCAATGTAGGTAGATGACATCTCCATTCGCATTCCCACCTACAAAGCTCCTTTTTAAAAGCACTGAACAAATAGAATGATGATGTGGGCTGTGATCCAAAAGGTCTGGAACCAAGCTAACAAAACCGCAATGGCTGCTTAGAAATTAGATCTCATTCAGCGTGCTGCACATAAAGGGACTTTTGGGGGTTGGTGAATCCAGTCTAGGATCTGCACAGTTTGATCTATCGATGCACCAATTTGATGAGTCGTGTTCCAGTTGCTAAGCTGTGACAAGCCATCTTGAATATGACTCATTACATTTTCTATAAACAGATACAATTCAAGGATTAAATGTCTGGTACCCACTGCACAATCGAAGTAAACAAAGCATGTTGAGAATCTCATGTTTTGCCTCTTCAATGGTGGAATAGGGGTTATTTAAGGGGGTAAAACGTTTACTTGACTTTTCTCATATATACTCAGCACTCAGTATTGGCATCTTGGCACCAGAGAAGTCGTCTTGGCTTTAAGAAATCCTCAAATACTGAATGTTTGCTTATCAAATAAAACAGTTTTTTGCATAATGTGTTTATGCAAAAAATATAATTAATCTGTATTCACAGCCACTTTTGCATCAAAATATTGGAAACCAAGCAAATTTGATAGTCTTCTACACAGTAACTACGCTTCATTCTTGTTATATTATCAGGTAACACTTAATTGAGCTTCAGTGAGAAGAATGGTTTTATCTTTTTCAGCAAACTTACCTTGATTAGATCTCTAATTTAATACATATGACCTCTCATTCCCAGAAAATCCCTCATGATGCAAAGTGACTTGAACTGGTCTTTTTGTATCAATATGTATGAGAATCCCTCTCATCAAGCTTTGGAGACACATTGTTCACCATGCACCCTGCAATACGTCAAAAACATTTTAGAGTGAAAGATCTCTCCTTCTTTTAGTGGTTAACTATTCTGACCTGGCCACACCCAACATAGTGGCAACAGCACAGATGGGATTTCATATGTCATTTCCTTTGAAAAAGGGGAAGATAAATTACAGTCTGCACCTCCGCTCAGTGTTCTACACTCAGCATTTCATGTCTTTGAAGACTCACAAGCTGTCTGAAAAGCTACAGTTGGTATAGATCATTTTTACTGTCACCACAATACCAGTAACTGCAGGCTAGTAACAGCAACGTCTGCTTCCATTTCGTCACTCTCCCCAGAGCTATCAGGCTTTTACTGGATCCCCATAAACCCAGAGCAACATTTCTGCCCCCGTCTTTGATTAGTTGTATTGCCAATTAAAATAAAACAACCTGCTCATGATGTTACTAAAAACTGTATCAATGCAGTTACCACTTATACAGTTTAAAATAAAAAGCGGGGGGAAAATATATAATTAACAAAGGATTCTGCAATAATTGGCTACATCATGCTTCATTGCCTCCCGTTCCACTGTGCCGTGTCCTCTTCTCTAACCTGCCAGTACAATTGGGGACCGCTGAATGGCCACAGTTGTTGGCATGGAACTGAGACCTGCTCTTATCATGTAAACCACAATGTCAGGAACTGCTGCAAGAGAGATGCTTTAATGATTCTGTAGTTTTGCCCCTGGGCTGCAATCATCCTGACCAACCAACCCTCGTGTAGCCATGTTTAGCCCTAAGGGAAGTGTTGGTGCCTCCATTTTGAGGCTGCTTTTCAACAACAAATACAGAGTTCTTTCATCAGGGTTTGCATCACTGACATGTCCAAAGCTACAGAAATGTGTCAGCAAAATGAGACGGAGAAACACCTCTATCTGGCAAGGATACTTACATGTTTAATTATGCAATTACAATCCTACAATGTTAGGAAAGTACAGAATTACTGCTACCACCATATTTCCACTGCTACAGAATGAATACATCACGCAGGTCTGCCCTAAATACTACAGATTCAAAACCTTCAGAAGGGGTTGTACAGTCGCACATCAGAGACTTAATTCTTACATTCATTAATTCTTTATCACATCTCCCTATAATGCTGAGTTGACAAAGCGATGTCAAAAGCAATCTGTTCCGACTGTCAGCGGATCCCCAAAAGCTGTATGTGAAAAGAACAGTGTGTTCTGCTGGCCTATTTAGAAGAGCCCCCCCACGGATTCGCCCGCTTTTAATGTACCTGCGGGTGCCTTTGTATATAAACTACCATCTCTGAGAGGGAATCTCACACAGCGCATGGATTCCGGGGGGCTTGTTCAATTCATGCCACAGTTTGAGCTGTGTCCACGTTTGCTTTATTCCTGTCAAAATATAACTAGATGAAGCCAACAAGGAAGGAGTCCTGTTATCGGCTTAGTTTCCATATCAAGTCCTCTAAATGAATGAAATTCTTACTTTCAGAATAGCCTCTCTTTCACGCAGGTTGTGTTTGGTACTCCTTGACCCATGTCTATTCATAGCTCTAAGAATATTCAAAGCTAACACGTGGTAAACAAAATCTATAACAAGTCATGCATGAAGGCCGGCTGTTTGTTCCCTGAGGAACACATTTATTCATGCTAATAGAGACACAAAAGATTAACTTACCATACTGGAACAGAGGCGAAGAGCATGTCTGCTTTCTGCCAGAATAGCGGATAGGTGCCTACACAGATTCAGCCTGGAACATGAAATAAAAAGACTCCGGTAAGGACACACAATAGGCATGACTTGTGTTATTCCACAAGACAGACGCATCAGAAACATTTGGGATGTCAGCATGCAGGACGCTTGCATCATCCACTCATCTACTCTGTGTCACATTGAATAGGATCATCAGCTGGATGCCTAAAACATAAATGTAAATCCTGGACCTTTTAAATGGCTTCCATCCATTCCTCCTTGTATATTAAGAAGTAGAAAACAGTATGACTGTATAACAATTTTTTAAATTTGATTTCATTACTCCTCAATTTCTTTTCAAGTGCTAAATTATCCCTCAAGGTTCAGTAAAGAGCTATAAAAAAACATTAACATATCATTCAATACATGCTGGGTTAAAGATTTCAGAGACACTGTAGATCTACTGTTAATACCGAGTAGCACAATACACACCCCCCGGCTTTGAAAATCATTTGTGAACCCATCAGCCTGATCACCCACATGATTTGTGATTGGTGCAGCTTTTATACATGATATTATTAAATGATAATGGCCTTCCACTGAAGCCAGGGTGCGGTGATATGATGATTCATTCCACGAGACAATAAAGAGTTGGCCATGATTTCAGCCTTAGGCTCACGTTATTAAAAAGTTGTAATAATTTTGATATCTCTGGTTGAATTAGAACACTGGAGACAATGTGGGAAATTAATGAGGAGGTCTGCTATTCCATGCAAATTATTTTTTGACATCAACGTGATAAAATATCTTGATTTGTCAAGCATTTTAATTCACTCTATTCACTGGAGAGAAATTATCATAAAAATACATATACCTCGATTAAAATGCAAAATCCATACGTCCCACTTCTGACATGAATTACATCATCAATCCCCTCCATGAAAGAAGCGAGTCTAATTCATATTTTGTACACGTTGCGTCTACACGTGTCCATAGACTGCCGGGCGTTCCACAAACAACACAAAACACTTGTTGTCATTTAAGTTGAATTGCTTTGCCAGTTGTTCCCACTGGGTAGACTTGCAGCCGCACTGGGTGGCTTCTGCAGCTGTCAACCTGAAGCACTTCATACACAGGAAACATGCCTCCGTATAGCAGCATTCAAAACCTCCCTCTGTCATTTTCCATGACAAAACAATTCGTGTTCACGGCGGAATGAATAAAAGTGTTGTTAGGGAAGAACTGTTTTGTAAATCTAACAACGATGCAGCTCCTGGTTTGTGTGCTCGTTGCTCAACACTTTACATTCAAATTATATTTTTCACTTTAACGTGCATTTTGTATTTGACTAGATTCAGTTTGAAGTGAAGGGAAAAATGCCGAAAAAACCCCTCTTCCTGCCAGTCACCACTTCGCCTCCATTCTGATTACATTTTAACATGGAGCCGTCCTAATGATTGAATCTAGGCTGTAGTCTTCACACTCTACAAGGCTAACTGCTATTCTGTCTGTTTTAATCACAGCCTTGTGTTGAATTAGTCAGGTGAAGGATACAGATGTCTGCAGCTTTTTCTGGATCTACGGGATCATTCTGGGGGGGGGGTTCTCACAAAGGGAGAAGAATAGCACTGTCCTGGGAGGAGTGGGGTGACAGGATGAGGAGAAAGAGGAGAAGAGAGGGACAAGACACCACTGGGATCAAATCTTGAGTATGCCAAGGTCAGAAGAACTCTATGAAATGAAACGCTGCCAAACACCTACACACTGAAACACAAACAGGTACACACACACACACACACACACACACACACACACACACACACACACACACACACACACACACACACACACACACACACACACACACACACACACACACACACACACACACACACACACACACACACACACACACAGCCTATATTAGCTCTTCCCTGACGACAACCTGCTGAGAACTGCTAAATAACCACTGGGCTCACACGCTACTATCTGCCTGTACGCCTACGCACACAAACACGTTTTCTCGTTTGTGTCATTACTTTGGTCTCTAGTCATTTCGAGATCTTCACCGTTTTTTTTCTGTCTGTCCTCTCTGCGAGTACCAGGATATTCATATGAATGCTGCTATGATGCAGACTTGGATCTGTTCACTCATTTGATCTCAAATATTCTTGACTTAATGTGTTAATATGCGGCTATTAATGCTCAACTCAACGTTTCACCACACTGACATCTTCCCATTTCTTTTGCCAACCGAATATGCTGGCATCATTTAGCTAAAATCAAACTGTCTACTGTATGTCAGAGGAAATTTCTTTCTATCCCTCCCACTTGCAACTGGCAGCTTATGTTTGTTGTACTATTTTGGATAATAGTTAAATGACAGTGGGAACGGTGCAACAACAATTTCTAGCCATCATTCGGTTCAAATGCCACGCACAAAAAAAATAGTAGCTGTATTTTACAATGTATTGCAACATAGCAATGAACAGTTCAGTCCCAAAATACCTCTTTGGGTGTTGCACTGTTTTTGTACTGAGCCATGTGATCAAGTGAGTTTTAAAAAAGAATCTAGGCTTGTGTCAACTGAGGCATATCACTAAATGCATAAATACATAAATGCATCCATGTTTGTTGTATATTGTAGATTATTGCACACCTCAAGGACTAAACTGAGTAGTTAGGATCCAATGCATCCAGGGGAAAACACACACAATATTAAACATGTATTGCCCTAACGTATTGTTTAGTATATGTTCAACAAAACTGTGCATCTTGCTCAATCACACAATTACATTAATTCTCACTCCATGACAAAGATTTTGACAGCAGTAAAACGACGTGTTAAGAAGGACGGCTCTGAAGTCTGAAGCTTACACATCACACCCTTCAGCAGGAAAACAAGTGGTGTGCGATATGATGCACACTCACAACCCTCACGTTTCTATTCAGAGATGCCGTTTCAGATAGTCTACTTTATTATGTCGTAAACCGTCGCTAGATTCACATAATGCACGTTGCCGTCATAACCCACAAGGAGGACACTTAACAGTACTCTATATGGATTATGTTCAAAACACTAAATAACCTTTAAGTCTATTGAATACACATCCTTTAGTCCCCTTGTAAACTTTTAAACGAGACAAAAACAATGTTCTTGTTTGGCTGTATGTTGAACTAGTTATCAGTCTTAAAACATTCATGTTTATTCATCATCAGAGGACAGAGAGCAGACAGGGGAGAATAGGGGAAACATTTCAACACCACATGGGTATTTACCCACGATAAACAGAGTGCCTTTTGTAATCCCTTCAAAGGCTTCCCCTAACTACCAAAGTGCTTTTTGTGATAGTGCATTCATTTTTTTTGGGGGGGGGGGGGTGTGGATATGGATAGGGAGTTCTGCAAAACATTCATATTTCATCACCTCATTTCAATCAACCTTTGCCTTCAACTCCTGATCGAGAAAATACCAAAACTAGTATGAAAAATAAAGATTTATAAATACTTATTTCTTGTCTCTCGCTTGCATTCATCATCATAATTTCTCTAAGTTCCCTGAAGGCAACAGGCGCTAAATAATTGATGGGCATGAATGCAGTTTGGCTCTGTTAGGGAGTGCCTGCAACTCTCTCGGGACGCAGAAAGCACCGGCAGCTTTGAAACCGGCGGAAGCAGGCGGGCCTCGGTTAGAATTAGTATTGTTTTCCGTCATGCCAAACATTCGGCGCTGAGACAATGCAATGCAGTTTCATTACATCGCCGGAGCCTCGCGGGCAGAGACATCAAAGGTCCGGTTTTTTCTCTCTGCCTCACTTTACTGAGACAATGAAGAAATGGATGTAAAGTTAAGACTAATTTCAAAGAGAACTACTGAGACTTCAATTATGAAAATGTGAAAATAGAACATTAAAGTTTTCACCTCAAGTCACAAAACTCTCCTAAATGGAAGCCATGTTTTGTATTATTCTTCCTAAATAATTGAATTACTTGCAAAAAGGAACAACTCTTTTTAAAAAGAAACAGGAGAACTACAATGTGATTTAAGGCCATGCACTGCAAAACATGTCGGATTTGTGAAACCATTCATATTTTACATTAAGATTTAGGTATTTCCAGATCTCTTTAAATGCAACATGCTAAAATACCTTAAAAACAGCTGCATTATAAGAGATTTAAAATGTTCATGTTCAGAATATTGTACTCAACTGCCCCAAATCATACAAATTGCAGTTGACCACATCATTTCCAAAGGATCTTACACTGATAAAAAAAATATATATTCCCTTTATGTGAATGGGAAGACAACCCTGATTGAGGCAATAGTTGACTGACAATAAAATATCTGGAGCAGCCTTGTAAACAGTGTCACATTTCCCAGTGGGACCTCGGCAGCTTTAATTTGGGAGGCTTTAAATCTCAAGAATCAGAATGTAGGCCACAGTACAGCAGCTTTAAAACACAGTGAAGCTTTTTAAATGCCACATCAGAGACAGTGCGGGAGAGATTTTCACACAGTGGATGGAACATTGTTGTATCTAGTAAAGCACACTGTCGGTCAAAAGTTTTAGACCACCCCAATTCTCCAGTGAATCACCTTAAATGGTACAACAGTAAGGTGTCATAATAAAAAAAAGCTTGTATAAAATTTAAGGCTAAGGAGAGGAAATGGGTTGGTGGGTAAAATATGGACCAATAATGTCTCCCAGTGAATTATTTTGGCAGTAATGGAAGAAGAACAAATTTAAAATGTTAAAAGGGTTAATTCTGTTTCCCTTTATCACAAGGAAATATGGGAGAAATAGTGCTGCCACGATTTACAACCATCGGCCGTAGAATGGGTGTTTGGCTTCTACTTCAGTGGTTATATACATGATTTGTTTTAACACTCTGATGCGCTACCAACTAAGACGAGAACTGGGGAATACTGTAATGTTTGCATTTGAAATGTACTTCCTATAGTCCATGAATCGGATGTATTGCGGAGGATGATCATTCAGCCAACACATTAGCCAAGTTAATGTCTGCGAAGGGGCTGTATTGAAATGGCAAATACCATCATTGCATTAACACAAATCTGCATAACTATCAGAGCATAAAGTCTCATCGGAATCATCACGCGCTGTGACAAAAAGCACCACATAGATTTCCCATTTTCTTTAGTGAACATCAATTAATTGTAATGAGATTTGTCAGACTGTATCTCAAATGAAAACTGCAAAGTCCCAGATGTGCATTGGATGCATCAACCACATCTGTCCCTTATGGAAATAACAATGGGAAAGTGTCAACCCATCAAATATAGTGGAAATCTAAGACAGCCATAAACAGCACTTGAGTTTTAATTGATTCAGACAGTTATGTATCAAACGTATAATTGACACCTAACTTTTACACTAATGGGGAAAGAGATTGTCACATTAAAAACATTTTTAAAAGTCTGTTATCAGTGTAGAGTCCGTTTCTCTATATCTTGTTCACTCTGAGAAAGACCAGGAGTAATGAGATTACCTTGTCCATCAATTTATACATTTCTTACCCCAATACTGTCTTCTAGAATACTAACCTGACTGAAATTTACTCAAATATCCAAAAAGTAATGTCTGTCATCTAATGCAGAATAAAGTAATGCAGCACAGGAAATGTAGGGATTACCTTATATAACTATTCTGTCCTGTACCAAATACTATTTCCACTCTGGTGTACATTTTGTGAGCAGGAAGAACGAGGTGTTCAGGGGATGAATGATGCCCTGAAATAATCATTTATTGCTTGATGCATCAAGGAGAAAGGTGATGAGTAATTCACACGTTAACAGACGTAATACAGAGGAAAAAAAACCCCGGAGAAAGTCCTTGAAAGAACGCAGTTTATATACCCATAAAGTCATACGTGACTAACTTACATAAGGTGGTTCTATACTTTTTAATAGTATGTGAAACTGTTCTATAGGAGAGTTATCCTGTCTCCTGTCTTACCTAATGCTCGCTACGACTTCCCTTGAGTCCTCGCTCTCTCTTTGTCTCCCACAGCGTCACCGTGCATATTTCTAAGCATGTTTGGAAGTTCCTTCAGTTGTTATCTAAACAGATCCCTAGGCCAACCTTGGTTGCTATGGCTACTGCTGATGATAACGAGACCCTATCCCTCACTGCAGATAAGTAGTGGACTTTGCTAACCTCATTGTGACCTTGCCTTTTGTGCAGACTCTTACCGAACAAGAGAGGCCTACTGAGCGAGACGGTCCATACTAACTAGGGAAGAGAATGAAGCTAAATGAGAGAAGTAAACATGGTAGATTCTGGTCATTAACCACCATTACATATGTTTTATACTCTTACAAAAATCACTTTTCATACCATGCAAGCTGTTTCCCCCTCCATTAAGTGCGGAGCCAAACCATTTTCCGTGCAGCACCAAAGCCAAATAAATAGAAAATCTATGCTGATAATTGTGCACCACTTTGGAGAGGAAGGATTTCATATTTGCCCCAAATATAAACTAATACTTTCCTCTTGTTTGAGAAGGTGTCTTACATCCCCAGTGAACAGCGGTGACAAGCCCTGGCTCTGTTCACTCCATTTATCATGGAGGTTTCTGACTCTGCCTTGTTCTGTGTGAGATGGCTACTAGATCTGTCAGGAAAATTGCTCTGTATTTATCTAAAAATAAATAATGATCAACACGTTTCAGGATAAAATTACACCTTTGTGTCGGATCATTGTAGAAACAAAGGAGGGGACATGAGGGCAGACATGAATAATAAACCCCTCCATGATTTGGCCAGAACCTTCTTATTACATGTATTTGGATAAGTTGGACAAAATCACAGCATTTTGTTTATTTAATTTGATGCAAGTAACAATGTTTTGGGTCTTTTTATATAACTGGGCTGCTGCTGCCTGAATGGATGCTCCTCAATGTCTTAATAAGGAAATAAATCTTGTGTTTTTTTTTTATTCATTTCTTTGAGTCTGTAATGCTTAATTTAATTTAAGAATGAAAGACCACACCTTTTTAATCTTTCTTTTAGCATCAAACATTATAATTGATGTATCTTAGGTTACAGTTAATTTAACATGAATATTGTACCTAACCAGTTATCCTGAAAAATCCATCTTTTAAAATCACTTCAATGGTTAATTCTGCAGAAATGCATTTCTACAGTTGCTTTATCTTATCAATCTTATCTATTTTACTTGTTTTTTTATATATTTTAATCTGATCCTTTGTATTATGTCTTTGTTGTTTCTACCTTGTTCCATGTCTTTATTTTTGTTAGTGTTCTTTTATATTTTTCTTCTCTGAAGCACTGGAACTGAATCTGAAGGGTTATACAAAAACATTATCATTCTGTACCTTGTCTGCAGTGACATTCCTTCCCAACATTACAGAAGACTTTTTAAATGTCACTTCGTCCAAGAATCGATCTAAAACCAAACTGCTGAAACATAGAATACAGGGAAGGAGATCTGGTTTGACATCAACATTTGTACAACATAATCCAGTGTTTACAATTTGCTATAAAACCATATCTATTAAGGAGAAGTGCCAACTACACAACTCTATATTATGAAGGAGAAGTTGGGTTTCCCAAAATAGAAATAATGGATTCTTGTTCTGTGCTTTATTGGTCTTGTACCATGGTTGAATGTCATTTTACAAGCACAGCTATGTGTGCACAATGTACCTGCTGTAGCTATCATGCCCAACCCAAGTTTGCTCACTGACCCAAAGAAAACTAGCAATGTCCTTGTGGTGCTGTGCAGAGGTAACAGTGCTATGCACGCATGCATGCTCTTAATGCTCCCCATGTACATATTTGAATGAATAAAACATGTCAGCCAAAAGGGCCCATTCCACCATGCAAACTCTGCAACTTCCCTTTCCCCCCCATTAAATCCCTATGGTGCCATTTCCTCTTATAGCTCAGAGTGACCACTCTCTCGGTAATGAAAATACTGTAGTATTACTGCTTGATATAAAGAAGAAGAAGTAGATGTGAAGAAACTAGTATGTAAAGAAGCTGATGAAAGCTCCATGGACATGAACAATGTAAACAAATTAAATTATAATAAAAAATTAAAGCTAAAACACTAAACGCAGAAAAATTGTCGCAGGGACCGAAGTCACTTATAAGGCACACATATATAGTATGAACTATAGTTAGTTCTCTTATTGCTCATTTATACAAATCTATTTTCCTTTTACCCGGCTGCTACATTCAAGTTTGTTTTTGGTTTTATTTAACTACATAGTCATGTATAATTTAAATGTGAAGAGAATACATAAGATGCTAAACATTAGCACACGTCAACTCTCTACAGCACTGAGTGCAACCTCGTTAAAGATACTCTACCCTGGTGGGACATTGCTCCATTTACATGTGATCATTCTAACTGAGGAGCCCACACTAAAGTGGTTAATTGAGAAATTAAAAACAAAAAATGGGAGATAGTATAGATTTATACATTTATTCGACTATTCTGGACCATGTTTTCATTCTTGGATTTGCTCACGGGTGTTTTATATAATTTAAAAAGGTGTACTGTTTACTGCTTCAAGATGTTGCTACCTTTCCCTGCACAGTTGCCACATACATAGGCAAGAATGATGCAAGTACATTTGCTTAAACCCTTTTTCAGAGTGAAAAAGAGCATCTTGTCATTTTTTCCCCATACCTTCACACAGTGAGTCTTATCTCTCAACTGCAGTGTTTTCCCTTTTTGTTCTCCCATTGTCATGCTACTATTCATCCCCAATCTGCCTCTGTTTTGAACAACAAATCACCGTTTGGCTCTTTTTTGTCTTCGGGACAACCTACTGTCTGTTTCTTCTTCAGGCTCTCAGCCTCCTTGCCACATTGTCCTCGCATGCTCATTGTCTGTGGCTCCGTCTGCCCCTTGTTATTTATGGAACGCAAAACTGCAGGGGTACAGAGAAGTAGCCTGGAGCTGTTCTATACCAACAGCCAAGCAACCCGATAACTGCCAAGAGATTATGGAAAGACCTTGTCAGAAACAGGAAGCCTTCTGTCACCTCTGCCACGCCACCTACAGTACTGAACAACATCCGGCCCACTCACCCAGGATAATTAACACTTTTTCGTGCTATGAAAGACTTTGGCTCATACACTAACATGTGCATCTCATCCTGGAGAAAGTTAGAAGTTCCGTCATGCACAAGCAGTCTGATGCACATTAGTTTGTAAGAAACATTTGAATCTATGTGAACGTCTGTATTTATAGAATCACTAATTGAAATGCTGACATTTATTAGAGTTCCATTGACACTTATGTTATTAAATTACATTTTACATTAAATTACATAATTTCAAGGAGTGGTTTGAAAAACAAATCCAAAGTTGACTCTATTTTCTCCAGTGCCCAAGTAGCTGTCAAGCTGTCAACCAAGCCCAGTCCCAATCTATTGCAACAAGGGTACAATGACACCCCACCTCACTCCCCACTATTGTTATACTCCAGGTGCTGTATGACTTTGTTGTAAAATTTAAGGAGAGAGTAGCCCTTCCACCAAGGTTAGGAGCAGAGATAAAAACCAGGATGTCACACTCCCCATGCCTGGTGTAAACCCGAGGAACCAGAAAACCCCTTCCAACTCTACTGCAAGGCTTGGTTAACCATAAAACCAATTACCATAGAAATCTCATGGGTTCCACATACAGGATGGAAACACATGCTGCATACAAAGCAGAGGCCGCTGGAGCCTGATGACTAAAGAGCCATTTGAAAACCACTGAATCTCCCTAATATGTTTTCAGTGTCTTTTAGTCTTATTAAGATTAAGCAAGAGATGAAGACATCAGACTGGATGAGGGGGAGAGTGGGAGCTTTCAGGAACATCTCAAGAGCCACCATTAAGAAAATAAGGGAAAAGATGAGATTTTATCCAACATGCAAATTCCCTTTTACTTTCCAAAGCTTTTTAAAATGCCCAGATAGTTACGAGTGAATTAAGAGATTGTGTTAGACTATAATTATTTTTTTAACTCATTCCATACAGAAATCCAGGTACAGTTATCTTGCAAAATTAAACCTTTGGAGGCTGGAGTGGATCTTCAATGTGGTCACTAATCGTAACTCACATGCTTTGCCATTTGCTGTTTGTTTCTAAGAAGCCTCTGCAATAGAGACTCAACGAGTCCCAACAGCAAAAGACTCAAGGTCCAATAATCGCTTATTCTCAGCGAACCATTAGGTTTCTGGCTGTAACTGCTGTCCAGTTTAACAGAAGGCATTTATTGAGCTGCTGCTCTGTTGCACAGCTAATTAGACAAGCTCTGTGTTTTCTGTACTCTTGACATGTATTAGCTTGTTTGTATGACTGAATGGATGCCAGGCACCTTTTTTAAATGGTCGCTACATTCAGGCATTAGTGTAAAACCCAGGAACAGAGAAACGATTCCTAAGATGTTAATACGCAGGCTGAATATGGAAAACAGAACCTGCTTGCAATACTGCAGCCCTGACAATTTAAGTTAGTGTTGCTTAAGGCTCATTTATGCTGCCTTTATGAAATAAATAACATATACAAGTTTCAAACCACATAACCGTCACTTCATAATACTAATGAACTGTTGGTTACACTGACCCCACCCAGCGATATCCGAGGGTATTGCTCCGTTTTGTTGGTTTCGTCCGTATCCGTGAGCTTTTATAAGACATGCGCAAATACAGATTAAAAGATCAGACAGACAGCTCTGTCTGTGTCCGTAGGCATTTTTAATGCCGAGCATAAATGAGCCTTAGCACTACAGCAGAAGCAAGATGATGGCAGAACTGCTACAAAGACATATTAAGGTCATTTTAGAGTATATATATTATAAGGTTAGATTTGAAATGTTATAAACCATTAAATGCAACTAGTAAAGGCTATTTTCAATGTCTGAATCACAACAATACACTTAAGATGCAGATTGCTGTCTTATTCTCGCCCTCTTGTATGCACACACACATGCAAGAGCAGTGTGGTTGATGAGGTTTCGTTATGCCATGTTTGTTATCGCACCCCGTCGACAGTGTTGTGCTTTGTGATTGAAGAGTATATACGGTAAAAATGTGCAAGAGCTTTTAACGATCTCCAGCAGGATTCAGCCATTAGCCAGAGATTTGGTGCTTTTTGAACTTGCAGTGTGTCACCGAGTTCTTTTTAGATCAATGTGAAATTGTGAGTCACCTTTGATGTGTTATGCAGTTGCTCACTGCTTAATCATCCTTATTCTGTGCAGTGTTACCTCTACATGCACCCAACAGCGGTGTTACTCTGCTGCTGAATATATATATTTTTTTTCAACAAGAGGAAAAGAGAGAGCTGCTCTTTTTTTAACATTATTTGGCAATTAAACATGCAAATGCTGGTCGCAGATTCGAGACTATCACTCGCCATAGGGAAAACAGTCCAACTTCAAATGAGTAATGCACATTAACATTACAGCAAAAATATTTCATTCGACAGGAAGACACAAGGAATCACAGTTATGAGTATTTGTGAAATAAACAACATTTGAAAGATCCATCTTGACACAAAGATATTAGGTATTCCACATGCATCAGTTGTTTTCTTCCTCCTGGAAACAGGCCTTTCTGTGCTCAAGGGCCACTGTGACCTGCAAAAGCTGTCAGTCTCAAAGACAACTCACCGTCTCCCTCACAGAGACATACAGGCTGCATATATCTGGATAGGAAAATTCTAGAAAAAAGGATAATGAGGAATCATTTGAAGAACGCTGCCTAGCCAATATAGTTCATAATAATAATTGATGTAAAGATTATACTACCAATGTACAAGTTCATCAGGCTTTGAAAATGGCAAACTGATTTCTTTATAGAATGTTCAGGCCAAAAACAACAAAAAAACATTTGAACCATGCGTCTGGAGCTGCAACTTGTTTTTCTGCCATCAAACTAGAAAACAAAGCATTTAAACACATGGGAATCTGACTTGGCATAAACCTCCTGCTTTTGTTTAGTAACTTTGAATGGGTTGATTAAATATTGTGTATACAATGAGGAGTATAACATACTGTTTGCATTTGACCAGCGAGCAATTGTCTTTGTACAACACAAAAAAGGAACAAGCTGGTTTGCTCTGAGGAGAATAGCAGGCTACTGGGATGTATACTCTTTGTATGCACGGCCGTGTGCAACCTGAATTTGTACTCAGCTTTAGAGAAGCCTCCTGATTTACCCAAGTAAAACAAGAGGCACCCCTGTGCGTTACACTGCGACTGTGCAGCTGTGAGCAATATCCATCAATGATCGTATGTTGATCCAAGAGGACAAGTCCCTTTAAGCATTGCATTACAATGCATTCCTGGCTTACTCTATGAGAACGGATTTAAATTGAGCAATCAAATCTGGAGATGATGCACGGCAGTCTCAGGTGAAGAGATAGCGTGTCACAGTGCAGTGATTCTCATCTGCAATCTATCCCGCTCATTAACACCATGTTTTCCATGAGAAACAGCTGCCCGTCTCAACACTGGTTACAGCTTACCACTGGGAGCCTTGGTTCAACCATTCAGGATGCTCAGTGCCGTTCCACTTGCATTTCAATAATATTCCCATTCATGACCCAATCAGTGAAGCCTGAGTTCTGACAGCTGTGGTACAGCAATAAATCATGGAATGAGGAGAGCCAGACAAAAAATGCTCTGCATGTAATTATAATTTGACTCAGTCAATGTGGCTCTGCTGGCAAACTAGCGCCTACGCACAGATCTTTAATTAGTTACCTCAGAACAGGCCAGTGTGTCCAAGTGGGCATGTGTGGGGCAGCATTTACCTGGTGACACATTACTGTCTTCTCCCTGCTTCTCTGATGAAGACATTGTATATGTGGCTAATTATACAAGTCAAGATATGATGCATGACTACATTAAAAAAGTAGAATACAGCCATACCTGTATATCATCTTATATCTTGTTAAATCTGGTGTTGTAGTGAATTATGTTCCTTCCACATATTGTACTTGGCTGAAACTATTCCACAGTTAATTTTAATTTTCAGTCCCAAAGCATATATAAAGGATTTGTTCAAAATATACCATTAGAATACTGTGTGATCCACAGTAGAAGGAAGCCAAAACCCACAATTACACTGAGCTTAACTGACCCATGTAGTTTCATGATGAAATCCTTTTTTGTGTCAACATTTGAAAATCCAAAAATGCAGTGTTTCCCCTTACTGCATCGTGCTGCTGCAGAATTTTCACATAGTGTCATGGTTATTTAAGGCAGACTGTAACCACTCCAACCACGTACTACACTGCCTGCAGCTGGCTGCGGCTAGTATGAAGAGTATGAAATGACGAGGACCCTATCATAGACCCACAAACATATACAAGCCTGCACAGAGATGTCACCATGGTGTGCAGCCGCAGCCGAATCACAAGGTAATAGAAAAAACATATATAAGCTCCAGAATCAAATCAAACAGGGACTTTTTCTAAATGCCAACACTAAATTGTAAAGTGGCTGCATTTTTACAGTGGTTCTTTAGCCTCAACAACCCATCACAGTCACATTCACACATCTATACAGTAATCTTATATTTATAATATTTATTCACTCACACACCAATGGCACTGTGCAGGCTACTCCATTCATTTTTTACAAAAACAATGTGGGAACAAATTCTTATTTTGCTGGCTGAAACTAATCACAGTCTGAGAGACTCATTACTTCTACATATCTATTTCTTCTTTATGTTAAATGAAAATTGTGGAAGTCATTTTGGTTGTTGAAGCGTTTCATTAGTTCTCCAAATGTTAAGACTTCCTGGTAAATAAACACGAATGAAAAGTCTCATCTATAGCGATCTTCTCTACGGCAAAAGTCCAGAGCTGTAACGATTGTGGACACGCACAACACTGCAGTTTCGGAAATAAATGCGAAGGGAAACACTGTAATATGTATGTTACTGCTGCATCATTGCTTAAACAAAGACATTTGCTTCACATGAACCCTTTGAATAGCATTTCAAGGTAATTGGAACCTGAAAGGCAGGGATTTTTAAACCCGAGTCTCTGAGCTGTGAACGAATGCAGGTACATTATTTTTTCACCTTCAAGTAAGTGATTAGAAACAGCCATAAGAGTGCTAGGGAATTAGCCTGAATTGTTGAGCTGCATTCACTGAGTGAAGGAAATGTAAATGTTATTTCCACTGAGTGTCTCTTTTTAAATGTTCCTGTGTGTTTCTTTAAAAAGTCTCATAAAATTAGCGAGCTTCAGATACGGCTCAGATGGAATTGCGCCTCCAGGAAGTGGGCAAGGAGTGGGAGTATTTGGAAATCCAATCACCAGAGAAAGTGATTAAACACTATTTGAAGTTCTTAAGGCCAGCTCACTCACCACAGAGAGAACAAACAGGTTAGGATTGTAGTCTGGGAATAAGGATCTGAAGCTGAAATTCTAGGAAGAAGAAAAAAAAAAAACAAGACATAGCAAGGGCAAATGTCCAAAATCCATAAGTCAACGAACAGTCCTGCTCTCCATCGCTGCCTGTGTGCTGGCTAAACTACTTTCACCTGGAGTGAGCGGTAATTCCCTGTTATCATTCCTACTTCTTAGAAGGTATTTAGACCACAGCACCCGCTGCAGAAGGAAGCTCTCACTTGTGCGTCTCTAACTGCTGCGGTTGCTCAAGCCAAAGAAGTGACTCAACAAAGAAAAGTGATTCAAAAGTGTTTCTCTTTGGTCCTGAAAAACATTGCAGATAACATTATAAAAGTTTTACTCTCGCCGTCCTTTTTAATTTTACAGATAATACTTAGTTGGAGTATTTTCTTGTTAAGCATAGTCATTCCCCACAGCACCTTTTTTGGTGTAGTGTAGTGTTTTGTGCTTTGTATACAACTCAAGTGTCAGTGAGGGACCGAGGTTTGCACAAAATTTGGACAGCCTATTTTTCATTCCCGCCATGAACCAAATACTGAAGTTATATGCTGCATTTTAAAAAACAACAGCAGCAGCACCTCAGCAGAACAGCACACCAGCCCAATCAGGACGGGTTTTCACAGAACGTTCCTCGGTTCACCTCGCTCATTAGAGCTCAACCGCACCGTGAACATCTTCATTAAAACTGCTGGCTATTATTTAGACAGTAGCCTATTTGCATGCTGTTCAGTTTGCCTGGAAACACTGTGTTCTTTTGCATGTTTCCTGATGCAATACAGATTTATTTATGTGCAGAGGTGGTGAAAGGAGCCTTATTTACTTCTGTTTCCAAATGTTGGGAGAAGATTTTACTTGAATTGTATTGTTGAAATGTTTCTACTAGTGACACATACACTGCCTCGGATACTTTCCTATAAAATGTGTATTATTTATGATATCTCTCCAATCATGATAGACTCCACAGGCACTCAGCAGTTCCTTAATGTCAAGTCATTTGTACAGGAAAAGGAAATGGTTACATTAGCTAATTCATTTCTCCGCAAGAACTCGGATCAGATGACCAGTCACAGGAAGCCAAGACGGGCACTCTCGACCAACTCCATTTTACATACTGCCCTTTAATAAAAAAAAATCTAATTATCTACTTCCTGCTCATTTCTGTAAACAATGGAGGAAATAGTTTGGCTAATTGGATGTGAGGAACAGTACAAAGACTTTCTTTGACTATATGAAAGGAAATTAGCAGCTGAACTGATGTTTGCCTACCTCTACTATGCTTATTAAAAAAGATTAAAATCCTCCTTAGCCAATTGCATTAAGTCTATAATGCACAATGGTAGAGGAAACAATATGCAATGACTGAGCTGAGTCAAAGATGAGTGACAACACTTAACATCATTGTTGTCCATGTTCCCCAGAGGATAAATTTGATGTATGGCGGTGATGGGATCCACGTGCACAAAGGAAACTCAACAGATTCGCAGACTTAAGAGTGAAAAATAACTTTTCGCATGAGAGAGAGAGAACTGCACCGTATGTCACAGCTGCAGCTGGATCTATGAGGTCTGACGTGGACAGTAAAAACATTATGGACCATAGCCTGAGCATATGGTGGCAGGCGGTAGGGCCACAGCATGAGCGAACATGCAGCAAATACCGCCACACACATCGAGTTAGAGATCACTTGTGCAATCATGAGAAGTGTGAAAATGGATTGGTTGATAATGAAACCGTGGCGGGACAAATTAGAATACGGCCGGCCGCCACAGTCTAGATAATTAACTCTGATCGTAATAAGCAATATCTATTATTTCAGCCATAAATGTGTATGTTTAGTAAATGTGATGCTTTATTACATTATTGTTGTTGAACTGCTCATTCCAAAAGTTAAAAAAAATCATTAATTTCCTGTAAGACAGCCGTCTACATTACTCACTTTATAAATTCCTTGCCAACAAATAAATAAAAGCAACTTTCATATTCCTCTATACGTATTTTAAAGGATTATTCACATTTTATGCAGTTAATACTTCGTTAAAATTACAGTGGAATCTATTTGAAGATAACGCACACCATATCCCCGAAATGAAAAGGTCAAAGCTCGCTTAATGTCACCAGCTCCCAGAGCGACCCAGAGATCAAAGTTCCAGCTTTAAAGGGTCAGACAGACAGACCGATACAACCCACAAAGGATCTTTTGGAGTGAGCCCCTGAAACCCAAGGGTATCCAATCAGTGCCTCTGCTTCGGAGCCCACGTACTAGAACTGACAGCAAGAACGCCCTGTGCTCCATTTTGGTTCTTTCCGTTGTCATGTTCTCTCCCCATGCTGGAGTGGGTTTGCCTTGGCTGCCTGTGTCACACAAGAAAAGAGTGAGAAGACAGAGGATTTGGTGTCAATGCAAATGAACCTAATTGACAACATTTGGATTCAAAGCGATGCTGAGAGGGAACCTGAAAATCTTAATGAGGCAATCTGCAATCGTTGCGTGAAGAAGGTGGCGGTAACAGTTCTAATACACACAAACCTTCAACGGCACCACGAGAGTGAGGCTGTCCACAGTGAAACCCAACGTTCAAAGCAAGAGAAAGATATTGGGTCTACGCCTTTCTTTTAAATGTCCAGTGTCATCGGTATCGCAAGATCAGTACATAAGGGGAAATTCTCGACATCTGTAGTTTGGTACCTTGATCCTCCCACAGTCTAATGCAGAGCTGTCCCTAAGTGCAAGCTGTGGGCCAAATGACCGACTGCTCCAACTTCTTTATTAATTTATAATCTCAAATAGTGACCAAGGCCTTTATTTACCTCAGCTGCAGAAGTTCACGGAGAAAAATGCCTTTATTTGTAATTCTCTTAGTTTGTTAAGTATAATTGGTCATGTTTTAAGTACGCAGCCTCGTTTGCCCTTTGCCTGAGGCGGGGCTGCGTTGCATACTCCACCCACGCGCCTGCGCACGCGCCTGCGCACACACACACACACACACACACACACACACACACACACACACACACACACACACACACACACACACACACACACACACACACACACACACACACACACACACACACACACACACACACACACACACACACACACACACACACACACACACGGCGCGAGCAGAGCGCTGAGTCTGTGGTAGACACAGGGAACCAGGTGAAGTGAAGATAACTCGAGGTGACAACTACCCTCGTTACTGTCAGTGCAATAAAAAGTGAAAAAAAAGTAAAAGGAGCTAAAACAAAAGCTGTCTGTCTGCAGTCTCACTGATTAGCTTTGCCAGGAATCACAAAAATTTGCAAACTGGCCTCTGTCGGTAACAAACCCTTCTTTTCTCCACCGGCACTACCTGCAGGCAGTGAATCACACCGGCAGCAGAGGGAGTAGGACAAAGGACTGCTACTGACTCATGTCTGTTTTTTTAGTCTCTCAAAACTTAACTCAGGTATATTGTTTATTTTACTGACATTTCAAACTTCTTTTCAGGGAGACATTGTCGAGTAAATTTAATGTTGCTAGAATCTACAAATCATGTTATTAAAATATGATTGCAGTGAAAATAGTATGTGCTCTTCCACATTGTTTATATATTTTTTATTTTCTAAATAAATAACAGAGGGTAGACACGATTTTCAAATGCTCTAGCTACCATTCTTAAACAATTCAAATCTGACTTCAAAACTCAGAACTGCATCATAAAGTAAACCTCAGTGATAAAGTCAAACTAAATGCAGAAGTCAGAGGGTTTATAGGATCAGATCCATACGGAGAATGATATTTGGGAAGGGTTTGTTTTGCTTAAATAATGCAGTAAATGCAAAATCTTATAGTCAATGTCTTATTGCAGAGAGAAAAGATAAGACTAAGTCATGAAGTTGAGTGGAATAAGATGCAGTATATTGCAGATGACAGCAGAACAGAAGATGAAACATGAGCACTCAAAACTAAATGTGCATATTGCAGACAGTGTCGGCACTGAAATGTTTTATGAACCATACACACACACACAAACAGTGCCATAAAAATCTCAACGATAAAAATAAAGTATTTACTCAGTTTCAAAACATACATCAACGGCTCCCATTAATCTAATTATTCCAGAAATCTCTCGTCTGTATGTCAAGAAACTGAGCATCTCATCAGCTTCACACTTGATATGTGTACTGTTCAAGTCTTATTTGGTGCAACACTTCGTTCAATCGTAGTAAAATTAGAATATACAGGCAACGAGGAATCTGTAGCAGTGGCAGCTGGGACTCATCAACACAAGTGACATTGTCGATCACAACATCAGTGCGTTCACAGAGCTGACAACTGGTTCTGCGTACTGAGTCGATCTTCACTGAACTTGGGAATAAAGAGGTGAACAGCTCTTTGTGCAGCAGCAGCAGTGGGGCGGCCTCAGGGTTCTGCGGACTTAGTCCAGCAGCCGTTCCTTAATTACTGCAGGTCACTTTACAGTTTCATAAGGAGAGCTGCAGCCAGCTCCACCACAGACTAAGCAAACTGCCCATTCCAAACAGGCAGCTTAAGAACGAGTACTGAACAATAAAATTCCTTCAGAGAAAATATTCTGCCTGAATTTTTAAAACCAAAACTGTCTGGGCTGCGCATTGAAATTGAAATAGTTAGGCCATATAAGCAAATTGTAAGCGTTTCTCAAGATTGTATCTTACTCATATGGCATCGAATAGCAAAGTCCCATAACAGCCAATATAATGTTTCTACTTAATCAAGTTAAGATAATAACACTGACCTAAGACTGATGTGACAGAACATTAAGCTCGTGTTCCACATCCAAGAACAAGCGCTGTCTCTCAGGTGCACTTCCTCCATATAATGTACTGTATCTTGTCCCTGTGCAGTGACCTACTTAAAATCTAATGAAAGTACCCCCCCCATCACAAGGTTACCTGAGTTCAGTGAAAACAGAAGTTATTTTGAACTTCCTCCAAAACAGATAAGTTAACTTGTGACACACTGGATTTGCAGCGACGTTTACTGGAACAATCAGATTAGTGGCTTTCCATCGAGGCTCGTCAAGGAAAACAAGATGAAAACAAAGTGAACCATTTTGTGCACTTATCAGTTTTCCCCACGCACGACGTAGACGGGAAATTGTACTTTATTTGACTAGTCTGAGCAGATGGCAAATCAATTCATCACCTCTTAATAACACTCAATGCTCGTTTTCCATTCTAGAGGGCTTAACAGACAATGACCCACTGGTATACAGTAGGTGGGGGGGGGGGGGGGTGTATCACTTGACAAACGGCCTATTCAACAAAATGAAAGGTTAAATCCATTGCTCAGGTGTTTACTCAACTTAATCAGGCAGCAGTGACAAGAGGAGATGCTCCTGTCAACATCAAACTTTTCTAATTAAATCCCCAATGATAGAAGCCAAACTGCTGCTTATCATCTGACGATGTCTGCCACATTGTCAATGATTGTACAGATTGTTTTGTCAGTGGGTGACAGCGAGGTGTAAGTTGAGAGGATGGGAAAAATGAATTAATATATACCATAAAGTAGTCCCTTGTCCAACTTCAGAAAAGAAAAAGCATTTTTCCTCACTAACTTTGTCATACATCACAGTAAGATGACAGGTGCTTCGATTAAGCTTTAAACCAAAGCTGAAATCTGATATTTCCTAAACCTTAAAGTGTGAATGAAGCGATAAACCAAACTATATTAATTATTCACAAATCCCTTTGAGAACATGTATTTATATACAATTTCAATTAGTCAACTGTTGTGTTATTGTTATACTTTTGCAAGATGAATATAGCTAAAGGCCATGTTGCTTGAGAAAAGAAGGACCGACATAAATGAAAGACATATTGCTATAAAACTCTTAACTGCTCAACATTAAATGTACAATATTGTAAAAATAGAGAGTTTAAGTATTTCTAGATTATAAATCAGATCTATAAAATATTTTGATAGCCTCAAAATCCCAAACCGTGGACCAAACCAATACATATTTAGAAGCTGTGCCTTAAAATGAGCAGACAGGACTTTCAAACCTTTACAGTAACTGCCCTCAGTCCCCTCCCCCCCATGAACCACCACTTGAAAATGTATTTGTAAGTTATTTAGCTTTTTCATCTGTATGGTTCTGTTCTGTCTTTTTAAAATTGTTGAAATTACGTTTCTTGCTTGTTTGAGTTTCCTGTATTATCAATCATGCTGTTTTATGAGTTCCACCAGCTATTATTACGGTTGTATGTGTGTGTGTGTGTGTGTGTGTGGACTGGAAACTTGCTTACTCACAGTTGAGGGATGAAATCCACAGCCTGGAGTCAGAGCTCCAAAAAAAAGGATAAGCTGCTTCACGGCTTCGTCTCTGTGGCTGCTGCCCAGGAAGAGCATATTTCGTTTATGCAGTCTTCCACTCTTGCTGTCCCTGCTGCCTGATCACCCACCTCCAGGATGTCCCAGATGGTTGCGGATTTTGTGGCCACACACACTCTCCTGGCTGGCCTCAACACAAATTGGCACTGTAACTCTCCGCCTGGAGGTGTCTAGCAACTGAGGAGAGTGGTCCTCCTCGTCGTCCTTCGAAAGTGAGCTGGAGGCAGGTGCAGCAGGCTCCACCACTCATGTGTTGTACCTGAACATAGCGACACCACGGGCGACCACCCCAAAGCCGTGAGATAATCCAAGGGTTTGAACAGGAAACAGATTAATTTAGTTGAAATTGGACTGTCTGTTCGGCTCAGACAGGCTCGGAGCCTCTCTTCTGGTTGGCTGACTGTTTTCTGAGTGACAAAAAGCCAGGCCAACCACAGGTAAGCCGTAGCTTGGTAAAACTCACCAGTTAATGCAAACGGCCAATTATCACACAGGCTAAGTTGTCAGAGAGAGCCCAGTTCTCACTAGAGGACCAGACAAAAGTATGAGGGAAAATATGAAACCATAATTTAAAGCCACAATTATATCTTCCTGTGGATAATTTTCAAATGAAACCTTGTGAGATATAAACAGATACAGCCCAGTCAGCATGTAGCAGGTGGAGATCCTGTAAACTTAAAAAAACCTGAGCGTGAAAACGGGTTGTGTAGCAGGTGGAGTTGTTGTTCTGTGCCACTGCACAAAAGAACACTGATCAATGATTGCAGAGTCACACTGCAACAGTTTGCTGATTAGCTACAATTTTAATCTCTCAAATATAATCTGGAATGTAAATCAGGCTGATGAAACCGAGATACGCTCGCTCGGGAACAGCACATCAAAGATGTTTCCTTAGTTACTGAATAGGCATGGCACTACCCATACTGGAGCATGACTTTTGCTAACCGTTTGATGCCTATAGCGAACAGACCTTTTGATCTTATTTTAGTTTGTGCTTTGCCCTTCACACAAATACTCATTATCTGTGGCGCAGTGAGAGAGGTGGTACGGTGCCAATCGGATGTACCATCAATTCTAGCTGAAGGAGTGACTTTGCACCGTCGGAATTGAAAGAAAAAAGAAATTCTGAAAAATAGATTTTTTTTTCCACAGAGAAACTCTTGGGCTAAGAGCCCAGCCATCTGGGTAAGGGAGGAACAAGCCCAGCGAGGGGTATGACAGGAAAAATAAATCTGCACTTCTGTGGTAAAAAAAAAGTTTGCTGTCATTTGTTGGAACATAAAGCTACACATCAACGTCTGCAGTGTATTCATTACGGAGCCTGGACACCTCAGAGATTGTTTAGATGTGTATGACTTCATTCCTAAAAACTTTGGCAAAGTTTTAGCTCATCTTTCCCCATAGGGACAAAATACAACAAATCCTCCAGTAGATTAGCTCAAGTAAAACTGTATTTGACCTGGCTAGGCAGGAAAGTCTGGTTTCATTCTAGTTTCTACTGATCCATTAGATGCCATGACCTGCTTTATCAGCTCCTTTCAAATGATCAGGTGCTCCGTAATCTGTCTTTTCCCTGTCCGCTGTCTGGCATACAGCTATTTTCCCAGGATCCCGATTGAGGAATTGATGCTGCATCACATTGTTTTACTTTATCGTCGCTCATTGTCATCCTCTCTCTTTAACAGTTCAGCATTACCATCCGTCTGCCGTTTTCATGTCTCATCAAAGATTTTCTTCCCCTCACCAAATTTAAATATTCACTTCGAGTTCTTTCAGCAGTACCTTACAAACACTTGGAAATAATTGAGTCTCAGCGGGCTGACAAAAAGAAGGAGCAGTGATCGTGCGCAGTGGAAGTGATCAAATATGGCCTTGAGCCAACCGTCTTTGTAGATGGTCTTTGTATCTCCATTGATCCGGGGGTGGATACACCCGAGGAATACATTATTTATGCTTTTTTTTTTTTTCTCCTCACCCCACAGTTGAAAGTAGTGACTCACAAACAGTAATGGGATTAGATGGCTGTCGCACCGGAAGAGAGGAAACCAGTGCCACGGAGTAGATGGGCAACCCTAAGGACCTAAGACAGTGGCCGCAAAGCATTGGAGTAGAAGGCTTTTATCTCTTAATAGAACAGTAATTGTCAAGATAATGCACTCCTCAATCTGACTGTACACAAGATGCCCAGTCATTCCTATCGGTATGGGCACAGAAAGTTCTTTTAGCAACCTCACAAACCTCCATGAGTAGATCATACAGTAAACCCCTTCCTATTAAAGTCATTTATTTTTCTTCCTGCAGGGCAAATAGCTGATCAACTGTTCAGTCTGCCTCCGATTTCACCTCATGAACATTTATGTGGTCGTGTTTTTACCGTGCATCCATCTAAACTGATAAAACACTAAATGTGGTGATCTTGTGTGAGCGTTTTCAGTGTTGCAGGTCATTAAGTTGCCAATTAGCTGAAATAAGCTAAACATTATCCCTCTCTTAAGTAATACAAGCAGGCTTCCTGATGCAGCCATGTACAATAATCCCATTATTTTCTGTTGAGTGCTTTAAGATATAATGCATCTTAAGATACATTATTTCTAAAAGCATAATGCATCTTAACATGTTCAGAGAATCTAAATTATTCAAATTATTCATACGCGTGTGCATACGTGTGTGTGTGTGTTGTGGGATGCCTTTAGGGTCCACATATGCCTTAAATAAGATGAAAACATCATCTACCATGATACAGTGTGCTACATACCAATAGAGTATTATACAATATGGGCTTAAATTACTTTCCTTTCCAAATGTTTACATTGAACTTGAAACAATGCTACTGTGAACAGATTGTACATGTTCTCTGCTTCCAAAGGTTTGCAGCAGACGCCATCGCTTCCTCTGCAAACTAAAAAAAAAAGGCTGCTTGTTTTCCTCTTCATACGTCACAGGTGAACATTAAGTTGTCATTCATCGCCTCTTACTTACTGAAAATCCTACATCCTCCTCTCTGTTGTACTGAAGACAGACAGTTTCAAACATAAAAGGCAGCTCAAGGACCATGAACTGTTGAGGACCATGAACTGTGAAGATACAAAATGTGAGGGTCATTTATACACCAAAGAGCTTTTCTACAAACATTCCTCATGCTCTCTGATTAACTAGTCTATCAGAGCCAGAACTTGTTCCATTTTCTTGGCAGGGGCAGCATCTTTGTTGCTAAGCACCCATTTCTGCATTGTGTTTGCAATGCACATCACATAAATCCATTCTTTGATCAAGTAGTAGGCCTATGGTTCAGTACAACACTGCCTTTCCCTCTCACTAATTGACTCCAAACCATAGTAGCTGCTGCCAAACAAACACGTGGTTTAATAGTTTTCAGCAGAGAAAGTGAATGTTACATAAACATATATTAATCTGTGTGGATTTTCAGTTCAACAGTATGTATCATGGAGCAATACCTTTCAGTTTGTGTAATATGTAGGCTGCAACCATTTCTGAAACTCCCTGAAGCTAATCAAAGCACACTCACACAGACAGACTCAAAGAACTGCACTTTTTCAGAATCACTGCAATAGAAGCCCTCCGTCTCTGTATCTGATGAGCTCCGGGCTGTGACCAGCAGAGCCAGAGTTGGACAGCCTGACATCCCCTGAGGTGCCCCTGTTTCCCTCCCTATTCATTCATACATTACAAGCCCCAAGTGCTAGAGGATTTAACACTAATACATACTCGTTGATTTATAATTCACTCAGAGCATGACGGCATCGAGCGCTTTACGCATGTTGACAATAGCAGTGTCTCCTGTATACACAGGGAAGTTAATTTCAGTGTTTAAATTTAGAAGTTTAGTAGCCAACTCATCTAAAAAAGACCTGACCACACAGTCGCTGAGATGTCTAAGGTGGCAGGCGAGATGAATTCACGCTACCTGTGTTAAATATTTCTGAGGACATCCATTCAATCCGTCATGTGTCGCACATGTTAGAGGGTAGTAGTAGCTAGTTGTTGCCATGCAGTCACCCCCAATTTTATTCTATAAGGCACGTGATGTCATTTCCCATATTTCCCTTGTACATTAAATGAGATTATATATACACATGGGGTCAATCTAAATAAAGTCAATAATAGTCAGTTACCTTTCACAAAGATTGTCATGTAGTGACCGAAGTAGTGACAAAATGAAAGTGAGAATAAACACTCATATAAACACTCTTTGTCTTTAACCCATTGGTGCTTGTTGAAACCCAATTCTTTCGAAAGAAAAATTCATATAGCAAATCTTGTAGCAACTAAGACTATATTGAAATCCTTGTAATAAGATGATAAACTGCAAATGTTAATGGGGAAAATTAAAGTAAAACACCTTGATAATGTCATAAAGTACTTAAACTTTGCAGATACATTCAGTAATGCAGCTGTAAAAATATTCACAATCAGTCTGTATCACCTTGACACAAGCCACACAATTACAATAAATAATGTAATGATGAATTTCTGGGAATTAATTTTTCACAACTGATTTAAGAAAACATAACATCCCTACAATACCTGCAATTAATGAGTTTTACACTGCCAATAGGCACAAACCTTTTGTTCTCTCACTTCCCCCAGTAGTTCTGCATAAACCAGCCGAACACATGGTCTCATACGCATACACAACAGCCCACATTCACTCCAGACAAGCAGTTGAATCATCAAACAACATCCCTTTGTAACCAAAAAAGAGCGAGACCGCAGCAGGCAGATGATTATGTGCTGCCTTCAGAACCTCCATCGCTTCCCGGAAAAAAAAAATATCTAGAGCCTCCACTTGACGGTCAAACCTCTGCTGACGCACTGAGCAGGTTGGTAAGAGGAGAAGAGAGCGCTGGAGCGATAACGAGAGAGTAAGAGAAGGAGCTCTTATCTATTCACTATGTTCCCAGAGCCCAGAAGCAAAGGCATGACAAAGGTTCTAATGAGTCTCTCGCCAAACTGACAACTATCCGAGATTATAGCAAAAAAAGCAAGTGGCACGCAATAAATTAAAAGGGCAACAGTGAATCATCGCCCTTCGTCTAAATTTATTGGCATTTTATGCAGCAGCCTGAAATAGAGCAGAGGGTGACTGCAGTATATGGGCGTTCAGGACAACAAGGCTGTTATGAAATTCGGTGAGTTGTGCTTACTGGATAGTAGCCAACCGTTACTATATTAAAAAGGTCCCATATTGTTGAAAGCAGAAGTCTTATTCAATTATAAATCAGGTCTCGGTGCTATATAAATACTGTAAAAAACAATAATAAAAAACACTCGATCCACAGAGCATAGACACAGCCCAAAGTCAGAGAATGTGACTTAAATAGGAATAACTCTGACCCCCACAACAGCCCATCAGGACCCACCATCCAACCGAGAAGAAGAAGAACCCCGTATTTTTATATTGTGCTATGGCCATAATTTCCCCATAAAAACCTCCATTCCTTCCATATGCTTGCTTTAATGTCACCAATGGTCTCTCGTCTGCAGTCCTCATCAATTCCACTCAAAACTACTGACGGTTTGACAGCAACAAGAAGGTGCTTCTTCCCATGGTAATCTTTAAACCATATTCCACGTTTGCAGTCCCAGCTTCCCAAACATTCAAATAGCGTTGGGATTCACGCTGCATATACATAACTGCAAATGTAATTATGTGCTACTGCACAATGCTGTTACAATACCTTGACAAGCCCGGGCAATCCTACACCTGCAGCGATGGATCAGTACCTTAGTGAAAAAGCTCAAACTTTTACTTTAACCAACGCCACCCCCAGCAAACAAGATGGTGAATAAAGTTTTTGCTTATTCAATTGAAAAGTGGCAAATAGACTGGCATGATGCTGAAGAGGGGAATAAGATGGAAAAGCAACCTTGGACAAATAAAAGATAAAATTTGTTAAAGTCTGGCATCTCAGCCAATAGCCCTCTATATCAACTGTGCTCGTCAATGTGAACAGGGCTATTTCTGAGGATGATATAAAGCATTCCAAAATTTCCAGAACCATTTCCAGAACCACACTAAAGAAAATAGGACATAATGCTTTATCTTTGTCTCTTTTAGTTGCTACTACAGTAATGTTGTGAAAGAACTGAGGCTGTGACATGTGTTAGTCCAACTATAATGAAATCTCCACATTAAGACAGGCAGAAGATATGATTGACATTAATGCCCCCAATCAAAACTTCTTGTTAATCTAATTTGATCAAGTCCATTTGCCTGATCATTACCTTACACTGCCGTCTAATGGTTCATGCTGAAGAGTTTTTCTTTTCAATTTATCTAAACTAATGCATTAAACATTAAAACAGTATTAAGCACTAAATAAAAGCCCAAATAGTTTGAAATGTCTCCTGCTGTTTCTTACACAAGCAGATAATTGTTCACTTCTTCGGAACAGCAACAGTAAGCTTCTTCTTTGCTCGTTGGCACAAGGTGGTGATTATTCTATGCATTTTAATGTGGGCTCAGTTCACGTTAAAAACAGCAACTTTATGCACTTATTTCTATATATTAAAGTACTCCCAACATTTCTTTGAACCTCTAATATTTAGAAAGTGGACAATTGATCTATGATCCGACCGGAGAAGTCCCTGTACATCAGGCTGAACATCCGGGGAGACTAGCCACTCCATTCTCCCTAAAACAGGTCTTCTAGTCTTTGGGGGATTTGAAGGTGTGTAGGCGTTGCACTCCTCCCCACAGATTCCTTAAAGCATAAGCAACTAACAAACACCAGAGCTGCACTTTGGTCTAGATCAGCTGTAAGCCCAAAGGAGGCGAGGATCAGTGACCTGCACTAACAAGTGCAGTCCCAGTGTCCTGCTGGGAGCCTTTCATATTCTGGCAGAAGCTGAGTTATGGGAGCTTGTCCAGTGTAAGAAACACAAGTGCTGTTGGAGAGCCTAAAGTCCCCTAAGAGGTAAAAGAAGTATCCATGTACTGACATTTCAGCTATTGTTGCATTGAAAAGACTCCATATCTACCTGTGAAGCATTAGTGAGAATTCTATAGAATTCTTGTAATGACCTAACCTCTCTGGCGGCTCACAGTTGAAGGATACTTTTTAAACTACCGTCTAATGATATTTTAAAAGATCTTTTTTGCTTTAAGGCGAGAAACGAGTGAATAGTACATTTAGTCATAGGTGAGCACAGAGTGGTGAAGAGGAAAGGGCATCCTGCTTTGCAAATCCTCAAAGGCCTGAAGAAAACAAGTTTGATATCTTTCAAGGTGGGAGACGGTGGAGTGACCCAGCCAGGGGGACTACAGGCCCAACAAGTACTGGCGGGCTCTAAGGGAGGGTGGAGATCGCAGCACTAGCACAACCAGACTCGTACTATATTAAAAACAAGTCTTTTTTAAACTCTGCAAGTTTTTATAGTGTAGTGCAGCCTAACCTCGACACCTAGACAGTTTATTGATTGATAGATGTGGGACATGTGATTGTTCATAACTCAACTGGTGATCAGTATTGAAATAGCTGGAGCACTTTACTCCTGAAGGTTTGCGTGATACAGCCATAAATAAGAGAAAATAGCCACTAAACCAGACTTTCGTTTGTTGTCTTGCACTTACCTTGATATTCAGCCCTTGATCTGCTCTGCTAATACCCATCATTTAATGAGACTATAGATCAAGCTTAGCAAAACAATGCACGGGACAAAGAGATGAATATGTAAGTAGCTCCTCACCTTGATACGAGAGACACAGCGTTTCTGTTACCATCTAAATGGCAAAGCGCTCAATACTCTAAATACCCCGCTTCACAGCAGAAAACTAAGGGTGCAGGGGGAAAGGATGATGTAAGGACATCCTACAGTGGCTGGTGGAGGCAAAACACAAAATGGATGGTTCCAACATTGGCCTCGTTAAAAAAGGAACAATTATCAATCTTTTCTTGTCGTTAGGATATAGGCAGGTTATTCTACTGACTGAATATTTAATGAGACCTAATTAACTTTAAAAAAAAACAGAACTGGTCAGTAATGGCACGTAAGTGGTTTGGCTGCTGTGTTTGCAAGTTCAGGGCTCAAATACTGGGTAGTAAACAATGGCCGAATTACGCAGTATGAAAACATCCACAGCACAAGGACATGTTTATGGTATATTGTGTGTTTGTAAACATTTACAAAATGTTCTAGTTAAACTTCTCATGTGTGATGTTGGAATACAAAACTTTGCAAATCATGTGCATTCAAATGACTTTGAATGTAGCACTTGGTGACTGTTAACTTATTCTTGCTCGATACAGGATTTAAGAAGTTCGAAATAAATAATTCATTCATACTTTATATGTCCTTTTGCCCTCGGTCATGTTTTTTTTTAATGGTTTATTGGCCAGTGCAGAGACAGAAATGTAAGGGAGAGGGGGGGGTAGTATGTAGTAAATAGTCCGACCTAGTCAACTTACTGCTTAAGGGCAAGTATGTCTATGTGGTACGTGCCTGAACCATTCAGCTGTCAGGTTGCCCATCTAAAGAATACTTTTAATGGGTAAGCCAACAAGTTCCAGATCTAACATGTGGTTTTATTCTGATTAAACAGAATAAAACACGTTCTGTCTCCAAGAAATTAAGGAAATTTTACACTTACACTGTATGAAGGGTTAACATGGGTCAGATCAAAGTTACAGTACAAGGTCTCTTCATTTACACTGGGGGCACTGCCCAAGGACGTTTTTTTCCAGGCCTCAGCTGCCACTAGGTGCGACATCCTCTGCCGGTTATTCTTACCCGGCTACGTCACCCCTGACCCTCACTAATGCCACTTGTCGACACACATGGAAACTGACTTTTCCAAAGGTGATACAACACTCATTGCCCCCGGCAGCTCGCTCAAGAAGGTCACACTTCAAAGTGACACTGACAGCAAGGTCACTGTCAACGGAGGCTGTGCGTGGATCGGTCCCCATGCCCCAGACAGCCTCTTCCTGATTACTGTATCCCAAAGGGCTTACACTGCCACCAGCAGCCACTTAGCACAACACATCTCCAACAGTCGCCAGACAGAAATCCTTTGTGTTCTTGTTCCTTATCTCTTTAACTAAGCATCTGTCTTTTGTGAAGGAAATAAACTGTAACTGTTCTTTGGGTTTATTGCAGCCTTTTAGGGAAACTGTTAATCAACTTCTTCTAATATGGAAAAAAAAGGCAAAAGGTTACAGAGAAACCACATCCTGTTATTGTCAATTATTCAATTCACTTCAGTTTTATAAGATTTTGATAATTGCAGTAGTTGTCCTGCATTTCTTCCCCACATCCCTGCCATTGTCTGTAAACTAATTAGTGAGATTAATTCAATAACATTTTAAGTAGATGAAGCATAACATTATTAAAACAGAATCATTTCTGTTTCCTTTTAGCAGCATTCGGCCATGATGAGTAAGCATATTCCATAAATGACCCAGCTGTTTGGGCATATTGTGTTTCGCCTCATCAGGAATTCAAAGGGCCTGACAACAGATCAGTCACATCCGTTGGTCTCCAGCTGACCAGACCTCCATTTAAAATGGGTCTTTTGTGTCTCGGCCAGCTGGTGGTGTACACACGCTACAGATGTGTGGCTCATCATAGCTACCTGTGTTTAGTGGAAGCAAAAAATTATCTGAAAGCATTTGTTGAAGCAATGTACACATTACTGTATGATGTAAATGTGAAGAAAGTACTCCCACTATTGATATTACCCAGAGACAGAATAGAAACCCATCAATGTACACATAACCTAATAAATTAAGTACATACATTACATTAACACACAACGCAAAAGCGTTGTTACATTTATATCTGCGAGCCTCTTTTATTGACCAAGTTTGAATCTGATATTTACAAAGTACATATTCCCAACAGCATCCAAAGGTCATAGACGGAAAAAAACTTAAATTTGAAACCCAGTGTTTCAGTCTGTGATCATTGATTTTTCTTCCATGTCCTTAATGGACTAAAGGCTAAAAATATACTGTTCTGCTTCTGGGTACGGGTCTTGTTTTTGACGGAGCTCATTTTACATCTATCTCCTAACAACACATTAGACATTGAACATATGCATGTATTTTAAAAAGGACTGCAATATTGAATTAAAAGTATTTTTATGGTTTGCGAATGTTGTAAAAATATTTAAGTGAAATAGTGTACTATATATTACAAAGCGTTTTATAAACTGAACCTGAAAGATGCAATGATGCCACTCTGCTGTAACTGATCGTTGAAACACTGGAACAAATTCAATTTATTTTCAATCTCAGCTTCATTTTTCACAGTTTTAAATGCTTATTAAAAAAGGTATAGAATGTTTGATTTCTGCCATTTTGTGAGCAGATATGTTGCATATTTTTTGTTTAATAAAAAGCAAAGGTGATATGTAATCTAGATAAACCTTGACTTCAACGAGAGGGAAGCTCCCACAAACATTTTGTTTTTCTTAAAAATTTGAATTAAATGATCTGGTCTATCATATTTGTTTCAGTAACAATTCAATATCTCTCCCAGACACATCTAAGAGATATTTTCTTTAAGTTTACATTCAGCTTTACACCAAAGATTGCACTGGATATCACTCAACAGACATCATGGGTATGCTCTCCATTTTGTAACAGCCACTTCCTTAAAGCTGACCACACAATGAGATACTTCGACGATGAAGTCTCATTGGACAACTGGCAATACATAAACCGGAAATTAAAATGGCAGGTCTGATTTGAAACTTCTATAATTGACTGATATTTTGCTGATACCAAACCCAAACGACACACATGATTGCAAATGATTTATGATACCTGAAGCAGGTGTGTCAGATTTCAGCTGCCTACTGGCGTGTGTGCATACGGATTCCAACGGTTTCTGTGAGTAATAAATCAAAAGCAGCATTTTTGCCATTAGAGTCGTTCCCTCTGATTTCTGCCCCATGTGAACATGCTGTCAACAGCACTGAATAATCATGAGGCAGAGGGCTCCTTCCCTCTGTTCCGTCCATACTGTGACTCAGTGGATGCATAATATGTCTGAAAATGAAGGGCCTTGTCTTTGACTTCTTTGCAAACATAGGAAAATTGGACAAAACCTGACTACATATTGTAAAATCCTTTATACAGCGAGAATGGGATGATACACAGAGACAGGCACTCTCACCTATATAAGCACACACACAAACACACAGACACAGCCTCGTAGCAGCGAACATACGAACAGCGCCTGAACCGAATCATTAACCAAATCCAAAGGGCTGAAAGAGGCCGACACAGCATTGCTAATTCAGAGTTGAAAGAAATACAAGGAAGAGCAAAGTCAGTCTTAGTGCTTTCCTTTAACCATGCTACCCCATATCAGAGGCAATGCGTCAGTCCTACCATGGTTAACACTCAATAAAACATCAAAAGGGATGAAGCTCAGAGCTCTGGACAAATACACACCCACGCAGACACCAGATACAAACTCCCTTTCACTCTCATACGCTCGCTTAGCACATGTATGTTTGTGCAAAAAAAATAAAAAAACACGTTTATGCACCCACATACTGTGGATGCAGCTCATTAGATTAAATGAATGGAGCAGGTAGAGCAGATGAGAGGTTTGCATCTCAGAGGAAGCAAACCCACACACTACGTCCCCCGAATGCTAAACATGATTTCAATAGCACATTTGTGCTCGGCATCGTCTTGCAATCAAGCTATATATATGCAGTGGAACAATTGGCAATTTGAGCCACCTATAGCCACACAGCAGACACACAGGAGCTGTCATCAACTTCCCATCAGGCTCCACTTCCCCCCAGTGGATGTTCTGCAAGAGGAGACACTTTGTTTGAAATTTTTATATCCAGAGGCAAAGACATTTAATGGTCACTGTTCTGCGTGTTAAATGAGGAGGTGGTATTCTCCTCATTTGCGCAGGCACAAGGTGGGTTCGGACAGCTCAGACAGGATGTTTATTATTCAATTATTGTAAATATTTCAGGGGACCGACAGGATGCTCATGCAATCATGAATATTTCAACCATCGCCTTACAAAAGGAGGGAGACTTGCACTGGTATCGATCAAGAGGGCAGCAGACTCACTCCTCCCGAAAAGGGAACAATCTTTCTGTCTATTAGTCAGAATCCTTAAACAATTTCCATCTGAAAAGGAACCAGCGAGAGACAAACAGGAATTCATCACTAGGAAAAAAACAGGGATAAAGGAGACATGGAAACAGATGCATTGCTCGACCAGAATCGTACTGACAAACTTACATATACATGGGGTGAAGGTATAATATAGGGAATCTGGGATAGTGCAATAGTGGACACCATCAGTTCCCTGTGAGCAGAGATAAAAAGGGAAAGTGCAGCCTTTTTAATGCACAGAGCCGCTCACCATTAGGAACACAATGTGGATACTGTACAAAAGTAATTCACAGATACAAGGTCTTGCAAAAGACGAGGACAAACAGCCGCTGCAATTATGCTCCTTCCACTAGCAGCCTCCCCTGGTGATAACCGTCATATAGCAAGGATGCAAAGAGATGAATTGCTTTGCAGACGGGCATCTCCCCTCTCAGCAAACACACATGCACAAGTATGCAGATAGACCTTGATACATTCAAAAGCATGTTCCCTGCAGGACGTAGGATGTGTTATTGTATTTTTCAGACATTAATCACAACTTTGCACTCCCTGTAAAAATGGATAAATGCAGTCTAAGGGACTTACACAATCCATTTCCCTTCCCCTTCACCGCATCTTTCATGCAGAGCTTTTTGGCTCCCGAATCTGCCATTTTCTCCAAAACCTGGAGCGTCCTATTAATGTACAAGAACCCATGGATGTGTCCTTACCTTAAAATACCATCCAGAACCCTATAGTCAACAAGATAAGCCGTCTGAAGCTCAGTGCTGCTCCCCAACGAAAGAAAAAAAAAGGGGGGGGGGTGGGGGGGATCCTCCAAATCTCACAGAATCAGAACTCAATTCAAAGCCTTTTCTTGTAGGAACTTACTTTATATGATGAGGATGTCCATTGATTCTGTGCATAATCAGGTCCCCCTTTACTTCCCTGCTTCAGGAGAAATAGTTTTGGGTCGTTTCCCCAGATATTCCACCTTGGCACAGTGAACTAATGTGCGTTCTACTGGAAAATGCGTGTGAGAGAGGCTGAGCAAGAGAGAGCAATAGGCACTGTAGGATCTCTTCTGGTGCGCACTACCAGCTCCACTGCAAGTGAATCCAGCCGGTCTTCACAGCTCTCCTCCTGCCTTCAGGAATGAAATTCAGCATCCGCTGTTCATCCCCCACAACAAGGGGAGGGTGTCCCCCCCAGGTGGAAACTTTCAGGCACCTCTGCGAAAGCTATATTGGGTGATGATGGATGCCAGTAAGCCCTGATGATGTGTTATTTTCCTCGATATCCTTCCTCCTCAATGGATTTTCCCCCTTTTCCGTCTCCAATTTGCCCGTTATGTCGCTCTTGCCTCTCCAAAACAGGGACTCACAGAATGGATGCTGAGAAAGCAGCGGAATGAGGCGAACCGCTTGTTCTCCCACTCCGCGTCTGCGTCTCTCTCTCTCTCTCTCTCTCCCCCTCTCCCGCTCACCCTCGCTCGTACATGCTCCCTCCCCTGCTTCTCACTGCACCTCCCCACCCTTTCGTTTTCGCTCTCCTCCTGTCCTTCCCTCTCATACACACACACACAGATATGCACTTCTGTAGCTCTGGCTTTTGACAATTACTGCTGTGCCATTTCCAGCCATGTCAGACAGAAAGGTTCACCGCCCATATTCCTCAGCGAAACAAATAATGCTTGATAAATATGTAACATTAAATAGATATGAATAGAAGGAGCAGCAGCATGTCAACAAGCACAGAGCCAAGGGGCAATCTAATCTCCCTTCCTGCATGCTCGGTACATGATTACTTAATATGTCTAGATTTAACATTGTGTTGCATCGCTCCTGTGTCATATTTTTGCGTTCAGGGGAGTCGATTCAGTAGTTTATGCTGACCAGCTGTCAAGTGTGACTGAAGAGGAAGACGAAAATAGCAAGCAAGAGAGCAGCACACTGCATAGAAACAAGGACAAAAACATGTGCAGTAGCAGTCGTATAATAACATCATTAGCCACATCAACAAATTGCCAAAAACTCTTTTATCATTGTGTGTACATACCGGGTGATTACTTGCCCAGAGGTAACGCACAATAACAAACAATGAGAAGAACAATTAGAAACCAAAAAAATGATTCTGAAACGTTTCTGGTTCAAGCCTCCCACACACACAGGATCTCACCTCCCCACATACATTTGCTGAGAGACCATTCATGGGATATTCAGTTTGTCATGTAAGAGCTGCATGACAATAATACATGTTGTTTTCACACACCGACTTTGAATAAATAACATAACTAAAGCCGGGCAATTATATTGCTAAGCCTGGGCTTCATGGTCCAAGTAAGGTTGCTTTCCCCCCCCCTCGTATGTGAAACCTCTCACAGTTAGCATGAGAATTAAACCTGCCAGTCATGCATAACGAGCAATGCACACACAGTATGTAGAATGAAAAAAAAACATTGGTTCTCTTATCACTTGGCCTCGATGAGCAGATTCTGACCTTGATATTATCAGGGCAAGGTCACATCTCATCAGCACCTTGTCACCGAAACTCTGGGGCAAATGTTAAAGTGTCTTTGGCAGGGTCACTTGCCTACTGTAATCCATCCATCATGCACATCTACCCTGGGGAGTCATGTCCACCACGTCATCCTACTTTTCACCAGACAAATGGAGAGTTTTGAAACCATCTCACACCCTCTTCTCCAAAACCGCTGCCTAAACAAAACTCAGTTCACACCAACAGCACAAGATCTGCATCATCATCCTCAGTTGTCACCAAGTCAGATGAAGCCATTGTCCCAACATCAACATGTCAGCTCTCCAGGAAAGCAGCATTTGTATCACTTTCACAGCTAAAATGACACATCTCAGCTACGTTATCATAAATACTTCTCCTGAACAGGCAGCGATTGATATTGATGTAACACTTTGTGACTTAGGCAGCGCATGGCTGTTCCCGAGGTAACGAGCCGCTTACGTTACAAGATGGTAGCTGCACTAAGCTTTACCTATCCTTAAAATGTGCACATGCTGTATGTTTCAGCAAGGCTAGATTGACATTAATAAGCATTATCATTTAATTATGAGATCTTGCATCATCTCTTTGTGGTCTGGCATTAGTTCAAACTTTGAAAATGTTGACAGTTTTTTATTTTTTGTGTTTGAATCTCTGCCAATCTTCGCCAGGACAATTTTGTTGTGCCACAATTTACTCTGCATCTTATCAGACACAAATCAAACTAATACATGTTAAAATTTAAGTTAGTTTAAAGGTGATTTTTAAAGTTGACATGTATTTAAAGTATGTGTTGTTAAGTTGTTCATGTTCCAACCACAGAAGATTTTTACTTCATAGCTAATTTTCATTCAAAGTATAAATATTTCTATTGAGTCTCGAATGAACTAACAAGTGATTTGAATGCTGATGGCGGGACTTAAAGCACAGCTATCCTGTCACTCAATAACTAATAATAATAATAATAATAATAATAATACATCTATTGTGCCTATGTTAAAGACTATTGACTACTGTCCCCATGTAAAGTCAACAAAGCCAGGGAACAGCTCCACGTTCAGAAGCAATACTCCACCCACACCTGACGTAAAGAGATCTGCCAAGTAAAGTCGGTAGAACAGGAAATGGTTGACATTGAAACACAGAGGAAAATGGATGCACATCACTACTGCATGATGGCATGATGAACAAAGAGGAACATGAACATTAGAGGTTTAAAGATTAATGGTCGGAGTTTCATGCTTAAATATCAACTTCATGTCATCTCCTCGCTGCTTTTTATTTAAACGGTGTACTTGGCGATGCTTTACCGCTGACAGGTCGTGCAATGTGTGGCTGAATTTGCCAAAAAAATGCTCAACCTAAAAATGTCATGAATGTTGTATAACTGTCAAGCCCCTTTCAGTATGTGTTTACTGTATAAGATAAGTGTCTTTACTAAGATCTCTCTCTCTATGGTACAGCTTGCAGATAAGCCCGGGTAAGCCCTCTGGCTGAGGCACCAGCACAGCCATTCCTGAATCCCATTATCGAGGTATCACAGTTTCCAACCAACTACCAACTGTCCACAGTTCATGGGCCCACGCTCTAAACAGCCAGCAACTACAACACATTGTGTCCCATTGTCACTGCAACTTCTTTAACAGGCTGCTAAACGTATCTGACTAACGTGACCATCAGTTTCCCCTTAGTGTGTCTTAGACTAGCTGCCAAAAATATTCAATAAAACATTTTTCAATTCAATTCAAATCACCATCAGTGAATGAAATCCGGGGATTTTGCAGAATCACTTACTCTGGTAACAGCCTTCATATTACTCTAATTTAAAATTAGAGATGTGCAGCCGCCCCCCCGCCACGAATATGTGAAATACTTTGCTTGTTTCAGTGTCACTGAAGTTATTGGAATAACTGATATTACATTATATATAATTTAGCTGACACTTTTATCCAAAGCGACTTACAATAGGTTTAGAAAAGCCATCTGGGACCATCTATTCTTAATGTTATATAGATGTGGTTGGGAAGAATAGTGGATGATGATTTGCTAAATAACTAAAAATACTTCCTGCACATGACATTAAGGCTTTAACCATAACGTGAATTCTCTGTCCAGGATGCGTTCAGGCAAACTATTGATTATAGATCACCTGCACTTTGGCAGCACACAAGAGTCCAGCACGCAATCACCACCTTTGTTTGCGTAAAGTGAGACACAAAAGGAATAAAATAATAATTACACGTCAGGTTGCATTTATGCATTTATAGCACAAGTGACAAACAACCCAGTATGCAGCCTGCGTGTGCACAGTAAGAGTGACTAAGGTAGAAGTGTATTTGTTCCGACAAGCACGCATGAGATGGACGACTGAAAAATGCAGATGAAACACATCCTGTGTAGCCACTCTAAATACAGATCCAAATTGTGTATGCCCATTAAGTAAGTGTCTTCAGGCCATATACAGCTTGTCTTCATGCATTAGCATGTTATTGTGTAAACATGCAGAAAAATCTCAATAATGGGTTACTTAAGGATAATTCTCTACAATAATCAACCGCATTAATCAATTTTTGCTAAATGTGCCACGAGTCAACATTTCATAGACTTTACCTTGATGACAAAATAAATTCATTAATTAACTCACCGGACAGTAGAGACAGAAAACATCTCGGACTTCCTGGTGTGACAGCCACAATCCTCAAGAGTTCAGGTTTTGCCTCAACAGCTTTTGTCAAAGTTCATCTTCATTTCTCACCACGTCATCCCGTCTGTTGTTTTTCAACACAAGACAAAAAGAAAAAAACTATAAGTAATCATGTTTGGGATTCAAACTGAAGGCAGTTTGGAAGATGAATGAGCCAAACAGAAAGATTTGTGTACATGGTGGTAAATTCACTTATTAAAACATAGATTAGCATGCATGCTAACTGAACAATAAAACAGAAGCAAACCAGGAGGAGCAGGGGTCCAATGTCCAGGTAAGATGGTCCAGAGTCTGGGTAAGATGGTCCAGAGTCTGGGTAAGATGGTCCAGAGTCTGGGTAAGATGGTCCAGAGACTGGTTAAGACGGTCCAGACTCTGGTTAAGATGGTCCAGAGTCTGGGTAAGATGGTCCAGAGTCTGGGTAAGACGGTCCAGTGTCTGTGTGTCCAGGAGACAGGGAGACATGTTGCTGTGGGGAAGGAGTCCACATAGAAACAGAACGTTCTGGCAGGGAGGCGCTGATTGGTCCTGAGCATCAGGTGATCAGCTGATTGGTCCAGACCTCTGATTACTGAACAGAGAACAGGTGCGTGGAGAAAATGGCGGAAGGAGCGGGGACCAGAGGACACGCCCACACAGCAGCCAAGACCCCTTCAGGAGAAACAGGTAAAAACACATTTAAATATTTATAGCTTTATACCTCTATAAGTTAAAGGAATAATATTTATGCTGTTTCTACTTCTGCTGTTTAAATTCACATAAAAGCTACGTGAGCTCATCCAGAGCCAGAGAAATGTTTTAAACCAAGGTCTAAAATGGACCTGAGCACTGAATCCATTGCTTTTTTAAACTCATGTGGATTTTACACAAAAATCAATATATTTTTTAACTTTAAAATGCTTTTTTGAAGTTTCCATTGTTTTGAATATGTATATATATATATATTTATATAAAAAATGTGTTAAAATGTCATATATATATATGACATTTTAACACATTTTTTTATTATTATTTTGATCCATATTGTATGTAAAACATTTTGAGCTGCATTTCTTGTATGAAAGGTGCTTTACAAATACAGTTTATTATTATTGTAATAATTCAAATAAATGTTGTTTTGATGATGATAATTTTACTCATTAGAGAAGGCTACAGTTGGTACCGGGAGTCCCTGTCCGAGAACCTGACAGAATTCTATCACAGTTCATGAAGTACTCTTATTTTGTCTCCACTTATAGATGGATGGATGGATGGATGGATGGATGGATGGATGGATGGATGGATGGATGGATGGATAGATAGATAGATAGATAGACAGATAGATAGACAGACAGACAGACAGACAGACAGACAGACAGACAGACAGACAGACAGATAGACAGATAGATAGATAGATAGATAGATATATAGATAGATAGATAGATAGATAGAGGTTGTTTTCAAAATAGTGCTGAAGTAGGGTCTGAAAATATCTTGTCATCATCAGCTGTGTTTGCAGTCCAGAGATGATCCAGCCTCTCCCATTCTGATCCTGGGAGCCCCTCCGATGTCAACGTGCTGGTCCATGACTGCTTCATCTGTTGCAGTATAACATGTCAGATGAAAGAGGCCTGTCCAGCTCTCACGCTGTGATCAGGTGATCTTGGTGCAGATGACATTTCCTCTCATCTGCTCTCACTCATACCCTTAGCCACACATCTCTATTTGTAAAAAGGCTTGTATGTGGTTGACCATGACACTGACTGGTTCCTCACATTCATGTGTCAGTGGCACTATTCATCCTTCCTGGTTTGTCTGTTCTTACTTTTCCAGCTCTTTGTTAACCATTTAGCGTATGGCTCTAGAGGCTCCTGCTGCAGAGCCAGCCCTGGCATTTGGAATCATTAAATGTTGGGATTCCAAAAAAATGTTGCCTGACACTTTTAGCCTTGAGGTAAATTAAATGGCTGGTCTCCACCCCATTGATCAACAGTGGAATTGAAACTCTGACATGTTAAGGGAGAACTAATTGGGTGTGGGATTGGAGGAGAGTGTGTGTGTGTGTGTATTTGTGTGTGTGTGTGGTGTGTAGGGCGGTTCTCATTAAGCCTCATTAGAATAAAGATCGGAAAGACACCAAGCACATTTCTGTGATGCAGACGTTTTATCTGCCCCATAATATGATAATAAATCCCCAGTCTAATAGATTCTGAGGTAGATAATATTACTTAACCTTACCCTGCCTCCAGGGGGGAATCCTCCCTACCCTCTTGTAAGGGGGCGGGGTTGCACCAAACTTGGACCTAATCAGTGTATAAAAACAAAAGCACTCAAATGCTGACCAAAAGATTCTTCCCTTTTATGTTGTCATCTTAAAATATTAGGCAAATGTTTCTCCATATGCATAATCAAATCAAGTTCATGCAAGTGGCTTCTGAAGAACGGTGAAGTTAGTGTCTTCCAATCCATAAGGATACCGTCCCATATCATCAATAGAACTGTTGTAATGTATAAATGACTCCCAGAAGAACCCAAAGCCCAAAGAATTATAAAAACAGTGCATCTCTTTAAACTGGATTAACCCATGTGTACTATGTATATGGGGAAGTACAATCCCCCATGTTGTATCAGGTAGCACAGCTTTGATTTCCCTTTCACAAGCCTTCTTTATATAGTTAAAAGATACAAAGGAGAATTAGTAGCTTTTGACTAAATACGACAACTTAAGTGAGAGCGGGCAAACACTGCTCTTCAATACAGTTCAAACCCAGACAAATCCTTACGGATCAGCAAGATCTTAAGAGATCAAGATATCAACAATCATTTTAAAGAATTTAACTCTGATCTCTTAACCTCCACTTCCACATCAGAAGAGGTGGTTCAGAGTTCTCTAGTTCCTCAACACTGCCGCAGTTAAATGAGTGAAATCAGGGCTGCAGAGGCAATTAAGGCATTCCCCACAATTAAATGCCCCGGTTTGGAGCTGAGTTCTACCAAGCGTTTCATGAGATTTTAACACCTTTCTTGCTCAGAATGATTAACGAGTCAATTGCAGGAGAAGCACTTCCTCTGTATACTAGAAAGATGTATGCGTGTGATCAAAAAAGAGAAAGGATCCATATCCTAGTTATTTGTCTATTTTCAGGAACACATACATGTTCTGTAATGTACCTGACAACATGCAGTGGTGTGTGTTTGGCTCAGCTGACAGGCTATAATATAATAGTAGATGTCATAAATCATAATTGGTTAAGCTGATGTGAAGAGCCTCAATAGTCCAGGCATGTAATATATGTGACGTCCGGGTTGCACTGGAAGATATTAAATGAAGCTGAATATTACTCCTCTGTATCTATAATAATGTGAGATTAGATAAGAGGGACTGTGCTGTCAAGTGTCCAGTCCTCAACAGATTTGGACTCTGATGTAATTCAAGTATCATCTCAATCAGAGTGAGCATAAGCTCTGACCTTAGGTTATGCAATCATGTGGATTGTAACTTTAGCTCTCGAGTGGAGTTTTCCGCCTGCAGTGTCTGAGCGTTAATAACAACAACCTTTCTGCACATCTGTGAAACACTCTGCTGCACAGAGAATTTGGATAATAATTATTACATTTGATTATTCCTGAGGGATCCAACCTGTCGTCACACCATGAGCGATTTGGAGGGACAGTCTTATTCTGTAAGAGTTTATTTTGGGCGTTTAAGCTCCAAATGTACAGATGTTCATGAATCACACTCTTACACCATGAGCTATTAGGCCAGAAATGAGCATCTGAATGTTTACTTAGGGTGAAACCTCAGAATTCACTGGAGTTGATGAGGCTCGAACCCAAAACCTCCTTTGAACTTAATGCAGCTCCTACGGATCAAACCCAGAATCCCAAACCTGAGCCGTCCCCTAAATCCCCTGTGCCGCCTCATCGGGCTTGCCAGAGGATCAAACCTACAGCCTCAAAGCTTTCTGCGGGGCCTGGTTACTCCAAGGTCTATTGACTTGCTCACCATAACCTGCCGATGGCAGCAACTTTTCCTTTGGACAGAACCCAAAAGAAAGAGCCAGAAAAGGCACAAAAAAAAGGAAGAAACAGTCGAATGTTGAAATTTTGAGACCAATCTTCAGGCAACTTCTTCAGGTGAATTTGAAGTCCAGCTTCCAAAGCTCAGGGTTGAAGAGACTCACTCACGTTTTTTTATGTCTTAGGTTCAATTTCCAGGCACTGTACTGGATTTTTGAAGAGCAAACACCTGAAGTAAATACTCAAAGGTGCAAACAAATATCAGTCAAGTGTCTTTTTATATGTCTGGCTCTGTGTGTTAGAGGAGTGTTGTTAAGGTTTGGGTTCAACTCAGTCAGACTCGGATGCTCTCAGACATACAACATTGAAGTGTCGGGTCAAATGTGTTGGAGGCAGCTTTGAAGTTTGGAGGATGAGGGTTCAATCCTCTCTGAATTCTGAGGGTTGTAGTTAGTATGAAGTGGTGTAGTGTGTCAAGGGAAATACTTGGAGCTTTTGTGGATCTGGAAACTGTGAGTGGCCTGTGGTGCAGAGTCTGGTTCGAACTCCGCCATATTTTGGTACCTAGTATCAAAATAAAATCAGTGTTTCTTTATTATTTGTTTTTTCAATACATATGGAAATTGTGGTCCACAGTTAAGACACTTCACCGTTGGCAAGGTATAAATATTTGTGTGTGCGCACGTGCACGTTTGTGTGTGTGCTGCCCAGATGACAGCACATTACATTGGCCCCTCAAAAACAAGATTTCCATTCCTTGTCATATCTTTACCATCCTCTAGGCAAAGGTCAGAGAGGGAAGTGCGTAGGCAGCAAAATAGGACTTCAAGGTGTGCAGCAGTGAGTCAGACGAGGCTCTGTCCTCACACAAGAATGTCGTCTGGGATTACGAGTCAACAAGAGCATTTTTAAAAATAGCCAAGCCACTCACAATGGGATTTCACATTCAATTTGAGGAAGTGTTTTTTTCAGGTAAAGCTCAGTTACACAGGGTTATGAGAGATAATGTGCTTATTACACAAAAGCTGGGATAAGAAACATATAGTCAACTTATCTTTTTCAAAACGTAACATTTAATATCAATGCCTCTATATATGATCAAACTTAAACAAAACATGCACGCTATAAATAATCTTTTCTGCAGATACGTGATACCTTAATTTCTGGAGAAGCTGGTGCTGTATACTCTCTAGGGAACTGAACTATTTTCCATAAATAGCAAAAACACACTGCAGTAGCAAATGTTTTTTGTTTTTTTTATTAAGCTGTCTCCTTACGCGACCTGTCCATGATGTGTGTTACTGTACTTAACCAAATTAGCATTCCAACACTGTAGAACAACCGTTTCAAGACATCACTTGTTCCCATGCACTATGGCTAAAGTGCATTCGAAGCCCTTAGCCATCAGTTGCACCGTGTAATGAATATTCAAAGAGTGTAGTATTTAAAAGTCATCCTGCTTGCATTGCCTTGGCCCTCAGTCAACACGACCCCCCTGTGACCCTCGTATTAACCACCTGGCACTGGCTGGATCCCACCCAGCTCCCTGACTTACTGTATAATAATGTATAATTATCTCTCGAACCTTGAAAGAGGTTGTCCAACTCTCCTGTGTGTGAGATTCTGCCTGAAGTGCTGTGGTAGGCTGTCAACAATCGCTGAATAAGTGTGTGCTGAGGCTCTGGGTGCTTTGATGTCGTAAGTATGTTTCTTTAATCAAGACTTATCCGAGGAGATAATAGCTTCATAGATAATAAAATGAAAATACTGTGGTGGTCATTAAGGATTAAACATTTAAAATTACAAGTGAATGGACAAGTAAGCCCTGAAGACTGTCCTGTCCTTCATAACTCCCTGCTGTCTGCTCTCAGGCACACATTAATACTGCAATAATCCTCTTTGACTTTTTGCCATTTAATACGTATAGTGTATTAGCAGTATGCATAAATTCACCTCAAAATTGTGATAGCAAAGTCCCTTTACGGATAGAATTAGGACTATCACCTTCTTTCAATTCTGGATTGGGTTTATTAGTGATTGCATGACTCAGTGATATTGCAGAGTTTTTAAAGAAAATTGGTACTGAGAGAAAACGTTGTGCTAATCCATCCTTCACCTACTTTTAGTGTATCTTAGTGGGCAGTTACTTGTGGTCATACAGGAGCAATTAGGGTGATTGTTTAAAGTGAATATCACCAATTCAGTGGATGTTGTGCCGATTTATATACAGAGGCACAAGATAAAATTGAATGCAGGGTTAATTCTACCCATAGATACTAAACGCTTGCTGAGCGGAAACTGGATTCATTATAATAATTTAATTAATCATAATAACTACATTTTATCCATTTTCTTCATTACCTCCACAGGAGATTACGTTTTCAACCCTGTCTATTTGTTTGTTGCTTGTTTTATTCGTAAACAGGATTATGCAAAAACTTCTGGACAGATTACCATGGAACTTGGTTTAATGATGAGGTCTGGTTAAGGGACCAACACGTATAATTTTGGTGTGAATCTGGATAAGGGGGTTGATCCAATCGTTGATTTCTCAGAGAATAATTCATAGATTTTCATGAAAAAAATCCAGCATATTTAGAGGATTTATATTCATGAGTGTGCAATTACGAGCATATCCACATGAAAAACTGAATCTACTGAATTTAGATGTGGTTTGGCCTTCCCACAGGTTTGCCATTCTAGCTGCAAAATGTTTATCTTAAACATATCTGCTAAAATTATGCATCTGGATATCATTTAATATGCAGGTGTGGAAGTTATAGAGGACTCTAACGAAATGGTTTTGGATAGACAAACTCATGTTCGAGCAAGAAAAATATCAAACATCAACATTCAATACAGACGTGAGGACAAATGTTGAAGGTAAAGAAGTATACAACTATTCATTGCTTAGACTTGACTACTTTCTTTTCAAAGCACTGTTTGAAAGAAAACCTTCGTACACTGCATACACTGACACTGAGCTCTGCCATTGAACATCACAGCTAAATAGTCGTGTATGAATGAGATTCTAAGTCCAGAATCAATAAAACACGACCTTTAGTTGTAAATGGGAACGAGGTCATCTCAACTTTTCAATCCATCTAATACATTCACCCTCTGCTGACTGTATAGCCTGTCTTTGTGCAGATAGAATCTTCATTTACAAACGCTTATTATCAAATGGTAGGAAGGTGATTTTTTCTTTAAGGCACGCGATGCACCAACCAGACGTCAGTTGCTAGTGGGAGGAAAGACTAAAGCCGATTTCAGTTCACAATTAGGTCCAGACTTTCTGCACAACCCAAGAGGAGATTCTCCGCTCAGACGCGTTCATAACAACCCAGAAACACAGTTCAGGTGAGAGGTGCTGCAGCAGGCGGGGGCAGGACGTAACGTAAAAACATGTTTTTGTTTTCCGCACATTGACGCCACCGTCGGCTCTTATCACCAAAAGCTCTCTTGACATCTTCGTCAGTGTCTTGTATGTGTGTGGCTCCACTTTTTCATCCTATATTTTCTTTCTTTTTGATTTGTTTTTCATTTTTCCGTCCGTCTCGTGTTAGAAACATCATCACCGTGCCCACTCACTCGCAGTGAAACCTGCAGAGGATCTCCTGCTCACATCAGCTGCTCCAGACTTTTTGCAGACTTTTTTCTATGGAGAGAATCCAGAGAAAGTCCGGATGGTCTCACTCGGACATTTGCATTCACACACTCAGCCCCTCCGAAGAATGTCTGGAGGATCTTGGTAGTTCAGTGCTTTTCTGAAAGCAGCTTAAGACTCTTATTCTGTCACTCCCTTAGATTTTCTTCATGGAAGATTAAATATATTACACAGATGCATTATTGTTATCGTAATGAGTGAGTAGTGGAAAATACAACATTATAATTATAATTGTTAATGTGCCTTTGAGAGGAGTGAAATCATCTCAGTCCAATTTTGTATGTAAATGAATATCATTGTTGTGTCACACTTCACAGGTTTAACATATGTCTCGCTATCGATGCATTTCTATTCATCTGTCGCTTGTTTCATTGAATGTGATGTGTATTGTTATTACACCTTGCTCAATTGACTTTCTTGATTGCCCCCTGGTGGCTGGTTGCAGTATTCTCTATGACACATATATGCCAATATCTCAGTACACTGAATGGGGGGATGAAGGGAATCAAACCACAGTGGAGAGTCATGACACTTTTCTATCTAATTTGTTAGCAGCGTAAACTAAACTTTATGCTCCAGGTGAGGATCGAACTCACAACCTCGGCATTACTGCGCAGATCACTGTCTATAAGTACCGCGCGCTAACCGATTGCGCCACTGGAGCACGCTAACCTGTGCGTATCCGAGATATTCTGCCTTCATTTCTAGACAGTGGGAGGCAGTGGAGAAGCCTCCTCCATGTTTATATACAGTCTCTGAGCTGTAATAAGGAATCACTGTTAACTACCCTGGTCAACCTCGTCTGGGTTTAACCTCAGTTGTACCATTCGATCATAACCCATTTTACTTTCTTCACTCCTTTAATGAGAACCTTTTTCTTTCGACAGTGTTGGGCTCATTTGCTCTTAGTCCTCATTTTTCCTCCTCACTTTCTATTACCAGATGCATTTCCTGAGCTGTCAACACAGCAGAAGTATCTCGTTCACTATAAATTCTGGTGATCAGCATATTCCTGCAGCAGAAAAAAGCATGGGGGTTATAAAATATCCAGATTAAATTTCATTCTGCTCCTTTTAAATAGGCAGTTGAAACTTTATGATAAAGATGGTTGATCTTGGCAAGAACTCACTGTTATCACATCCAGACAGTTTTAATTAGATTTATAATTCCACAGTAATTTGTGACCTTATCATAAAGTGTTATTGTTGTCTGCGTGTCTGTGTGACTCGACAAAAGGTCAATGTTGGAGGTATAACTGTGTAACTGTCCCTGAAAAACAATACATTGGTTGTTGGCAACCGGCTAAGTTTATGAGATATAACATTGTCCAGGTGATAGTGAAGTATCAGGTTGGACCCCTTGTACTAGTCTAATTTGCTCATAAAGAATCTCAATGGAAACATGAAGCTTTCACAGTAGCTCCGGGTCTCCACGGTGACAGAGAGATGCCCAACAGCTACACGGATACCACGTGATCACGAGAGAGAAGAAAAGGCGAGAGTCTGTTTTCCAGGAGTTCACACCTCCCTCTGCTTACCTGTTGTTGTTTTGTTCGTCACTTGCTGCTGGAGCTGACACAGATATTAATCATCCCTGGATCATGATGAAATCAACAACATCAACCGGAATAACAACAGTAATCCACGGCTCACTGTGATAACCCAAACTGCAACAGGGTTGCACAACAAAAACACTGTGAGAGGAATCTTTATGTCGCTCACATGGGTGTTGCTGCAGATTTGGCACGTAGCTCATTTGAATCTGCACAAGCAAACAGAATAATCAAAGAAGCTGTTAATGCAGAACATCTCCTCGTGACAGAGAGATTTATAAGGTCAAAATGTGTCACCCCCCCAAATCATGTAATGAAACTAAGCCACACAGAAAGGAAACAGTGTATTAAATTACTCAAACTGTGGAGCAGTACAGTGGTAAAATGCTACTTTTAGGTGCTGTATATATCCTGGTGTTCATTCCATTAGAGAATGTAATCTGAATAAGAGCCACGGCTGCAGGAAAATGTCATTTGATATTTACAGTATACGAGGAGACAGGTCAACATATTACTCTGCAACACAGAACTCACATATCGAGCAGGGACATTACGGCCGAACATTATGTACAGCACGAGATGACAGAGCAAGGTACACGGCGCTGGCAACTATGCATATAAACACAACATATATTATACATGAAGCACCTGGGAACTCAGGTAGCATGTGCATGTGAATACAAGAGTAAACATGTCGTACAACTGTGGTATAGGTTCCTGAAACACCTGAAACAAGTCATAACCACAATTACGGAAGGTAAAGTGGTCTGGGCTGCAAAGGTGCAGCCGCTGCTCATTTCTTTTTATTTAGTCTGAGCAGCTAAATGAATTAGCAGCCATCTTGCTTTTGGCGTTGGTGCCAAACAAGATCAAATGGCGCCATGCACCGTTGTCTGCTAAACAAGTGAATAATGAAGATTTAGATCATCAATTAGGGCCTCAAACATTAACCGCTCTCCTCACACCACTTGAGCTAATAGATCCAGGTTTTCATGCAGGTTCAGCACGGCGCGGTGGGATGATCAATTGCCGCACACAAAGTCCCAGCCATCATCCAGGCTCATTTGTCAAAGTGAGCTTATACAGTGAAAAATTAGATGTATCTGCAGATCTGAGGCCGTGTAGTCCGGCCTTTACCTTTGTGTTTGGCTTTGTCCACCCCAGGAGCATAATCATACAGTATGTGCCAGGGACAAAAAAGAAAAAAGACAATATGATGTGGTTCTTTGCGTGTAATGCTGAATTATTTCCCACACGCTCTCTCTTTGCACTGCATTCTCATCACCGGTGGCACTCAGGACAGCCTACAGGAGACCCCTGCCATTATTTATTATGGCTTAATAACTGCCAACCTGCCAAGTCGGAAAGTGGTCGATAAGAAAAAGTGGCAGCGAAAGCGTTTCATATTAAATGTGTCAGTGTTTGTTGAATACAGAGCGTGTGCGTCGCCACTCTGTGAAGCGGAGAGAGAGAGAGAGAGAGAGAGAGAAAAAAATGCATCTGAATCAGGTTCACCTTCAGCCCTTATTTGATCTGTACTAGCGCTGGAATGTAGTGATTAGTCAAAGAATGCTTTTGTTTGGATCGGAGCTGACAGAGTGAAGACCTGCAAGGCTGATAGGAGTTCAGTCTTCGCTCAGGAGAGATAAACATAAAAGCTGCATTTTAATAAATAATACATTTGAAGAAGTAAGGAGTATAGCCTGCAAGTTCTGCTCTGCTCTTGTTTTTAATAGCTTAAATATTTGCTGAAGTGGTGGAATAACATTTTCACGCCCCTCACAGTGTGTACTCTTCAACTGCTTTCGGATAGTGGGTCTTAAACATGGAAAGGGAAGAAAAATATAATATCAAACTTCTATATTAGAGAAAAAAATGTATTCCTTTACAAACCTGTAGGGATGAATGATGGGACCTGACTAGCTGATCTGCAGTATCGAGGATTCAAACACAAACTGGACACGGACTTTAACTTTGCTTGTCATACACACTTAGAAACTGGCACAAAACAATATACAGACAAACAAACTGAATTATTTTGTACTGGATACAGTGCAGTAATGTTAATATGATCAATAACAGTTTAAGTATAAATACAGCACATCCCTGTGCTTTGGCCATTAGCTGCTCAGTCTATTGCAGCAGATGGAACCGGCTCATATATCCCGTGTCTTGGTTCAAGGATGTGAACGGCCTCTGGGATCTTTCTACTGCTGTTGATTCATTTCAGACACCGAAGACAACTCTTGAACCAAAACAGGCTTTATGGACTTTCCCCTCATGTGACCAGTATGACGTGACCAGTGACCACCTTAAGTTTGCATGATCAGGTATCGACTGAATCACGTCGTGGATCATCGCACCTGATGAATGCAAAGCCCTCTATTTACTTTACTGTTAACTTGGTCTCATGCTTCAACAACCTGGAAGAAATTCTGGGTCTGGATCTAATGCACCACCATGTTCACCATAGCTGTTAATTCTGTGTCTGTGTCATGTGATGCTGGAAAAGTAGGGTCCAGTTTTTAACTACTGCAAACAACAATGCCAAAGAAAAAGCTTGGGCTGTAACATCATCCGTTTTCAGACATGAACTTGTCCAAGTCAGACGTGCAGGAAGCAGGACATAACGTATAAATCCTGCTGTGGAAATGATGTGTTTTTTACAGCACCCACTTCGGCCCTTATCACCCAAAGCTCTCGACATCTTCGCCTGCATCTTCTTCTTGTGTTGCGCCTCTATTTCATTCTGGGATATTTGCATGACTTTAGTTTTGTGTCTGGAGGGGGCTGGCAGGAAATACTCTGGCTAAAAACCTGGAGCAGCTGATGTGGACATTTGCGTTGTCACATACAGTCCCTCCAGATAATTTCAGGAGGGCTCTGTGCACGGTAAACCACTGAGACAATGAGCTGAAAGAGCCAGTCTGTGGGGACCTGAACTGTCAGGCGCTAATTACCTGAGTGTTTTTCACACACAAGCACGATGATTCATTGCTCATGCAAAAATGTTAATTTGAGCAGCACCGAAAACATTAGGTTAAATGCACGGCTTCTCCCTGTAATCCTGTTAAAACTAATTTCAAAGGATTAAAAACTTTTTTTTAAACCATAAATAATTATGAAATTATGTTGCTGCTGCAATCTGAAACTGAAACTACATCACAAAAAACCCAAAAGATATGAAATACAGGAAACAGCAGGACGTGCCCACATCTGTTTTCTTCTGCCTTCCCGTAATCTGCCGAAGCTTCCTAATTGGCTCATGTGTAGGTAGTGGAGGTCGCCCCCGAGGGCTAAAGTGGGTGGATTAACTACTGAATTGCCACAAGTGGTGCTGTAATAAGCATGTGCACTGTTTCAAATACCAAGGGGTTGATTTGTAAATGAAGTGTGTCCCCTCTGAGTGCACGTCTACCCCCATGTGCTGTCACTCAGGGGGTCAAAATAATGTTTTACATAATAGAATTACAACTATCACTGTGAACTTGGAGTCGAATGCAGCCGTCCTGTTTCCCTCCTTCCATTAAGCCTTCCCAATCCATGTTTGACAGGGAATAGTTAGTAAAGCCCATATTGCTAAGTGTCTTGTTATCCTTGAATATGTAATGAATTTAACCTCACGGAGCTCAAAGAAATTGATGAGCAAGCCCACTGCTCCGTGTGCAGGGACGAGCTCGATGGCTTCTTTGGTGCAAACGCAGAATATGGTCTTTAGGAAACACCCGTTTGCATTTCAACAACTGTTTGGCACGCTTCAGTGGTGAGTGCACAAGAGATAATCTGCAACAAATAAACAAAATCCAAATCACACTTTTAAGCATGTGCGCCCCGCGTAAGTGTCGAATAGATAATGAAATATATTGAATGTTAAATATTCTTTCCCAACATCCTCGAAGAGGAGGAAGGAAAGCTGATTCAATAAATATTGGTTTAAAGCCAACATTAGAAAGCTGCAGCCTCTGATTTTATTATTATGACGCCTTCGGCTATTTCTCATCTCATACTACGTCCATAATCTCCTAATCAACCAATTTACCCAGTGATTTTTATTACACGGGACTACAGCAATGTGCATTTCCTTGTACCCACATTTTCGAGATCCTGGAGGCTCAAAGGTACTTCAAACAGAGGCTGGATACACCCTCGTAGTTATCACATTTTCTATTTCTATGCACTTCATGGTCTGTTTGATGTTATTCATGAGCTGTAACTGCAAGTAATACAACTGCATGGGACCAGAAAACACTTTTGAATACAAAGTGTGGGCTGCTGTGCTGCAGGATCATATACATACCGACTGTTAATAATGTATTGGGATTAAACGCCGCCTATCAGGAATTACTGCGCCCTTTGGTCTGTGCCTCCTGAGGTGGGGGAGTGGAGGTGGAACTTTTATTAAGAGTTTGTTTTAAATTATGGATTTCATAAAGGGTATAAGCTCATTATTATGCAAAGAGAGACTTATGCTAGATTTTAAAACGATGCCCAGGTTTGGTTACATTTGGATGGTGGGACTTTCTTGCCTGTAAAGAAAATACTTACACCACATGTTGAATAAATGATTAGATATTTGTCATTTCACTGTCCCACGCTGTGAAGTTGATTCATCTTCTGCGGAGGGAAATTTATGTACGAGACAAACAAAAGATGGTTATCAGAATTTCCAAGTCCTCCCACAGGAAATCCCATTTTGTTATTTAATGACCAATTGACCCATTCAGGTCTTTGGAGATAACATTCATGATATATATATATATATATATATATAAATGTGATATATAAAAACACATGTGTTGTCTTGGTTTCCCATGCAGCCCTAGAGTAAAGAAGACAGTTCAGGGGGGTTCAGGCAATTTTTTGAAACACTGCTTTGAACCCAGAGCATCAAGTAGAGGTTGTATAATACATTCCTCACCAGTCTGTGGGTGGAATAGATTAGCCACCAGTGCTATGTGAGGTGGCTTTGTCATTTTTCCTCAAAACATAAAAAACTGCTGAAGGTGTTCAGGTTTCTGTCTCATTATCATTGCCACCAAACCATTTCTCAGAGGCTGCTGGGGTTCCTGCTGCTCATCAGACCTGTGTGCACACGACATGATGTGCTCACGACGAGGTGGATAAAAACCTTTACTGCATGTGGATTTCCATTCCTTGCTGTAAGCCATCACCTGAGTATTTCCACTCACTCGTCATGAAGCAGAAATGCCTGTTAAACACTTCTAATATTGAACAACTTGTGCCTGAGCACTGGCTGTTCTCAGCATTGGCTGCAGTTCATTTGGTGACTGTTGTGGAGGAGTACATCAGTGCCGCTCGTTTCTTGGTTATCGTGCCAGCCCAACTGTCTACCTTTCTGGAGGGAGACGAGCCAGAAGGCAGAACTCCTCCAATTGATTCGGCATTAGCCCGGAGCTTTGCAGGACGGACATAAAGTGCCCTCACTCACTTAAGTCCTAATGCACCGAGCCGTTGCTAACCAGTTTATGCTCCCTGATTGTTGTTTAATGCAGATGCCAGTTAGTCACTGCGGGAATGTCCCCTTTTGTGTTCTCCAATTGCATTTTTCGAAATCAGCTTTGTGCCAGTGTTGCTAGCATCAAAGTGGAATATGCCTTAACGCTCCGTTCATGTCAACATGACATACAAAGCTGATTATCTCTGGCTGGAGAGTCATTTGGTCCTGTCACTGCGGACCTTACAGCGGCCATATTGTCCTTTATGACATTGTTGGCCAGGCATGTACAAGGCTTGGGGGCTTTATGCTGGCTTCTGCTATAATGAAAGTTGAATCCCCACTACAAATGTCCTTAATTATGATTTTGTTTCCTACTGTTTGATAGGATGAGCCTCCAATAACACTGTAGCAGGCATAAGTCTGCTGGGACATTCACCAGTGCTTATGCTCCCATTTCAAATCATAGACAGGCCTCACATCAAAGGTACTCAAAGAGTGTCTCTCCGGTCAAAGCAAACAACAAACAAACACAGCACGCAGCCAATCACTGGCGCTCATACTCCAATGAGAGGGGCTTATTTATAAAAGTTGGGGAAATGGATTGGAACAGGCTTGCAGAGTGGGACATAATAGCACGGATTACACCGCACACCTTTGATATCGCAAAAAGTTTTGATACTGATACCAAGTTTGGGTAAGTGCTGCTACGTATATAAAATCCAAACACATCTCTGCGTTCACGATAGAAACCTTAAAGACGTGGCATTCAGAAGCCGTGCTCAGATGGTGCTCTCCCGACAGTGTGTGTAGGAACACTGACTCTAATCCCATGCACTTAAAAAACGAGCCCTTTGAAAGTCAGAAATCCCAGACATGGAGCAGAAGAAGTTGAGAACTGATATTTTGACAACTTGATCAAATCCCTGCAGATACTGTATATTGTGCCTATAGTGATTTGGGACATTTAAACTTGTTCTAAGGCTTAAAATATAATTTAGTTAAGAGTAAAATGTGTTCTTATAGAATAACTTCTTTCCTGGTGTCTGAGGTATCGGGCTCATACAACAAAACTTTAAAACTCAACGGCTGAAAAGAACAAAACATTTTTAACTTATTACAAAAAAGCCTGGTTTGAACTTCATGTAATCGCCCTCATCGGTTCAGTTGTCGCTGCTTTGCTCGCTCATTCTGTGTTGCATCATTGTTTTGTTTTGTGGCTGCTGATTATTTACTGGCCGAGCTCGTTCCTCTGATAACAGGCTTAGTGATGAACGGTGAAACGTGGTGTGAAATAACTTAATTTGCCTTGATGCTCAGTAATATGAGTAGATTATAGGGTTCAAATTAAATATCATCATTGTTGTATAATTAGAGCTACATTAGAATTAATGGATTGGTTGTTTCATAAACATACGTGGCCTATGTAGCCTGGTTGTGTTTGTTGTGAAAACTAATGTTAATGCAATTTTGTAATTTTCAGTTTGTATCAGTCACTCGAAATGCATCATGATTTTTCATTGCTGTTTGCTGCTTAACGTGAATCAAACAGTTAGATTTCAATTTGCAACTGTGGTGGACAACAACTCCCTTGATCCCAAGCTGCCAAAGTTAGTTATTGTTCACTTTGTACAATAAACACTAAGGTCAAGTTTAGGTGCTCGTACAAATATAGTGTTTCTGTCTGGATGAATAAGTAATGAATTATACAAACACATACGGTTCCACTATAGCTATCATGTAATTGCTTTAGGCGTTTTCATCCAGAGAGCCATACACATCAAACTTAGAAGCACAACAGAGCATGATGCTTCCAGACGTTAAATCTCATGTGTTTACAGAAGATCGTGGATAAAATCACATGCATCACATCACATCCATGAACTGTCTCGTGCACAATGTGCATGTGATGAAGTGATTTGATGTTCGGATAACACGGAGGAGAGGTGGGGGCTTTACATCTCATCTCTGTGCTCGGCCTATTTTAATGAGGCCCCGTTGGACTGACAGTCTGGAAGAGGTCAGTCTGATGTTGTGCGAGGTGCAAATAGGGATCACAGATTTCATACGAAACTAGGCCAAGGTTAGCGGAGCTTCAGAGCCGAGTGTGGCTGCTGAGTGCAGCACTTGTGTGAAATGTGGTGAAAGGCAGACCTGTACAGGAGGAATCTTGGCAAGAGCTCACGATGAGATTGGGCGCTCTCTCAGCTGAAATGGAGCCAACGTGGAAGCTTTCCTGAAAACATTATTTGTTTTTAGAATTTGTGGGTAATATGTTTCCCAACCAGTATTTTATTTTAAATATCAAACTAAAGCCTTGATTAAATAACCCATTTATTTTCTATGATATATTAGCAGAAAAACTCTTGTTGCTCATCGTGCACACACACAAAAATGCCCCAAATATCCACAATACACACGACATAAACTCTAATTAGCAATAGTATAGCATTTTGTCCGACATTCTGAAATTGCATTTACATAATCACTTAGCAGCTTGTTGTAAATTTGAATTGGCCATATTCCCACACTTACTGATTAAATTGGACATAGCAGCTCTTATACAGTATTTGTAGAAGACTAATTTAATGGTGCAGTCTTAACCGTGCTTGTCAATCTCTGTGCATGAAAATCTTCCCTAATGACGAGGCAGGTTTACGCAGAGTTCACGTCAATGGTGGGAGAACAAACAGTGATTGTGTTTTGATTGAGTTGTGTAGAGTACAAGACGAGCTAAATGCAAAGACAGAAAAATATTTCCCCTTCTTCACTTGAATTTTCTTGCCCTCTATTCTTATAGATCACAAGCTTCTCAGTAATTAGATTTGTCTTAAATCAGGATTTGTGGTTGCAGAGGGATTGCTTTACATCGCTGTATGAAGGCTTCCTCTCTCTCTCTCTATGTGCAGTGCGTCAAAAACAAACAGTACCTGCGCCGAGCGAATCTAAATCAAACATGACATGTCCCTGCTCTCCGTGGCCCCTTTGGTCTCCAGCTAAGTTTGGTGTGAAGACCTTCGCGTTCTGCCTATGCTAAGAAGGCACACCCCTGTCACTCAGCGTCGCTCCAATTCAACAGATCAACATGATGGCTCCTCATGAGAGCCCCCCCGGCCGTCCCTCCAGGCTGGATGCACTCTCATCACTTTAGATAACAGCAGCTTTTGACTTAAAGACAGTCGGCTGCTTCCCAAACTACTGTATGTAGTGATTTCAGCAGCCAGATGGCACAATCACATGATCGACAAACTGGTGCTAAACATGTTTGTCTTTGGCAAATTCCCATAAAACCACTTGGAGTTTTGAGTATTCAGCACTGTCCGTAGGTTCTCGGAGTAGTAAAGCATCACTGTCACTTGTCAGAGTAATAACATCAGGATTGCACACGCAAGACACCATGCTGAGTCGCCCCTATGACAAGAAACAAACAAAAAATAAAAACAGACGCAGGCTGCACAATTTCTTTCATCAGTATTTTGTGGGCAATTCATCTCTAAATCATATTTATCGTGCTCGTGCAAGTGGTTCGCCAAAGAAGACCCGTTTCTTCACAACTCAGTCTCCCCGACCACTTTGTCCTGACTGCACTCAATGTTTTTTTCTCTGATGTCCTTTTTAAAGAAGCACATGACCTTGTGCGGGGCATCTTCATTTGTAGCTGTCTTTCAGTGTCTGCCCGCATGAAGAAGGTCACGCCGCATCCTTGAACAGAATGGAAAAAGGGCATCACACGTATAGTTGACTAATGGTGAGCGACTTTTAAGTTTGGAGGTGTCTCTGCCGTGGCTTTTCAATCCGTTGCAGTCGAGAGGAAGTCAATATTTATTTAAGCAGATATTTAAAGCGAGATGTTCTTGAAAAATTCACGAACTTGACATTTACGCTGCAGAATATTCTCGTCATGTTTTTCTATTTCTGCAGCCTAACAAGGTCGGATCTACAGATAAAACATAATGACATCACGCTACTCAGTGAGCTCTACTGAGCAGAGAACTGACGCTGTCATTTTGCATTGGAATATTGAATAGATGGTCAGGTACCAAACCAAAGAATGAAGATTACATTTATTCAAGACTAGATTTTAGTCTTGCAAACCACTAATAAATAAATAAAAACACAAACTCTCCTCTGTATGATTTAATAACCTTAAACCTGTGGCTGTGAGTCAGACAACGTTGAGGGGGACGTTTGGCCCATTCTTACTCCGTTTTATACTCAATACATTTACTCTGACTTTTTGGGTCACTGCCCTGCTGCATCACTGGCGGACCGCCACCTTTGGCATTATAAGCCTTGATGAAGTTGGGAATTATTTTCCTCACGATGATACAAGCTGTTCAGACCCAGAGGCAGAAAAACTCCACATCCTGCAGCTCCAATCCAACCTGCGTTACCTGATGATGTTTCAATGTTGCCATGTATATCGGTTAGTGTTCGTCTTGAGGGATAAACTTCAGCTTCGTTAGTTCAGATCTTTATTTTAACAGTTAACAACATGTTTATACTGATGGATTATAATTACAAAAGGGCTCACTTACTTTTTCTTGCAGTGTAGAAAAATCTGCCCAGTCAAAGTGACCCGAATCCAAATCAGTGTGTCACTTTAACTATATAATCAGTCACAACAGAGGCAATTATTTTATATCTTCCATCAATCAGTTTTGTATTTCTTTTCTTTTTCTGTTAGCACTTAAAATAATGAACAATTGATCACATGGCACCATTTAATTTACTGAAGTCATTATTTATTAATCAGATCAGATATTGGATTTGTGCACCAGTGTTTTTATGCTGTTTCTAATTTCTTTGCCTTTCACCAAACAGTAACTCACCAGGCTACCAGACGAGGAGGTTAAACTACTCGTATGGCAGAGATTTGTCCTATAAGCCTCAGATTATGTCGTATCCATGAGGAAACAGCCACTCCTCACACAAGCAACGTGTGCTGGGAATGAGGATGAGCCAAGACTGATGGATATAAAAGTCTCACCCATTGCACCTATACAACACTATATTCTTGTCCATAGTTCTGATTTTAACTGTAAAATGATTCCCTAATTCTTCTTTTGAAATCATCTAATGAACCTGCCAATGAAACCTATAGTACTGTATATTCTGCTCTCTGTGTTTGAAGGCAGCACCACCCAAAGATTTCACGACTGCAAATAAGGCCCTAAACAATCCTGCTGCAGATATTTTGACAATTTTCTTCACCATGCATGTCTGAAAACCGTGACCTGTTCTGACAGGGATAAACGTAGCGGTGCTGCAACGCTGCTGTGGACAGCTGCTGGGCCAAGTTCTCCTGCAACCTCTCCTCATAATTCAGCTCCGGTGATGGTCATCTCAGAAAAAAAAACACTCCCCTGCAGCGTATTTTGCCAGTTACGTTATCATTTAAAATGATGATTAATCTAATACTTGTGTTTTAAAACTGACGTTAGATATGGGGGAAACAAGTGGGTGGTCAATTACTTAGAGATACAAACCTCCTACTGACGTGGGTTTCATTGTACTCGTCAAAATATAGAACCTTTTTTCAATTTCGTCATTTTATCACCTGGCAGTCGAAACACCCTCTCTACACAAAGAGCCAGTAAGAAGATGTTGTAAAGAACGGCAACAAACAAATGCACATTTCATGTTTATATCCATAGGACTGCACCTGAAGGTTAAACCTTGATGCAAAGGGGAACATGCAACCATTTGTTATATGGTGGTGGAAATAGGAAGCATAGAGATGGATGGATTTTTGGATAGGTAGGAGGTAGGAGGTATATAGATGAATAGAAAGATGGATGGATGGATGATAGATATATAGATAGATAGATATAAAGATGGATAAACAGATAGAAAAGCAAAAGATCTAAGCTTCTTATGTGCACATCCAAGAAAGTAAAAGACATCTGAATTCTCTTATTTTGCTCATGACATAATATAAAATAATAAAATAATTTTCTTTTGCAGCTTTGATCCAAGGCTGAAGCCTCCCCACATAAAATAGCTTTTCTCAAACTATTGTCTGATCATAATACACTAAAGAATGTGGCTGTGGCTGATCACTGAGTCTGTCTGCCATCAGCGCTTCATGCTGGGAGAAAATATTCTCCCCCACGGTTTTGGAAAGAGGTGATGTGGATCAAGGACATCGACAAGACTGCATTTGAGTCTATGCATATGTCTCAGAGATTCTTGTTCTTGCGTTTGCCGTTTTGCACGACGGTTACACGATGAGTAAGCTGTTACATGTGAGTATTTCGTTTCCATGTCTCGAACTGATGGAAATATAATTGCTCCTTTTGAAAAACACACAATGTCTTTTCCTTGGAGTGAAAATCCTGCTTTCATTGCCATTATATATCCCTCTGAGCACCGTGTTGGTAGGTACTGAAAAAGTGCTTCCTCCAGGAATAATCCACAATAATCGTTGGCTTAAATGTCTCCAAAAATCTTTTTCAAAATTGATATATATTTGCAATGTGTTCTGGGCCACCACACAGACACTGTAAATGCGCTCACAGACAAAAAACTGTAAGAATCTTTGGCTATGTTCCGAGTCTCCTATTCAGCTCTATCCACATGTAAGGAGCACTACCCACAGGAAAAACCTACCGCTCTGAAAAATCTTTGTAAGCTGAGATCACTTCCAGACAAGTGGGGCAGAGATTTGCTGCTGTGCACAATGGATGAAATACTCAGTGGGGGTTTCGAATTGGATGTTCCTCGAGTACCAGAAATCGTGAATTATAAGAAGTACACAAAAAATGCCTTTTCCGTTCGCCTTTTCCTCTTCTTCCCAAATTATTGGTTGCATTTTTTGGCTTAACATTGTGTCAAGATATAATTCTGTACATGTTCCTTGACTGGCTTTGATATAAAGGTTCATTGAAAGCCTGTTATTATTGGATAAATAGATGTTCCCAACGCATTCATGAGCGAGGCATGTCTTCATTCTTCAAAGTCAAAACCATCATCAAGTATTTGTGTGGTATAATAAAAATACTCAGCTAATTTTTACATGTAAAATATCTTTTAGTCGTCTGAAACACACGGACTTAATTAAAAGCCTTAGAGTCCCACTGGCAGATGAACTTTAGAGCTTTTCTTCCTAGGTGTGTTTGTGTATTTAGTTGATTAGTGCTTTTTAAATTACTGACAGGCAGAAACCGGGTACACAGCTGAGGTAATTGTGAGAGGGCAAATAAACGTCAGCTTTATCAAGCCAGCTCCAAATTATCATTCTGCCGGTACGGCGCTGGCTTTGTATTTACTTTTTCACCTCACAATGTCCTGGGCCTTGTTTACTCTATTGAGCTCTCTGAAGCTTCCTGCCATCTTAATGAAAATGAGAAAAAAAAAGGAAGCTTCAGTGAGCTGTCAGTCTGAAACTCAAGTGACACTGAGGTTCACTGCTGAAAGGTTAAAGGATATAAAACAGACTAAGTAAAAAAAACAAGAATTACAATGAAAAAATACATATATATATATATATATATATTTAAGCAGCTTATATTTAAGCTGCTTTAATTAATATTTTCATCTTACCAATTGAGCAAATACATTATAAAAGGGGTCACTTCTCACTTATAGTGACGAACCATCGAAGGAGACTCAACTGTGCAGACCTCCTCAGCATCTTTCAGTATAATTGTTTTGCTTCTGTAGCTATTTTCAATTAAAACACACTGACAAACCCACTCAGCAGATAGATAACATTAGCAGTTAGCTGAGGAAGAGAGTGGAACCAGGCAATGTTACTTTGTGTTTGTAAACCAGAGACAATAAAGTTGGATGACGCGCCTCGACTTCCTCTCGCTAATCATAAAGGAAGCTAAAATATCCTGGACACGAAAGTGGACATCTTGCACATTAGGAGCCTGAGTCTGTGCAGTCATGCTTTTCAATCATGACCTTTCATCCCATCTTTATAGCATAAAATAACTAATTAGAACCAAGCTTACCAGGAAAATGAACACTTGAACTAACATGAGTCTGATAAGAACTACGTAAAATGAAAGAAACTGAAAATATTTAACGTGCACTTTGACCCATGTTCCATCCACCAACACAGGGGAGGTGGTATTTACTCTGACTGCTCGCCCACTGTGTTGCCACATCAATGCTACAAGGTGATCATGTGCCATTGTTGAGTTTATTGCTTGTTGTTTCATCTGCAAGTGACCAAAACATCTCTCCATGGAGGGTTAGCAGAACTCAATTCTGATGTTCATGAGCAGGAAGACTTAATACAATTTAGTATTCAAGCCCATTTTGTGTTTTTGAGTGGATGAATGTGAGTTTGTGGTATTCACCGATTTCTTGGCTAGATAAATAGGAGCTTGTATCGTTTGTAGAATGTGACATTTTATTTAATAAGAAACTGCTGCTTCTCTTTGTTGTACTTCAGTGGCTGTTGCTTTGTTTTGTTTTGAAAGCAACCTGAAGAACGTCTCTGAGCGTGAATTACAGAAGCTTTTGAAATGAGTCGATGCATTTCCCAGAACCAGGCATGCTATTCGGATTTGAAAAGTGCAGACAAATATCCAGCATGTTTGGAGCTGCATATTCAAACCATAGAGGGATTTGACAAGCAGAACACTGACATTTAAATTAGGGAGTTTTGTGGCACCAAGATGTCTGAAACAGAAAGTCACAGTTGTCCTCCAAGCTAAGTCATTGGATTAGTTCGGCCCCTGTTTGGCTCCAGCAACAACGTCTCTAACCTCATAAGATATTGTGTTTCCAATTTCAGATCCATACATGGGTTACCTGGGAATCTGACTCATTTAAAAGCCCGGTAAGAAATGGACATTGTGAAAAGGAACACCACATATATCTTAAAGGCCATTTTCATTGTGGTTCAATGACGTTAACTGTATCTGTGATTATACTTTTGGGTTTAAAATACCGTCCATCTCAGACGGAGAAAGCGCATCCAACAGTTTATAAGATGCACATTTAGCGATCCAGTAATCAGGCCTAATTGCACATATTAGCTCCAACACATGCAACCACCTTCAGGGAAAGCCAGTAAATATTGAGTTGATTTAGTTGAAACTCTTGTAATCTCATTTGCATAGTCCCCTGGGAGCGCTACTACAGTCTATGTGTTTTTAAAAGTCCTTTAAATAACCAGTCTTCACGAAAACCCATACTCCACATGCCCTGCAGCCGAGGCTGTCTGCCAATGGAGGTTTTTGTAATGACACATTAAGAGCTGACAGAACAGATCATTTCGGAGTTGTGCATGTAATAGTTTCTTTCAGCAAGCGATGAGATGAAATATGACTCCTGATACATAGAGTAACTAATATCTACCGACCGGCTTACCTTCCAGCAGATCAATCCCACCCGCACCTGTTTTTCAAGGATTGACATTTCAAACTTCTTTCAGTTTTATTTCTGGCACATGATTTGATATTCATGGTTGCAAGCTGATGAAGGCTAATGACTTTAAAGTGGTTTAAGTGAAATCTCTCCACGACTATTGGAATTATCAGCATGTTTTTCCATTGTGAAAATTTTTATGTGGGCAAACTTGCTTTCAGCTCCGAGCCTGTAGACGAGTGGAGCTGAACCCATTTCCCTGTGAAGGGCCGTTCCCGTCTTTATCACATCCTTCAAGGTCCGTCAATTACTGAAGTCATATTTCAATCATGAGAGAAGTGAATGAGCATAAGTAGATTAGAATGACATTAAATGAAGAATAGTGATAGACTGGTGATTGGACCCCCGCTGGAAGTAAAACTCCATGGAAACAGTCGTATGAATCAGGTGCTTCGGATACAACGAAGAACGAAGGCCTCTGGTTGGACGGTTTGAAGGGAAATGACCGGGTGTCTGGGGTTAAGGTGGTGCAGGGGTGCAGGTGGGTCACTCAGTGATGTACTGAACTGACAGCTGAGTGACAGAAGGGAGAGAGAACATTTCAAACTTTGACATTTTACAGGTGATTGGCTCAAGGTGACGGGTTGTGATTGGATGAAAAGAGAGAAGGAGCTGGTGAAGCGGAGATAGGGGGAACTTTGCATGTGACTTGTGCAAGACTTCCTGACTCAACTCCTGCTTGGCTTCATGTAACTCTGACCCCTCTTGTGTGATGGCTTGAAGTGGATCCTTTGGTGAAAGCATCTGAAGTCAGATAGTAGTGATGCTGATGCCAAGCTGGTTTAAGTACTTTTTGCCAAACTCAGATGCAAACTTCAGTCCATGTCTCCTCAGAATGGGAAAAATCCTCAAGCTGTAGTACATATTGTGGAGACCGAGTACAGGGAGGTTGTTGTACCTACACAGCTTTGAGCTAGTTGTTACTTCGCAGCTCAATGATTTTGCGTTGTAGGTCGTCAGCCACGTCAACACCAATAGAATCGCAAATCTGTTCAGCTCCTGTTGTTTACTTTTTGTGTGTCTCACCAAATGCCTGGTGGAGTTTTTAAAACTCACCAGTTGTCGTAGCAGGCTTTTGTTCGTGCGGAATGGGAAAATGCACAATGTTACCTCTTGCCAGTTGCCCATTCCAGAGTGTGCCACCCCCCCCCCCCCCCATACACACACACACACAGACACACACACATACACACAACACACCACACAACACACACACCACACCACACACACACACACACACACAAAGAGCTAACTGAGCAGTAAGCGTTGTGAAGACTGAGGGCTAAAGCAGGTTTGGCTCATTGTACTGTACCTGACTGGGTGCTCTGCCAAGTACTTTAAACTCTAAAAGAAAAATGTGTGACACACAGTTCTGTCTGCCTACTTACCTACGTTTTGTTTTCTTACTTTCCCTATTTCCACTTGACTGGTGTTGTGAGCGTGCACCTGAAACTTGCACAAACAGTAGGCAGACCTTAACACTGGATGTAGTCTGAGTTCCCTCAGCGCTTACCGCTGTGTCTCCAAGGGCGTTTGCTATTTTTAAATATGCTATAACACCAATTCTGTGAGGGCTCATCCTCTGATTGATTTAACTTTAACTTGAATTACCTTCTATTTCTTTCTCCCCGAATAATTCTTGTGTGAAGAAGAAAGGGAGAAAAAAGGCCAATTTGTTATAGAGATTCATTATATCCATTAGATGCAAACATCATTAATCACTGAGGAGGAAAATTAGGCATTTTGTCAGCACTATAATAAGCTTTGTAAACCACATTAAAGGAACAAGTATAGTGAAAAAATACAAATCAAAGCGTAATTTATATAGAACAGAGATGCTATGAAAAATATTCTTCTTATTCAGGGCTGATTGGTGTTTATTGTCTTGGCTCAGAAGCCTCGGAGTTGTGGCTCGGTCAACATCTCACACACTGTATATTTTAAACTCGACCAGATTTAGGAGACCTGTTACCTCAGTTTAGCATTTTCATTAATGCTCTGGTCCAACAACAGCTGGATTCCCATGCATCACCTCCTCTGCAGTAAATCACTCTGCCATTATGAACGGAGCCACCGCTGACAAGTCATCAAATCACCGCAACCAGCAGGTGACCGCCCCAACAAGTGAGAACGGATAGGATTTAAATGGGTCTTTGCAAAATGTCAGTTTCCACACATCGCTGGACAATCTCTGCAGCGGAGACCCCGACTAACACGCAACCAACCCTGCTCGATCTGGCACAGGAGGCTCTGAACAGGTCGAGCTACAGGAGGAGACTTCCAGTCGTACTGGGCAAGCTGTGAATTGACAGTCAATTATGTGTGGGAGAGAGACGGTGAAGACAAGCAAGATCCAGGAAGTGACATGTACCTGTGAAGGGAGAAGAAAAACAAAAACTACAGTGTCTGTGCTTCTGAACGGTTTCACAGTCGGGGTTTCCTGTTTCCTGTTAGATTTTAAGGTCTATTAGGTTCTATGTGTTAGTTTTTTTCAACTTTTTTAAACGTTTTGTCTATATTCCACATGATGGTTTGTCAAATAGGTTTGTCACTATTAAATATCCTACATTTATCTTGATATACTACTTTACTGCTGTATTTTTCTTCACATTTAGTTTCTATCATTGTGTTTATCTTTATTTTCATACTTGTGTTGCTTTTCCCTTGCAGTCATCGTAAAGCGCTTTGGCTCAATTACAGTTCTTTTTATGTGCTTTTTAAATAAATATGACTTGACTTGACTACTAATAAACTTTGCAAAATGTGAGAAAGTAAAAGCATAGAATATTATTTGCTACCCAACCAACACACAAAAGTTGAAGATCAGGTTGGATTGTTGAAAATCTTGAAATGATATGTGGGTTGTGGTCGGGTACGGTCACATTGGCTGGGCTACGATTGATGATTAGCGTTGTAGTTTGTCAGCAGCGTCAACATCCAACAGAAAAGCAAATATGTTCTCTCACAAAATGGTTGGTGGGCTTTTTAAAAGTCCCCAGTGTGCATGCTGTATTCAGAGAAGTCATTGGGCTGAAGTCTGGTTCATATCAGGCTCGGTCAGGCTCAGTTAACAGGGATCAGAGTTTGTATCGTGCATCCCACTTGTTGCTGCATTCAGGTTATTAAAGGTTTAATTTTAACAAAGAGAAGCATTATTGGTTTGGTTAAATATTAAAATGTCATCACATGAAGAGTCATCACTTCATGACAATGTAATAAAGTGACAACAACTCGGGAGATTCGGTCAATGAAATAAATAAAACATCAGAGTTGGATACAAGCTGATGGAAAACAAAGTTAAAAATAAAATCTTCCTCACTTCTCAAATTTCACACCTTTCAGCAATTGGCTTGGAAACACTTTCATAAATTGCAGCTGACACATCAGAGCGACCAAATATAACGTTGTCAGATTAATCTCCTGTGCTGAGCTGCAGTTACTTTCAAATCGTCTGTACCCTTTTAGATAAAATTAAAAGATGTCACGTTTTCCCTGCTCGCATCAGCTTTATAACGTGAGGTCAGCCTGTTTTCATATGATTAATATTTATCGAGACATTTCTGCTTGTTATTACACACCCGGTGTTTTTCATTGTGCCTCTCTTCTCAAATGTCTTCCTAATTTTATTCCACTTATCCTCAATACCCCAACAATATGCACAGCGGTATTCTTTCTGATTGAATCATTACCTTTTAATTTTAAAGATTCAATTTCATCTGCAATGCAAAGCGACATCGAGTGCAGTGTTGTTGTGCTGTGTTCCTGGTGAAATATTACACAGGGAACGTCTTTTATTTAGCAGCTTCTCTTTGTTATGGGGTTCCTGCGTCTCGCAGCTGGGTATCATTGATTTGCATGGTGAGAGATAGAGAATGAAACCACCTAATTCTCCCTTTATCAGCATTTCTCGGTCACTCAATCAAGCCTTATCGTAGCGCGCTGCTGGTCGTGTAATGACAGTAATACATTTTAAAAAACACGCACCGCTGTCGAAGTTCAGTCTAAGTTTCAAAAGTTTCAAAAGGGGAATCACACGACTTCAAACAAGCAGAATAAAGGTGTTTTAGAAAACCGCACATTTTACTCTTATTTAAATATTCTTCAACCCAAGCATTTGAGCATGTTCCATTTAAAGTCCAAATTGTTATAGAGTGAAAACAAAGATGACGTCTTCAATAACCTCTCGAGCTATAGATGCAAAGAGCCAAATCAGCAGCTGCAGGAGGGAAGAGGCAGCTGATTTAATGCACCGCCCGCCCCGGTGACCACTTCCCAAATCAAACACACCTGCCATGTTACGCAACCAGGGTTATTACTGGGTCTGGCCAAACGCTAAATGCTAAAATATTGATCGTGAATCCTTCTGATGGATCCAGAGCAGATTGTGGAGGACTCTGTTGTGCGTTCAGACATGTGTGTGCAACAAATGACTGATTGTAGTAAGTTAGTGTAAAGAGGAGCGTATCGACCATCTCTGCGTTCCTCAGTAATAGCACTTTGTTGTCATTTGTCCTCTGCAGCCGCTGTGAGGTTTATGTCGTTCATACATATGAGAATTTTCTGCTGCTTTATTCCGCTGTTAATTCTATAAGAAGTGTCAGTGTGGCAATCGACCTTGCCACGGGGCTCTCCCACACACAGCCAGTAAATACTTTAAACATTGATACACCTCTCCATGTTAGACGCTGTCGTTTCTCATCAATGTTATAAATATTGTTATTTTGTTGATGTGCTCTGCTTCACGCGACATCTACTGCACCTCTGTCCAGTATTCTGTTTGCTTTGGTAGTGTGTCATCACTCTTGCTGTGGGTTATGAGCAGAGGATGTCCCACCTTGTTATCTATCATATTACCATTACTATCAACATATAACATATAATGCACCTTTTAGCTTTGTATTTTAATATTAGTATATTAGTCATTTTTTAAATATTTTACTTCTACTTTACGTGAGTGCAGGTCTCCATGACAGCAGGGGGAACTGCTGTCATCCACTGTGGTGTTGAACAACCCAGCAGCTTTGATTTCACTGCCATGTTCAGGGAACCCTCAGTGGCACCTGATTAACACAGAACAATATACTGTTACACTGCCAGGTTTTAATATCAAGTCTTGGGATTTGAACCGGTGACCTTAAAATCAAAAACTAGTATTTGAGTCTGCTGCTCTACAAGTTCAGTCTCGATCTTTTCCCTTTTCTATTTGTGTTCTCATCACTTTCTCATGAGAGAGTGAAGGATCAAACATCACGAGGCCACTGGGTAAAGAGTCACTGTAAAGTCAGCTAAAAAAAACATTTCATCCATTATTCTGTGGAGCTGAGAGTCTTCTCTCACTACTAATCAGCTCGTGGACAGAAACATGCTCGGTTTTCAAAGTTAAGTGGTGAGTTGCCATTTAAAATGTATTAGATCTGAATAAAACACAGATGTTGCGGAGCAAGATCAACAACTGCTGTGAAAAAGATCCTCCGAATCAACTCCTTCTCGTCCGCAGCCTGTCAGTGAAGATGAACAAAGGCACTTTGGTATTAATGAAGACAAACACACACTTTAGGAAGAACCATAAAACAGTTTGAGGAAAATTCAAATGGGAAGATCTGTCATAAAACAGTAAATACATCCTGTCCACAGCCCTTTTTGAGAAATGTGAAAATCAGCAAATAAGTAACAAAAACAAAATGATGAAAAGGAGGAGAATGTCACCATGTATCAAAAATAGTTCTGTTTTTATTAGACTCAACTAAAAGAAACTTGAACATTTCAAACGGGGACAATGTCTAAGTTTGTGTTTTGACTGTGTAACGGGTCCATTGCTGCTCCTGGTGGCTCGTGAAACACACAGACAAACAAACAACACAAATTACAATTCGTTCTGCAGCCAAGCCACTGGGGACAGCAGTGAGCCCATTATGACTTGGAATTCCAAAAATAAATCAAAGAAGACAGTACACTGTAAAAACAAAACAAACAACGCCCTCTCTCTCTCTCTCTCTCTCTCTCTCTCTCTCTCTCTCTCTCTCTCTCTCTCTCTCTCTCTCATGCCCTTGCTCAGTATCCCACCAGACATTTTTCGATTTCTCGTTGTGAATGATGAGAAAACCCCGCAGAGACAGTTCAGTGTAAAGGTGTTGCAGACACACAGGTGGCAGCTGGCGAGGCAGCCAATCACTGATCGTCTTGTTTTAACATTCACTTTTAATTTCACCGGTGAATATTTCCTGTAACCTACATCCACCGAGGTCAACGCATTGATGATGGAAGCCTTGTACTCATCCATCACAGAGACATCTCCACTGTGTCTTTAATTTCCCTGCCAGGACAGAGAGGAGTCCTCACACGGCCTGGGATCAGTAGCTGGCCGTCGCTGGAGCATTCATTTTATATATTTCATAAGAGGAGAGGTTGCTTTGCTTAACAGCTGCTCGCTCAAGACGATGTTATGTACACACAATTAAATTACAGTAACTCACCAACATTTACTGCATCGCCAGGCTGATCGTGACTCAAGACGTACACTCGGGCCACTTGCCGTCATTATGAAAATCGCCGGAGAAGGAACTCGAGACTGATTCAAACGAGTGGTGTAAGGTTTTCACAATCCCATAAGGACAGTGGTTATGATTTTTTATTATACTCATCCGGTGGCTCGGTGGCCTTGTATTTAATCCGCAAAAATCCTCTGGCCTTTGCAGATGGAGAACGGGAAGTACCAAAGTGATTAGAAGATAAAGAAGGGATTGCCTTCGACAAGAATTGGACTTTGGACTATCACGGACGTTTCCATTATTCTAACAGTTTTATTCCGACCGGAGGAAGCTCTGTGAAACACTGGCATGAAACCCAGCAGCTGCAAATGGTTTTCAGTCTGGCAGGAAAGACATAATTAATGACGCCCATCTAATGACTATTAGCTAAGTGTGGCCCAGAGAAGAGGGACAAAATGATGATTTTAATGAAAATCATCAAATTGAACCATTCATGAGACAATTATCTGCACATTTGTTTAAAGCATATGATTGAGTGCTGGTGCAGCCAGATATTGGTTAGCTTAGGACTCAATAGAGAGCCGGGGAACTAAGGACTTTTGAAGAACTTTAAAGGGACGAATCCACTTTGAAAACAATGGTCAGCATGATAAGCACTTAGCTTTTCCGCAGAGTCAAAGAGGCTTTTATGTATGACATAAGTGTCGGCTGAGTGTTAGCACTAAATGCAAGTGGCCTGTCACTCTCAACGTCTGATTGGCGTCATTTGGTAGAAAAGTGCAGACTTGTCTCAAACTCTGCACTGATTCTAAACACTGACAATTCAGGCTGCATGGGGTTTTGGAGTATTTGAGGGAAAGTTGCACTCTGTCACTCACTTATTGTTGAAGCTGTCACTTCACATGTTACACACACACACACACTGTTCTGCATAACTGTTCTCAGAAAACTTTATCTGGTTTGTTTTTAAGTGATGTGGCTTCGAGGGTGACAGTGTGTGTGTGTGTGTCTGTCTGTCTGTCCTACACTGAAGTATCTAAACAACTTATTCAGTCATTTATGATCCACCAAGGAATAAAGGTACAGATTATGATGATTCTCTGACTTTTGTGATTTTTTTTTAAATATCTTTTTAAAATCAGATGGATTGACAAGAGATGTAGTTCACATATTTTTATTTCCTCTACGGAGGATCAGTATCGGTACGTCTTATCTTATCTTATTTAATCTTATCTTACACAGGACCATGTGGTTCTCACAAGGGAGTATGTTTGGTTTTGGTTTGAACACAAGTTGTAGCTAATTGCACTTCCACACATTTCAAATCAGTTTTTTCAGCTATTTGCAGATTTTAAACAGACATTTAAAAAAAAATTCTGAATGATATAAATCTGAGACAAAATGTAAGCATTTAAAACATTAGCTGCTTTCAAGAATTTCAATAAAACATAGAAAGCTGCTCTTTTGGGACCAACTATTTTCAAATCCAGCCTCACATTTTGCTGCTCTGCTCTTTCCCTCCGGTTAGTTTATTGAGGAAACACATTTCAAGAGTTTTATGAAAGTTTAAATTAGCAGGTTGCCAGATTACAAATCCCCCTCTTATCCCAGTGTTTTTTACTCTTCGTAATTATATCAAAAAATTTGCCAAAGAAGCACAGTCCTAGCTACGTTGCGTAAGTCTCTTCGGTGACGTAGATTCAAGATGGTAACGTCTTTTGATTAAACCTTTTGGAGTGGACCATTTGGAGCTTGATATTGGTAGGAACATGTCCCCCCTGATGATTCCCTCCAAGGATCAGTTGTATTAATTTTGGTGAATCTTTCATTAGGCGCCATCTTTCTGTTCAGATGTTATTTCATCCAATACACTGGTTTATTGTTACTTGTGGGAAGTAACAGGAAACAGGAGTGATATGCTTTGGACGGACCAATAAACCTCCTCAAAAACAAACAAGAAACAGTTACACCTTCCAGCCTATTAACATTCACACATTGAACACCATGAGACCCCACTGATACCTCACTTTGCTGTCGTCACACAGTGTTTCTAAAATAACAAACATTAGTCACTGATCGTGGCGGTTCTGCTCGACGTGATGATCTTTTTCTTTCTCTCCTCATTCCTCTTGTTTAACGATAAATCCCCAAAAATCCAAAGCTGATCTAAGCAGAGTGAAGCTTTTTGGATTTGCAGATGTTTCGCACATCCCCTTGCATTGTGCGGGGGGGGGGAGGCAACGGCAAACAACGACTCATCTGCTCCTCTGCTTGTGAGCAAAAGGCGACAAGCAGGCAGAGATTTATGAGACGCAATCACATTTATCTGCGACAACTGGGACAGGGCTAGTGTAAGCAGACTCGGAGCTGCCTCTGAGGGACTGAGAGCCGGAGAGCCGGATGTAAAGACACGGGAAGTGATATGAGAGAGGGGTGGGGTGGGGGGGGGGGGCACATTAATATGATGCAGTAAGCAGTGTGTGCAAATGAGTTTTGGGTGGGGGGGGGGGGGGGGGGGGGGGGGGGGGGGGGGGGGGGGGGGGGGGGGGGGGGGGGGGGGGGGGGGGTCGGGGTGGGCTTAAGCGGTACAAGTCAAGTGCTGAGTTCTTTGTTTTCCAGTTGCTCATATAGCCTGTAGGGAAACAGGGTGACTAGTCAAAATTTGCAGCCTGTGCCAACCTCCCCCCCCCCCCCCTGTCCTACTTGTTTGTCCCAGATCTGCTGATGCAGTCCTCTCCCTCATTTTTTTTTTTTTTCATTCTCCAGCTGTGGGCATTTATTATTCAAACCATTCATTTTGAATTCACCCTCTTCCGTGTTTTGCATAAGGATTAGTAATGCAGCACTTGTTTTTTTGTTTTTTCAAAAGCGAGATATCCAAATATTTGAGAAACATCAAGTAGGATCCAAGGTGGAATTAGTTTCTCTCTCTCTCTCTTTCCATTTGGCTGGACGGCTTCCCAGTTCACTCCTTCTTACGGGGTTTGGATAAGATCACTCAACACTCGGCTCAGTCTGTTCACTGCTGAGTGGATCTTATCCCGTCTGAGGATGTGAGAGCTTCTCCCAAAGGGAAAACAAATGCAAAGCCAGCTGCATCCATGCTGCATCACATGGGGCCGTTTCCCCATCAACGATTCAGTACTTTTGCACCAAAGTGTTTTTTCTTAAAGCTGAATCACTTCTTTCTTAAAGCTGCTCCGTGACCCGGGGCACTCTCGGCAATTTAAGATCACTGCTGTCCACATCCAAATCAGTTTCATGTGTATACTGGCAAATCACAACATGCATTACTTCAAAGCACTATATATATAGTAAGGTCGAGACCCATAGAGAAACAGAACAGATCCCACAACGAGCAAACCAACGACTGGAGAAAATAAAACTCGCTTTTTCTTTCGGGAGAAACCTCGAGCAGAGCTGGACGCAGTGTGAGCTCCCATCTAACTTGACCTGTTAGGGTGAGAGGGAAGAAATGGGGGAAAAGTGGAAAGGAGGGAGAGAAGAGAGAGACCGGGAACAGTTGTGTAAATGTTATATTTAACTGGTTGCACCAGCAGCACCAGTTGATTGTCGCCCTAACCCTATAATACATTATAGTTGAGTGGTGTCAGATCTGTATCCTGCAGCCCTGGAGTCAGAGATACCTGCATACTTCGCTCAGTCCGTCAGAAAATGCCCATCACAGTGCCTGAGTGGAAGCGATATGGTCAGACGCTAATTGAAAAAGGTTGTACACTGTTGTCTATGTTCCCTGTTTTCTTGTCTGATGACAAGCCCCGGACAACAAAGTATTTACTTGTGTGCCCTTGACAGTGTTCTTGTCTGTTCACCTTGTGGAGCTTCAGAGACACTAGACCCAGCACAACACGAGGCCAACAGGGCTTTCTGAAGTGAGTCGGGGAAGTTTATTACCAATCTTATCTGAAGATGTTTTAAATGATGCGATTAGGCTCAAAGAGGACCCTGACGTTTGTGCAGAGCGTCCCACTGGTTGATTTCTCATCCTCTCAAGGACTAATTTCTCTCCCACGAAAAAAACACAGCATCACACACTGTTCAGATATCCTGAGAGGCCTTACGCAACAATTGCACTACACCGAGAGGAATTTTCAAACTGATAAATACTCAATATTTCCAGACTTGGTGAGAGAGAGCCAGTCCTTGTGTAGCCGGTGGCGTCGAGCCTTGTGTGCGTTGTGATTTGATGAAAAGGGGCCGGACAAGGAATATTTTCATAATATTTATATCTTTATTTCAACAGAAAGAGACAAAAAACTAAATATCCTATACACATAAAGTGGAGCCCCTTCACAAATTCAACAACAGACATATGTTAGTATACTACACAATAGCCATTTTCAGACATTAATAATAATTTTTAACATAAATTTTGTTTGTCGATCTCCGTGACTCCTCCGTATCATCTCACATGACTTGGACATTTGCGTTCTCACTGGTTCTCACATACAACCCCTCCGGATAATTTCAGGAGATTAGTGCACGTCTGAAAGCAGCTTACAACTTAAACTAGTGAGAAAACATACAAATGTAATAAAATATGGATATTTTTACGACAAAGATGTTGCGTACTTCCCCTTTTGAGTACGACAGCTAAAGGACACAGGTGACGTTTATGAAGTAGAACAGAAACTTTCTCAAAAGCTCCACATATCGACACCAGATGCCTCAACATGTCAGGTTATAACTATTTAGACAGATTTTGTGTTGTTATGACATTAAATACTCCAAATGTGTTTTGGACTCTGTTACACATATTTCACTAGTATTTAAATTGCAATGTCTTAATCAGTTAAATTTGCTTTCTCGTCAAATATTTCTCAGAAATGCAGATCCTATAAAAATCTGTATTTTAAATGAAGCTGACTTTTAAATAGTTTTCAAAATGCAGTCGTGTCAACTTTAGAATCTCTTTAATGCTCCGAACACTATTACCGGCCAGAAGTCATTACTCTGAGGTAGAATCGTGTCTAAATTAAAATGTCCCTAAATTTTTGCAAGGCTAGCTGAACCAGCCTTTGTAATTTCCTGCAGACCAATTGCGTTCTCTCAGAATCCTATCACATACTACAACAACTTTGCCTCTCACAGTAAATTATTTCCGACTGTCACTGAGCTCTTTCAGCGTTTTCTACTTGACCCCGCTGAGCACAGCGCAGCAATCCTCGGTGCTCTCTCGCTCCCGTGTTAAACTGCTCGGTTACTCCTTGTTCTCCCAAAGCCCCGTTTCTTCCCCCTCTTTCCCAGGGCTTCCCACATCACCTCGAAGTAATCCAGCGATATGCACCTGCTGCCGTGATCAACGGTAGGTCCGCCACAGGGGAAGCGTAAACAAGGAGAAAACCCTTTCAGCTGTGTGGTTTCCTGTTCTCTGCCGAGTCAATTAAGCAGCAAATGACCCCTGTAATCCACTGTAATAAGCCAAGCACTGCAGAATTGGCTTTAATATATCATAATGATGACAGCGACTGGATCGGACGGCTGATTGCGTTTTCTCGAGCTGTAAAGATACTTCAGTAACAACACAATAAAAATGAAAGAGCCGCCGATTAAAAGAAGTTATAAAATGTATTTTGAGTGAAGCGGTTCAGGGGGACGTGCAGAGAAACCTGCTGGAGGAAGCTGCAGGTCGGTTTCTGCAGGTAAACCACCCATGTTTTCTTTAAACACAGAATCCAGATGATTACAGAGAACTGTCGACAATCTAGAGTTGATCCAGTGCAGTTACAACAATACTGTATCTTCCAGGGAAGTTTTTACTGCCTTTCATACTTTGATGGTGATGCAGCTGCGTAAAAGGCATCGTAGATTTTCTCTGAAATAGAATGGCTTTGATTCTGTTGGTTATAAATTCTTATTCACAGATTGAAGTGCATGGATGTACAAATATAACAGCATGAAAAATAAGACATTCTACAGCAGGGTTGTAGGTTTCAGCTAGTTAATAACAAGACTTTGAAAAAGAACCTCCAGACGAAACTTTTACAAAAAAACATGTCCATTGTTTTTTTTGTTTTTTATTCAAAACACAATTTCAGAACCTTTTGCATTGCAGAGTTCAAATGGTCACACATTTTTTCGGGTTTGCTATATTACACAACTACACACTTCATGGTTTCTCCTGTTATTTTGTGAGTTAGAAGAGCATCACAGCTTTATCTAGTTGTTTCTTGTTATTTCTGGCTGAACTCTTTGACCCAGCGTGTCAGGAGATAAATTGTAAAGTCTCCACCTCCAACCGATATCACAGTCAAGTGGTCAAGTGATGGGTGGAGAGACGTCTTTGATTCTGCAACATGTGCAACAACCTCGGCCGTAACACCACCTTCTCTGTTGCTTTCATGTAACTGTAGCCTGAAGAAAAACAAACTTGTTTCTTTCCTGATCAAGGTTTGGTCAAATATTCTTCTGTGTGGCAGGAATCTCTCTAGATTTGGACATTTATATGATTTTTTTTTCTGTTGACTGAGTAGTTTTGAACCCTGTTAGAGACGAGTGATGAGAAGATCCAGCCAAAAGTGAACTCATTAGGAGCGGAGCTGTCGGAGAGATGTGCACATGAGCGTGGGTGTTCCTCAAACCTCCAACATTTCATCAAAGTAAGACACACATTTTAACATGTACTCAGCCTTATGGGTGCTCCGCCTGCAGCAGCGGCTCTGATCATGGATGCTCATGGTACAGCAGCTCATATGGAAATTCGGCATAGGTGAGCTTATAGGAGGCTGCATGGGAATCAAACAAACTCGTTAAGTTGTTTTTTGCAGAAATCAAGTTCATGGATGCTTTTTGGATTTGATTTAAACTGCAGGTTAAAGGACCACATTTTTTTATTGTTGTCATTTTCTGAAATTTGTCTGATGCAGCTTCCATATTTGTATTTTTTGTCTTGTTGACATTTCAGTAGCAGCAAAGTACAAAACACTGAATATCCCGGTCATGTGTTGAGATCATAGACCGTTGAGAGATTGAAATAGGAAGTGGTACTCAAGCGTGCCGAGTTGTCTTGATGATCACATTTGTCAAAGGCCCCCACCATTGATTTTGGGAGATAATTATCTCGAGTATGAGACCAAGGTCATTCCATGGGTTTATTGGAAGTGAGAAAATCTCCAGCTGAAAACTAGCGTGCTCCATTTACAATTCATGAGCTTATAATGACTGAATGATATTATCTTCACCCACAAACCATTTTTCATCAAGATCTGTTTGATTGATTAATCATTCCAATTTCATTTCCATTGTGTACTTTTTACAGACGGCCGCTGAGTAGTTAATAAATATTTATATCTTTATTTCGTGATTTTGTATTAAGTGCCCAATTAAATATTCTAAAATATCATTTGAGGGGTTTGTTGAATCCAGTCACTATCTTAGATCTTTTTAAGCAGTAAAAGGAAAGTAATCTGTTTTGTAATGTGTATTCACACATGTCGTGCACTTGATCATTACCTTAAGCAGGTAGGAGTTAATTTGACTGACGTGCAGGTGACACATTTTTCAAAAAAAGAAAATTACCTGCGAGCAAAGAGGTTTAGGAGTATTACAAAAGTGATGTCACATCTCATCATTACCAAGTCCCTCACTGTGTGCTGATATTTTGTACTACAAGAGGAAAAATATGAGGGAACATCAAGAAATTTCACATCAAAGCCACCTGAAAATCAGGCATCTCGTTGTTAACGGGATTTGGATACACTCTTTTGATGTACCTTTCAAAGCCACTCACAGCCACGATGTCTGCCTTCTGTGTGTGTTCCTGACAGGATTACAAAAGGTGGAAAATAGATCTAATTTAATGTCAGAGCAAACAGTCTGTCCCACTAAATCACTTCGGCAGCAGATAGAAATTTCAGCGGCATTGATAGAAGCTGCCTTTGGGTCATATACAGTATGAGGAGCATTAGTCGTGGCAGGATGAGCTGCAAATTCCATGGGTTTTCAGTGTCTTAGCATTAGCTCTATACATTACAGATGATTTCTTTAAAGGGGGCATGTGATGCTCTTTCAGCTTTTCTTTCCATTTGAAAGAGACAGGAGCTAAAAACAAGCTTCTCAGGCAGAGGCTGAAAAAGAGCTGCAGCAATGGACAGCAGGAGGAAAGTGATGTAAACCTCCATCAAGTAATAACCCAAATTTGTATTATAAACCTGAGTATGAGCATAAGTCAGTAGATTAATTATTGATTATTATCAATGAACCGTAACAGTAGAGCATTAACGGATCCTGCAGATCTCATCACCTGGTGCAGTCGATAAGAAGATCAACGTCAGAGTTGACAAATGTCATGTAAAGATGCGTCATAATGTGAAATATTGTTTTGATGCTGCTCTGCCATAAATCCTGTCCCACCTTCAGAAGACTGGGGAGGCCTGTTAATTACAACAGATGTTACGTGATGGCTGCTTTGTTATTTAGCTTCCGAATGTCGCTGAAACATCTTGTACAGCTTTTCACATTCCTCGGTCTGCGTTGAGTTTTCTGTAATTAACACACAACAACCCTGTCTCCTGGAAATTATGTTTATCATTTTGCAACAGCAAATACTTTTAGAAGATTACGTTGTTTTTTTTAATCAACATAATGAGGAATGTTGCTAATGGTACTGGCAACTCACAAGCATCATTAAAATGATTTGTTTTCCAATAATATCAACGTGATCATGGACTAAACATCAGTGACTTGATGTTCATTCACCATTCACAGGAATCAAGATGTGAATCCTACACAATGTTAAACTCCTGTGTTTTTAATGCCCAAAACTCCCTCGGCCATCTCTTTGTAGCCCTATGTGCACTAAAACGACTCACGTGCAACCCGTTGCAGTGTAAGTAAAGTACAGCCATACCTGTCACATGTGTAATACCAAACAAATACATAAGAACCGCCTCGCATGCCAACACAAGAGAAGATGTGAGCCTCACAACAAATGCAGTGACCTTGAATAACTTTGTACCATCGCTTCACTTGTCCCTCACTGTCCTTTTCTCGTACCAGGTTATCATTCATTATCCAATGCGGCCTTTTTTCAAAACGAGATGCATTCCTCTCGCATTCCTCCACTCTTACTTTGCTCCCTCACTTCTTTCTCCTGATGTGCCCTCAGGTCGGATCAGATGAGGTAGGACCAGCCCTCTTTCAAACTGACAACCAATCGAAAAGGGGACCTGTGACCCTAAAAATATATCATGTGAATTTTTGTCAAGTGTGAAGAAAGCATCCATCAAGTCTCCTGGCCATGACGAGCCCGGGATCCAAGTGTTATTGAAGGGCTGTCAGCGAATGTAAAGTAGAGCGAACAATCAAAAAATGGCCTCTTCAGCTTCTGTCCTCCAAAGTTCACTAGTTGCAGATTGGTACCTTGAAATTCCAGCGGTGTATTGAAAGCCAATATTTTTTCAGGTGCTGGTCAATTTGTCAAGTCACTGGTATCGATCAATAATTCTATGAACACACGATACACTGTGATTATTTTGGTCTGCAGGGCAGGAAAAAACACATTATTTATCACCTCAATTCATCCTGATGCTTCAGTCTTTCATGTTTGTGTGTATACACAGGAAGTGACAGTCGGCTGAAAGGCATGTTATCAATGGAGGGTGTCCTGGGCTTTTGATTGGCCTTTGCAGCACTGGAATGTTCATTCAGATAATTCAAGGTCCCTTTGGAAATGTTCACTCTGACTGAAAAGGCCACTTGTCCTATCACTGAATACAGGTTAGGAGTGACTGCCAGCCTGCAATTTGACACTGCCCATCACAGTGATGGCAGTACTCTGCTATTTGTGTCACATGATCTACACATAGTTCTACAGTCTACAAATAAAAGCGTATTTGATGTATTTGATGCGCTGTGCTTTTTTAAAGGGGGAGGTTCTGAAGTCGATTGTGCTGAGAATAGTGGTCGTTTATCACGTTGGCAGCACACTCACGGACGGGAGCAAATGAACATGCACACCAACATACAAACTCATTCAGTGCTCTTTACTCGTAAAAACAGTTGTAGTCAAAAATGCTTCACAGAAGCAACTGAGCCGGCTTGAGGTTCCTGAAGACGTCTCACCTGAGAGAGTTGTAACCGACACGCCGGGGGTCTGAGGCTTTTAACCTCTTGTGGGATCGTTTGCCACGTTGGGGTCACATGTGAGTTGTTGACCCGTCTGTCCATCATGTGAGTCGTCAAGGATCAAGCTGTCTGCGGAGAGAGGTCATTGTAGGTGGTAGACTCATCTTTTTAGTGATGGTTGTTCCAAGTGGATGTACAGTAGATACTTTCTTTCAGTCCTCTTTCAAATCATTTGTCTTCTTTGCCGAATGTCTTTAATTATGTTGACGGGAGATAAACTTTCTGTTGAACAGTATGTGTGCACTACGCATGTTGCAGGAACATTCCACTAGAGGGCACACCACGGATATCAGACTGCATAGAACTTCTGGATTTGTATTCCGTTGAGAACGACCCTGGAGGCAACATACTGCCTCTACAGTGCCGCTTCTATTCCTGTGCGATTTGCTTCTAGCAGTTAGTACATTCATTTCAGAGGATGTGCACAACCGATACACAACGATGTGCTGGATAAACAAGGCAGCCATGATGCATCTGCCTGTACATAGTTAAAAGCAAGAATATCTCTGGCCTTAGAAGTAGCTGGACTGCTTTATTGTCTGTTGTTGTTATTTTCTCCAATATACAGGTTCTTGCATCATTTTGAAAAACGTACACTACAATGCTCTGCTAAAGTCTGGATCTTTTGTCCTTATGTCCACGATCAGATGTCCTATGAGCAGTTTCTCACGTACTTGCTGTGCACTACACATACACTACACTACACTAAGCATGTAACCAGGGTATTCCATTAGAGGGCAAACCTCAGCATTCAGACTGTAAAGAGCTTATGGATTTGCATTCTGTAAATAAATAACATGACGATACTGGATGTCACATTCCGCCCCTATGCTGCCCCTACTGTTCATGTGGGAATTGCGTCGCGTTCATTTCTGAGGACGTGCACAACCAATGCACAGAATGGATGCAAAATGCACGAGGCAGCCATGATGCGTGCACATGTATATCTGTGTCCTTAGATGTAGGTGGACTGCTGTCTTGCTTGGTTTGTGCATTATTTGCAGCATTGACAACATACACTGCAGTTTATGCCCGGATCTTTTACTTTTAGTTTTATTTGTTACAAATCAATCTTTGGTTTTCAGTACATCCTCCTAAAAATCAGAATTAAATCCCCCGTGGAGAAGGAGCACAAACCGAACTTCACTTTAAATGGCTTTGACTCAAAAACATGTCAAAATGACCAATGAGAACAAGGCATTGAACACTTTGCAGCCCGGACTTCTCCAGGGCTGACGGCACAATGGCTGTGTTTAGCAGAAATGATTATCACACTGGGTTACTTCAAGTCAATGGAAATAGAGTACATGTGATCTCAAGCAGTTCTATCTCATTTCTTTGATTATTGGGTGAATACAGAATAAACAGCACAGCAGGAAGCAGAGATCCACAGGCCTCACAGAAGGTTATAATTTGTGACGGATGTGGTTTTTCAAGCCTGTTAGAAGCTTTTCCAGTGTGATGGTGTGTTGACTGGGATGCACTCAAAATGTGTTTTATTTATTTATTTGGCTGTTTTGAAAGAGGTACGAGTAATAGCTCAATATTCAAACCCAGCTTGACTTTTTCTCTTTGTGCCTCTTACTTTAAAAAGGTTATTTCGTAGTCTACTCTAAATCAGTGTGGGTAACATGTGTCATTTTAAAATAACTCACTCATGCTGTTAAGAAGTTGCATCGGATGTTTTTCTCGTCCTCAGGGTGTTTCCTCAATCTGTCACTATTTTCCCCACTAACAGCACAGTCAAGTATGATGATGTCCCTGAAGCACTGCGACCACAGTCTGGAGACCGGACCAATCGGAGAGCTTGTATTTATTTGCCGGCCATCTGTGAGAGCAAATACATACGGGCCCCACATCCCTCCCCCCATTTGGACTGGTTTCCATCCACACTGTAACTGGTTGAGCCAATCACAGCAGTTCATCTAAAAAAAGGTGAATTTGATCCACTGGGAGCATCACTGACATATTTTCATCAACACAGACGATGGCTGCCACAGATGGAGAGTTCTGGTAAATCCACTATGGAAATGAACGGGACTTAATTAAATGCAGTGATTGGTTTACGTTCTTCTGTCAGTCTGCGTCACACATTTCGATTGGTCTGATTTCCCACCAAACATTTGAGTTTAGGACGAGGCATCTCCATCATGTCTAGATTTATTATTTACTGAGATTATAGAATTTTATTTACATCTGGAATAAACATCCACTTGGGTTCAAGGATAACCCCAATTTGAATTTAGTGGACAAAGGTCAAAGATTATTAAGTATTTTGGTTTTATCAAAGCCAAATCTCAGGAAAGGTAAAAACCTTTACTCCAATTTACAGATGAACTGATTATATTTGGTTTGTCTGTGCAGGTCAAAGGTCAAAGTCACTCTAAAGGCATGTGTTTGTCCATCATTCAAGTATTAATGAGTTTATCATAAACTCTGAGACACATGTCTAATAAATTGATAATTGATGAAGCAATCACGTTTTATATCCAAAAGGTCAATGGTCAGATTTATTGTGACATCTTTTAGTTCTGCACAAAAACTTTTCTGGCCATAATTCATCACCATAACTCGGGAGCAGAGCGACAGATTTGGAAGATATTTCCTGCAACTTGACAAGTTGACGGACAAATTCAACCACGAGCCGTATATATTCCAGTTTGAGCCGGATTTTTTGCTGAAAAACTACTGTAAACAAGTTTATTCCCGTCAAATCAGAAAACAACAGCTTAAAGACACAAAAACATTCATGACAGGTGAGAGCTGCAGAGTCAAGTGATGATTCTGTCAGTTTGTCCCTGTGAGTGATTCCTCTCACATCGCACATCATCAATCATTTGATCCATAACAATAAATAATACTGATTAAACTGCCATCATCAAATATCTGTCAAAATGGTTTTACTTTGGTTTATACTCATGCAGGCCTAATATGAATTATTAAAAATGATTTATGATTAGACAGAAAGATAGATAAATAGATTGATAGATTGATAGATAGATAGATAGACGCACAGTGAGACAGACAGACAGACAGAGGGAGAGAGAGAGAGAGATAGATAGATAGACAGACAGACAGAGAGAGAGAGAGAGAGAGAGAGAGAGAGAGAGAGAGAGAGACAGACAGACAGACAGACAGACAGACAGACAGACAGAGAGAGAGAGAGAGAGAGAGAGAGAGAGAGAGAGAGAGAGAGAGAGAGAGAGAGAGAGACAGACAGACAGACAGACAGACAGACAGACAGAGAGAGAGAGAGAGAGAGAGAGAGAGAGAGAGAGAGAGAGAGACAGACAGACAGACAGACAGACAGACAGACAGATAGATAGACAGGACAGACAGACAGACAGACAGACAGACAGACAGACAGACAGACAGACGACAGATAGACAGATAGACAGATAGATAGATAGATAGATAGATAGATAGATAGATAGTGTATAAATATGACACCCAATGACAGCTTGATATTAAAAATCTTTGTGTCTATTCAATACCAATGATTATTCCCTGACATGTGCTGCTGAGCCACTCATATAATATGAAAAGGGAGAGTTTATTAAAGGCTGCACTGACAGTAAAGTGACTTCGACAATTCCAGCCAGCCTTGAATTATTTAGTGAAAGACCCCTTTTGTATGATAAGGAACAGGGATTTCTTTTTTATTGAGCATGATTAGCATGGGTTGATGTGCCGTCCTTTGTACGGTTTGGCAGCTTGCCGCTCTCTCTCTGTCGAGATGCAAACATCCAGTTGATGTAGAACAAGACAGAAGAAAAGAGTGGGAGCTGTGAGAAATGCAGTTGCCTGGTAGCTAGGCAACCCCAGAGACCTGCTCTGGAAGACCTTAACATGTCTCCCATAATATTGCAGCAAGTATTACTGCTTGGAAGCTCGGTGGAAGCTCATTTTATTTTTTATTTTTTTATTTTTTATTTTTTTTACCTTAAGTGTCAGAGCAAGTTGATGGGATGAATCAGAATTTGGGGAAGTGAATTAATTTTGGATGGGAGTCTCAGAGTCTTCTCTTTACCGTGTCGGAAATTATGCTTCCCTCAACTCCAATGTTTTTTAATATCAAATTTATTTTTAGTAACAATCGTGCATTACGATCTGATCAAGGAAAATCTACACTCCTATTCAGGTTCATAATCTTAATTTGTGTCAGGACTTGAAAATGTTTACATGCTCCTGCACATCACTTTCCTCAAACTGTCCGTTGCTGCAGCTCCTCTTTTCAGCCTCTGTCTGAAACTCCTGAATTACTCCTGTCTCTTTAAGATCGAGTCTGCTCTGATTGGCCAGCTAGTTCCCTCTGTTGTGATTGGTCAACCTGCCTCCAGCGCGTGTCGCAAATGTCGGCCGTCTGCTCTCGTTATGCAATTATGCATATGCAAATCGGAATTGTGATGATCACACAAATCCTATATAAAGGACCAGAGGAAAGCAACAATGTAAAAGCAACGTATCGCCTTTAAAACAATTTCATCCTGAAGTTTTTAAAGATGAGCGAACGTGTCTCTTCCTTGTTGCGGATCCGTTGGACTGTGTGCGGTGAATGTCGCCTCTCTGCATCAACCTCTTATTCCTCACCTCTGTTTCATTATTCATAGCTGTTTGGCTGAACAACATGGACATCTGAAACCCTCCGCTCCTGCTCATGCACAGCGTTGGACTTTTGTGGCAGCCGAATAAAAGCAAAGCAAAGTGATTCACCTGTGCCAAGAACCCTTTGCTTTCAGGGGTCGCTCACCCACACATGATGTGGATTCAAAGCGTCCTCACCTGAGAGAGTGAGGCAGAAAGTCGGACGGAAGACGGGGAGCAGGACCACAGTGTGAGACAGTGTAGGAAAGAGAGGAGCTGGAGAAGGGGCGTCAGGGAGAAAGAAGCAGTGACACAGGAAATGAGAGAATGGGGCACGGAGAGTGCACTGGATGGAGATGGGGGGGGGGGGGGAGAAGGGGGTAGCTTGGAGAGTCGGAGGCAGCTATGAGAGCACCAGCGGCGTGGGCACTCAAGTAGAATATTTTCCCAACATCAGAGCCTCTGAGTGCCCCTGTTATTAGGTGTGTTTGTGCTGTCGAGCCTCCTCTGCGCTGAAGGAAACAAGTGGCTCATGGTACCGTAGCAATCACCTCCGCAGACGTCAGGAAAACAAAACGCTGATAACCATGTGTCCAGAGGCTGACATGTCAAATATAAAAACATAAATGTGCCCCGACTAACAACAACCAAACAATGTCAAACAGCGCCAGCATTTCATTATTTTAAGTATAGGTTACACTTATGTATAAGAAAAGATTGTCTGTTGTTTGGTAGAAATCTAATTTACAAAAAAAGGCTCCTTTCAAAAACAATTACAGCCTGATGTGAAGAGGAGGTGAAAATGTATTTGTGCACATTCATGTTCACCTGCAATGACGAAAAGGTTGAAAGGCTGCCCTGAAGATTGTTTGTTGTGATTTAGATGATTTGCATGATAATTATACATGAACAATTCATTATTTAGACAATTTAAAAGGTTGCAAAATGTTCATTTATGATGAGTCCTAGTTGAACAACCATGAAAAGTTGTGTTTTTGGGAAGGAAGGTTTTTGTGACTGATTTCATTTGCTACTACTTTATACGAGACACAATTTTTAAGAACTTGCCTAAAAAATTATGCATCAAATAACGATTTAAAACATACAGGAAACTTTAGCACTTGAACAAATGTCAGTGCGATAAGAATGAACTAAAATGACAGAAACCATGTACGGACTTTTTGGTTTGGTGGTTGTCCAATTCACTAACAAAGAGGAGGCCTACATACTATACTGCAGCCAGCCACCAGGGGGCAATTAAGATAATTTGGCTTCACATTTAGGAGCTGTCATGTTGTCTATCTTTATACACAGCGTACGGCCTGTTAAGTATTTATGTAGTATCAACAACGAGAGGTCTAAGTTCATCTGACTTTGAAAACCAAACTTACTCTTTAACTATTTACGCTGCCAAGAAAATATAACAACTGACCCACTGGCGTCAAAAATACACAAACATTTCTCTCTTTGAGCTTTTTCCCTCTCACGATGTGTTGTATATATCGTTTTGGTTCACTGAAGAGACACAAAGCCTCAGCACTCATCTGAGCCTCACAGTCCCTGACTGATGCAGTACAGTACGTCTTAATTATCAGCCATTCAGCCGAGCTTTTTATGGAGCACAATACACTATTGATCCTCCGGCTGCGACAGTTAGCTGCTGCAGAAACAACTCAGATTACTGACCATGACAGATTGATCATGGGAATCAGGTGGGAATACACAATGCAGCACGGTTGCTGGGTGAAAAACCTTCTATCCTGCATGTTTTAAATTATACACACAGTCCCGGGCGTTACGGGTCAAAAGGTTACGAAACTGATTTACAAATAACTGTGCAAACTTTTAATTCAGTCAAGGCGTAAATATTGTTTGCAATATGAAGCAATACGAAGATAATGGAATTGAGTTTTAGTGCAATGTAAAATATTCACAATGTGTGACTATGCTGATTTGTTCATAAGAAATAATAACCTCGGTTTGGTTGTTTGTATCAAAGCTTTACAAAGCTGCTGGGACCCTCACACACACACACACACACACACACACACACAGACCCTCTGCATGAGATATTACACACATTTTTCACTAATTACAGAGTTTCTCAACAATCCAGATTAGTCGCAATGATGCAACAAACTTGCAAGAGAGCCTAATTAAAAGAAGCCAACAGCAATCATCCCCGCGAATCTTCCTCCGACTGATTTCATATCTTGAAATATGTCAGGAGAGCGTGTAGAGACAACACAGCAGGTGCAGCCCTGGCAAAACACCACATGGTAAATAAAGTCATTTAGTATAAATGTTAACATCTGACATCACTGCACCTCCGGCGTGACACCTTTATTAATGAAGCACACGCTACACGTCAGCATGAACAAATACAGTCATGCATCTCGGAAATTACCTCTCACCCTGTGCACCCGCAACAAATCACTATCCTCTGAAGAGTTTAAAGCTGCAACTTTGCATATAGGATGTGTGCGGTGGACAAAATGGAGAATTATGTTAACTCTACTGCAGCAGTGAGAGAATTTCATGGAATTAAAAGTCGAGAGAATGAGACAAGTTTGTTATTGAATAGCGAGAGTACGAGCGGCACTTTGTCATCGTGCCACTGGAAAATATGAGGAGCAACCTCAGCTTGTAGAGATGAAAAGGAAGTCTGTGATGTGGCCCTCAGCGTTGGAAGGGGATGCTGTGATGTGTGGTTTTCCTGCTCGATGCCATTTTGGCAGATGTTTGGCATCGGGGAAAAAATCTGGTCAGTGTTGTGAGGCCTGAGTGGAACCAGGCAAACAGCAGCTATCATGGCAGAGTGAGAGCTTTTCAACAAAATGTCTGTGAAACAAATATGCCTTAAAATTCTGATGAGAAAAATTAGTGCATGGGTTCGTCATCACTGTGTGCCAGCTAGTAACAAGCCTTTCAGAAACAACACAGCACAGAAGAAGATTCTGGCAGGAGTCTTCATGATCCTATGATCAAACAGGGTCTGAGTGCATGAAACTTTTTTCAGCCATCATTTCTTATTAAAGCTAGGGTTGGTAATCCTGGAACACGAGCTAGAGCAGGCCACACCTATATGATCCCACCACCTCCCATTGGCCCTCTCCTTAAAACTGTGGCCTAAACCATTTCACTATGTGGGTTGGGTCTTTACATGTATTATATGGTTCATTTATATATGTTATATTTTTAATTTGTTTATCAGAGTCGGTCTTCATTCTCATAAACCTCCTCCTCCATTAAAACAAACCTGCACCCCCTGTGAACAAGGTAATGACAAGAGTTCCATGATTGGTCTGCTTGAGTTGTGTCTTCTCAACACACTTTTACGGAAACAGTAAATGCAGGAGCTGAACTATACTGAATGAATTCTGCTGGATTTACATCAGATTCAAACCAGACACTTATAATAAACATATTTTCTTCTCGGGCTGAAAACATGGTGAACAACTAAAAAGGCAAACCTCCATTTCCCTCAATGTTTTATTCAAAGATCTGTCTTCCCTGGCTTTCTTCACATCTCTGGTCATTTCATAATGAGTCCATGATCACGCATGACAAGTGCGTCTTGGCTGTCAGGCTGTCACAGGACGCAAACACCCAGGCAGAGCTGACACTTTTTTAAATAATGAACGTGATTCAGTGTGCCACTCTGGTGGAGCTGTTGTCGTTCAGCAGTAAACAACCCTCACAGGGTTCACCAGGAGAGGAGGGACTGTGGAATCTGTCTGGACAGCTTCTTTTCTTTATATATGGTGAATTTATCTGGCACAGTTTATAATGCATATGAATATTTTTTCTGCTTTAGAACCTGAAGAACGTTATGGTTATAAGTTACTGTCGATCAAGTATATGTGTGATACAGGTAAAATATGATGGTGATATTGTTTTAACTATGATGATGTTTTTCTTTATCTGTCACTGATCACCATTGTTCGGGAGCTTGTCGGTGTATAAACTACTTTTATATGACTGTACTATTGTTTATCATATTTTGTAGTTTTTGTACGTGTGATATTAATCTTTGAGGTTGAATCAAAAAGATATTTAATAAAATGAGCTTTTACTCAATTATCTATGCACTACTACTTTTTATTTCATGAACTGTTAAAAAGCTATTATATATTCATTTAAAAAACTTTGTGCACCCTTTTGTAAGCATGGGGGTGGAAATTGTTTCGCTCTGGGCTGTTGCAGCAGCCACGGGAAACATTGCACAGATGGGTGGAAGGATTGACTCCACTAAATATCAGCAAGTTCTGGATGCAAATGTCCTGCAGTCAGTCAATGAACCGAAACTGAAAACATCTCTGGCCTCTACAACAAGAGAATGATCCGAATGTAAATATCAGAATCCACAAGAAACTCAAACTAAAGTTTTTGGAACGGACCTCTGACTCAAACGCCTTCGAAAATCTGTGGGTTCTTCTCTTCACTTCAAAAATCAACAAAGGTTGTAATTTGCCCAGTGGCGCTTGATAGAGAGAAATTCTTGACAAATTCTCTGACGACCTGGAGGTTAATTGTATCAATTCCAGTCTTAAACTTGTTTTGTTTGTAATGTATGATGTGATATATAACTAATAAATAAGTTTTTGTGTGTTCCAATCACAAAAAATACATTAGCTTTCAAGAAATGAAGCCAAAATATCCCAGAAAGCATATCCAGCGGAGACACGTCACTCAGCTGTCAATTCTGCAATATAGCATTAAATAACTAATCAAAAATAAACTAACCAGAAAAATAGCACTTGGAAATTTGATAAGAAGTTCATCAAATGACAGAAAGTGTCTTTGAGAACATTTTATCTGATTAATTAATTGAAATTAATTAATTGTTATTTTGGTCCATGTCCCATCCGCTAACATGAAGGAGGCAGTGTTCATGATCAACTGCAGCCAGCCACCAGGAGGCGACCCTTTTTTCATCTGCACATGATCATCTGCTTCTTATTCACACTTAAACACATTAACAGGGAGAATAATTCAAAGTCAGGGTGAGAAAGGTCAACGTGATGCACAGAAGGTGCAGTAAATTCTAGAGCGCAAAAACAAAAACAACATTACAGGCAGCTCACACCTGTACTATTCCCCCACAGAGAGTTCCAACAGAGGTGTACAGCGTCTAACAATCACCGCACTGCATACAAAGAAGGTGAGTGTTGCTGGGTCAGGAGGTGATGGGGAACAAGCTCGGCCCGGGCATCACAAGTCAGCCCGCCGGCTCTGTGTGTACTGTCTGGGTAACCAATCAGCTGCAAGGGGCCTCCAGCTAATGGACCAATTTCCAACCGTCACCCGAGTCAATCAGGGAGCCATACACCTGACAAATGTCAATCAATAATTACTGGTCTCACAAACACACTCGGGGGCGATGAAAACACAGCCGGTGTAGGAGCACAACAAATCTACAACAAGTCGTAACAGTGATTAAGTGACAACTGAAAGTAGGCAATATACGCACACACACACACACACACACACACACACTTAAAGACACACAATAACAGCTATACGCATTCGTTTTTTTTTTTTAATAGTTTGAGCTGTCCTCTCCATTTCCTCTTCGAGATCCATATACACTTGGATGGTGAAGTGGCGAAGCATCAATGACTTGAGAGTGAAGATCATCTAAATATTCTCAAAGGAACAATAAGCATCCCGCAGCTTTTCAAAACAAAGGGATTTTTGGGATGTTTGTCTGGCAAAAATTAATAGCATCCTGGATTAGCCATGTAAACTAACATTACAGTTGTCTACATCTCAGGCAACTTGACCTTACAACCTCACCATATTCATGAAAATTGACAAAATGACTCGATGTCTGATCACAGAGCATCGAGGAAAACGTACAACCAGGTGCTGGTGTGTAGCTGTTGGGTCAGTGGCCGCAGGAAGATCACCAGTTCCCCAGTTCACCAGTTCACATTAACTTACAGCATTTTTCTGTTGCCTTTCGGTTTCTGCACATGAACACACACCAGCGTGCATGGCTGAGTATACAAGGTCGTTGGTGCAAGTGGTGAGTTGACCCGGATGTAGATGCATTCCGAAATGATTGTTTTTGCAGACTGCTTCTTTCAAGTATTTGAAATGATGCATGTGAACATCATGTAAATACTTGAAGCTTGAGGGCTTTGAATCACTTCAACAGAGGTGGTGAGTATCGACTTAGTGTGACCTTTAGATCTAAATGGGTATGAAAACACATCCAAAAGCCCAAAATTGAAATAACCGCCAGTTGATAGTAAAACCTTTGATCAGGTGAAATCAGAGCAGTGACAAGCAAATATTTTTGAATGAAAAAATCAGCCAATGGTATCACCTTGGGCGATGACATGACACTATGTGACATCTCTCATGAGACACTCGGGCTGGCGGTCTGGGATTTTTCACAGAGCCGGGGAACATGTGATGATGCTGGCGAGTGTTGATGAAGATGATGGTGATGATAATGATAGTATCTGTGCCAGTGGCTGTGTGTGTGTGTGTGTGTGTGTGTGTGTGTGTGTGTGTGTGTGTGTGTGTGTGTGTGTGTGTGTGTGTGTGTGTGTGAGCAGTGTGATAAATATCCCTATCCCAGATGGCTGTCTCTCCATGAGACGGAGTGTGTGAACCCTCTCTACCAGCGTGAGGCTCGAGCGGCCAAGCCTCCGTCTCCCTACCAAGGTCACCATGAGCGGCAAGGGAGACGGAACCAGGAAGCAGTTTAATATCTCTTGTGCTGACAGCTGTAATTTCATTGCTACCTAGTGAAACAGATAGGACTGTCTGAGAGAGGACACAGGCTTTATCTCCATGGTTCTGTCGTGCCTGAAATCCTTAGTCGTCCTATAAACTTAAAGGAACGGTTCTTTAACAGAGTCTGGAGCGATAGTGAGAACTGCACAAGCAGTTTTGAGACTTCTATTCCCCAAGTCCAAGTATTGACGGGCGAAATTCCCAAACCCTGCATTTATACCAGCATGCTGATGACTTGCTAATTACTAAGCAAATGTCGGTTTAGTGCCAAGTCAGTTCACACTACTTCCTCTTGCCAATGCAAAAACTAAAATGACCAAAAAGGTTTGTTGAATGCTGGTGCAGTGTTGCTCACTCATTAAACCTCCAGTGAGCCTGTGCAGAGAGGTTATCTCAGTCCACTGCAGCATTTATCATGATGCAGATGACAGCGTCTGCCTTGGACTTGTTAGAAAGCCATTAAAGTTCAGGACAAAACTATGAGGCTATCATGATGTGCATTACAATTATAAATACTGGTAACTGTGGCATATTTTCTGCCCCCAATACATAAAGTTTTCACAGAGTCAAGACTTTTCTGTGGCATGAACATAGCAACTTAAAGCTGCCAATATTTTAGATATTTGTTATTGTCAAAAAAGACCAGATGTGTTTATCCTTGATTCAATATTTTCTGACCTCCCAGCCTTTCACATTTTCACATAAAAATGCTTGAAGCAAACTGACCAGGTCATTGCTAATGTGTCTTTGTACACTGATACTAATGACCTCTGCCAAGGAGGTTACGTTTTCACCTCTGTCTGTTTGGTTTGTATGTGTGTGTGTTTGTAAGCAAGATCACACAAAAACAACACAATGGATAAACCATGCAACTTGGTGGAAGGATGTGATATGGGTCAGGGAAGACACCAGTAAATTTGTTTGCGGATCTGCAACAGGGGACGGATCCAAGATTTTCACAATTTTTCCAAGAAACTACTGAGTTTCATTCTCTTTTACATCGTGATTCACGTGTGTTTCATACTCGTTATATTTTGTGGAATTTCAGCGTTGTCGTCGCAGTCTTTTGCTTTGACCGACAATATTGATGTGAATTTCTGGTGATAAAGAGTTTTTCCTTAAAGAAACGTAAAAGCAGATAACAACTGCAACACACGCACAACACTGTTTACATGGTGGCCTATTAGTGGCCTGAGTGCATCCAGTCACTTAACAGACCTTCACGAGAGCTTTATAACATCTCGCTGAGCCTTGCAGCTTCATTTTAAACTCTGTACCGTGTCTGAGATGCGAAACTCTTTTTTGAATCCAAGTGTGCTCAACCAGTGTTTGGTGGACCTGACAGGAAAATAGAGAAATTATGCGATGATTAATATACACTTGAGTTTATTTTAACATTATGTGGGAGTCTGTCAAGTTGGACAGTTTGATAAAGCTTCATTATGACGAAGGAGGGTGATTCAGAGAGAAACTTGTGCAATTCAATATTCAACGCGAAAAAAAAAAAGAAACGCTGCCGAGAATTTAAGGTCGACGAAAACTTTCTTCCATAGCTTGTGCCAGTGACCCAAGAATGAAGGAACGGCGAGACGATACAAATCTTTCCAGGGACACACTGTACTTCTGGCAGCCGTAAAAAGGACGGGATGTTTGGACTTTCAAGAAGCGTAAGCATGATAACTTCTGCAATCTTCTTTTATCTTTTCGACAAATATGGCGAGAGCTGCATGTAAAGAAACTGCAGCATCTTCAAACAGACCTTAACCCTTGACATCGACAAATATGCAGAATTATTGCAAAATCAGCCATTTCTGTCACCTACATTAAAGACTCATAGATGCTTTTATATTTTTCTGGTATTACTATGACACTTTATTCACCATCAAGCAGCAGCTCAGTGCTGCAGCAGGACTTTTAATCAGCTCAAAGAGACAGAACCACATTACTCTTATTCTGGCTTCCATACAATGGCAGCCTGTCAGGTTCATGATTGATTTGGAAATTTGATTGATAACTTAGAGTGTTTGTCGAGGCCTTGCTCCCAGCGATGTTTTGGACCTTTTAACCATCTATGAGCCATTGTTCAGCCTCAGAGCCCCGAGGCGCCACTGATGCTGACTTTGTTTCACCGGCTGAAACATTGTTCTCCTTCAAATCACCTGGTGAGACACTATTCTGCTTTTGTGTCTCTGATATAATATTTTTTTGTTTGAGTCATGTTCCTTTACCAGCTTGTTAAGTTATTTTTTTTTCCAAGAGATTGTTTTTTAACCACAATATTAATCTGACATTGGGTGATAGGCAGGATTCAGCCTTGTGACGTCACCAGTATGTTACAGAAACAAAACAATGCTCAAATCTCTGGTCAAGTTAAAGTCTCCACTTCACCTCACCCCAATTTCTCATTTTTGGTCACTTCACTTGTTGTTGATGACCTGCAGCCTAACATGTCACACCTGAGTGGAACCTGCTCCAGCCCGTAAGCTACACCCGTCATGGTTACTCCTGTATTTAGTGTTCTCTTGTGTTCCTCAGCAGTTTGTTATTTTGCTGACGTGTTCCAGCATTCCCGTGGTTTGTCTTATCTTTTGTGTGTTTGAATAAATCACATTAATGCCTGACTCCAAACCTAACAGCTACCTGAGGACCCACGCTCATCTCCAGAACCTGCAGAAGAGGCAGCCGCACACGAAACAGACCAAAGACGCACAGGGCTGAGGAGTTGCACACATTCAACATGATAAAAGATACACAAAGTTGAGGACGAGCTGAAAGGACGATCCAGGTGGTGAAAGCAGTCGGACAAAGTGGTAGACGGCAAACGTGGGAGGAGGGCAGCACCTCTGCAACATCTGTAGAAGCTGGAGTAGTATGAAGCAGATCATCTGGAAACTACACCGACAAAATCCATGAATTTTATTTGTATAAGGCCAAATCCTTACAAACATTATCTCAAGGCACTTTACATAATAAAGTCGAGACCACACAGCGACTGTGTAGAGAAAAGAGGGACATGCATCGTCTTGTCAGAGAGAGGAGGAAGAAAAGAGGAGTCCCACTCTGACAGAACTGGAACAACTGGAGTTCTGCACAAACAATTGATGCCACAAAGACATCACCCCCCCCCCCCCCCCACCTGACTTGCCACCAATCCATCCATTGTAACACCAACGAGACGTCGGAACATTCGAATGGAGCGAGGTGGAGAAAGCGTTGCATGGAGTGATCCGCCTCGTGAGCACCAGGTCCTGGTGGATTTCCAAAGAGACTCAAACGCACCAGATGTCCTGCGACTCCTCCAGAGGCTCATGAAGGTGACCCCAGTGAGTTCCCCCCGCTCGTTTTCATACACTCTTGGGTTTTCTGCTGCACACAAAATAATGTGCGTTGATAAATGACCCTGATGGCTACAGCAGCCATTTACATGTTCTAATTGTTCTCAGTTTCATCCAGTTGCAGCAGCACAATAGCCTTATATTATTATTATTGTTATTTTTATTACAAACACAGGCAATATAGCAGCAGCAGCCTTCGCTCCACCGAGATTTGTAATGCATGTTTTCAAATTAATGGCTGTCAGTGATTCACCCGATTCTTGTGTTTTGTGGCCACGGTGAACGAGACAAAAGATGGAACTAACAAACTGTTTAAAATGGACCATTAACAAAACCTGATGAAGCTTTGTTTGAGAACAAGCAGCAACTTACGAAGGGGAAAATTAAACACCGGTAATTATCATTACCCATCTCCAAATACATTCACACTGTAAAGCCTTCGGAAAAGAAAATAGAAGATGACTCACAGCAGATGTCCTTATCTTGTGTATAATCATATTTCCGAGTTCCTGCAAACATTAGGTGGGTTTTTCTGAAGGCAACATAATATTTAAGGTGCCCTTTAGGATGTAGTTTGATGGAACTGTATCATTACAGCGCTAATAGTTGAACAACATCAACACTTTTTGCAAACGGTAGATACAATAAACTTGATTATATGCAATTGTAGATGATGTAAAGTGCTGAGTGGAGATAAAGTGGGCAATAAGAGGGATATTACATCGCTGATTCAGCTGCAGATCCGAGGCCTCTCTCATTTGCTTAATAACTACAGACTGTTTTATTTGACAGAAGATGTATGTTGGTTTTTTTCCCTGCTCATGTTACACATTAGGCAGAAGTCAGTGGGAAACAGACTCGACTGCTCTGACAGCCAGACCCTGATTTAGCCTGCACATGCAGAGGTTTTAATTGTCTCCGCTGAGTGTTTCACACAAAGACGAATGTCATCCTCCAGTATAATGCCAGTATCTCGCAGGCTGTGACAGATTCATAGATCAGCGGTCGGGTATAAAAATGGACAATTGCCTGAAGTTAATCCCCTGAAGGGATTTGGGGTTCTTGCTGTGTTGTGACATGTTCCCTTATGTCACTTTGAAAACTGTGAAGCTGCAGGTTTCACAGGATTGGTGATTAATCTGTGTTAATACTATTGAATGGGATTGTTTTCCTTTTGTCTGCACTGTCTTACCTTTATTATTCTGTGTGGATTTAGTAGTCATTTGTATTTTTCAAGTAATCATTAAATAGCACATGTGTCCTATTTTGTTTGTGAACTCCTAATATACTAAAAACACAGAAATTTAAGCAGAAAACAAGAGCAGAAAATTTAGTGTTTGTGTAAAATCATTAGCAAACAATACACATTTCTCCCTCTCATTATATTAAGTTGCTTCCTATCTTCAAGAAGTATTTTTGCCAAAGCACTCTGCTGCAAAGCTTCTTACTACATTCACAGTAGTGCAGTATTTCTCTGATAAATAAATGATTAACGTTACCGCACCCTTATAAAACATTCTCATTAATTTATTAACTTTCTGAGTTGTTTTAAACTGTATTTAAAGTGACAGTGATCAATAAATGAGCACGTCCACGTTCCGAACCCACCACCACCAACAGTCAAGAGGTCGAGAGAGACATCCACAAGCGTTTGAAAGAATCATTATCATTTACCCTTTCTCCATCTATTCCCACACCAGAGGGAGAGGGGAAAGAAAAAAGAGGCTTGAACTCTTTCAAACCCGCCTGACATTTTTCACTGAGGGAGACCTTTGATTTCTAATTGTGATATAGATCATAAATGCTGTGCAGTGCACCCACGGGTGTGTTTTGTGTAGCGCTGTAGCTCTTAAAGTGTAAGATAATTTTTTTTCTTCAGTAATGTCCATACGAGGGCTCTGGGGGATTTGGATGATAGAAATCAGTGACATTTGGAGTCTCCACGACGACTAAAAGGTGAGCGGGGATGAAATATGCAACAGGAAGAGATGGAGGGAGGGAGGGAGGGAGGGAGGGAGAGAGGGAGAGCACTGTTACACATGGCTTCCACCTCCAAGGCTGACCACTCATTAGGTTTCATCAAATGATGGAGCTGTGCTGCTGCTTTACTGCAGAAGGGCAGGATGGACTGTACATTACTTTTCAAATGTGCCGGATCTTCCACACACGCTGTTACACGTGTTAATATAAATGTATATACTGATTTGACATCAAGGCCGTACCTCACTCGCTTTCTCACTATTCATCATTCAACATGGCTGCAGCTATCAGGAATGATTTTGCATCGGTACTGACAGATGCAGCGTTGCGTAACTGTAATTTCCATATCTTTAAAAGGCAAAGCATTGCATTGATGTTGTTTTATTTTTATTTTATGCAATTTGCACAAAGAAAAAAATAGTGGACATGGTTTACATTTCTGTTTTTGTTTCAGTGAGTTAATTGTAGACAACCGCAGTATCATGCAGATTACATGTCTTTAAGTACATATTGTTTGTTCTAGAGCCAATAAGAAGTGAGTCCAAAATAAGAGAATTGGTGTTAAAGGGTCTTTCTGATTATGCTAATCCAGGTTTAATTGCACCTCAGATGCGCGGATGCAGAACAGCGATCTGCTACTTAAGACCTGAGTCTGTTCAGTGTTACCGCAGGTTTAAAAATAATGCAACCCTTGAATTATTCTGCTGGAAGCTTTTTGTTTGTAGAAAAAAGAAACAATAAGGACCAAACCCAGAGCTGTCGGTGTTGATATCAGTCCAATTAACCAATGAGCAGTTATCAGTGTGGATCTGCTCTCAGACATGTACTGAAAGTCCAGATCTTGTCCTGCCAGCCTCTGGGTTAGATGTGAGATTACGAAGGGAAAAGCTTGGGAAACATTGAGTGATAATGTTTCTATCACATGACAGATGCAAAACTGGAAGAATACAAATGTATCAGGATGAAGAAGAGGAGGCATACATGTGGAAGGCACTGATGAAGATGAGATTTGAGAGCGATAACACTGCATCAGACTTTATATGTTGTGTCCTGCCTCCTGCTGCTCTACACAGGCACCATCCCTGTAGCCCGGCTGTTTCAGGAAGGTTCCTGTTGTTAAAACATCTTCATACGTGAAAGACAAACCCTGGAAAAATGGGTGTGTACATTTTACTGACTTTGAAAATGTCGATTCTGTTTGACTGCATGGCGTTAGGATTTCTGAGATTGTTCCTCTTGAACGTTGTCTTGGAGTTCTGTTCATTGCTTTTAAATTTGATAAATGCTATGTACTAGAAACCAACCCAGCAACACCTCTATAGCAGCGTTTGCAGTAGTGATTAAAATACTTTTATATTACTTTTTTTTACATTGTTTGTCGTTAATCCTGTGAATGCATCGTGTGTCTTTTCACACCATGTGTGCCAAATAATGTCAAGCTTTCAATAGCTGAATAACTCAACAGTAATTCAAGCCGAGGGACTTTAACAGTGTAAGAGACACCTGGGGTAGTGTTATAAGTCGGACAAGTAAATGCTCTGCGGCTGTTGGGTATAAATCCACCTTTGCACTGCAGGCTCAGGTGCGACGCTTTGACTTTAAACATTCGTGTCTCAAACGGAAACCTGCAGCCTGGTGTTGTTCTGTGTGATAGTCGTGCGCTGGCATCAGAACTGACAGGCCGTCTCAATTATACCCTCTGTGCTGTGGCAACGAATGCAGCGCCATTGCACTTACAGCTGGGAAAAAACAGGAGGATTCGATCAAACGTTCCCCGCGTGCTACGAGATGTGTTGTTTGTAGCGCTAATCTCACGAAACATCAAACTGCCATGTTTTCAGTGAATGTAGTTATTTGTGTGAAATAATTTGTCAGGGATATAATGTTGTTTTTCAAGTTGATGACTTCATGCTGTGCACTTAAAGCAAGATTATGAATCATTATGAACATGTCTCCCCTGAACACCTGTTTTTGACTTAACTCCAACTTTTAAGTGTGAATAAAGTTCTTTAGCACAGACTGTAAACAAAGACCCGCAACACAACAGTTCCCTTAAAGTGAAGTGTTTCAATTGCCCCCTGGTGGCTTGCTGCTGTATAGGTCATGAATACTGCCTCCTCCATGTTAGTGGAAGGGAAATGGACCAAACAGGATGATCCGCTCTACCCGCTCTCTCTTCAAATATAGGTTCTCTCATTTTCTGTAGTTCTCATCAGACTACTGTATGTCTAAGTACAATTTGTTTCTTAGGTGAAGCTATAAAAACAGGTTTAAATGTCATGATTGACAGCTGAGAATGACTTGCTATTGGCCTCGATCACTAGTGAACAAACTCTGGCATTTTGTTTTGGCTTAAAGGGACAGTTTACTCCTACGCTGTTTACCCCTGAAACTCAAAGTGTTTTGTGGACTTAAACACTTCACCCCCCCCTCCATCGGCATAGAGGTGAGTAGATGATGAGTGAACTTTCATTTCTGGGTGAACTATCCCGTTAAGCTTTAATGATCGGTCTTGACATCCAAGAAGAGAAATACTTACCACTCGAAAACGCTGTTACTCAGCAAAATTTACATCGCTTTTCTTTAAATTCTGAACCTCTATTGTCCTCTGAGTGATGAGAGGCATTGAGAAGGAGCCCTTGGATTGATAGGGAACACATTAAGTAGGTTAACAGCCATGCAGAATGCAGAGAGATCTGGCCGCTTCAGCGACGGAGGTGACAAAGAGATTAGATGCAGGAGAGATGATGCTGAATCACTGTGCTACAAGTCTCAAGTCCCGGCCTCAATAAAGCCTTGGATTGCCCGTGATACTGGAAAGTACGCACGGGCAATCCGATGGCTGCAACCACTGTGTCAGCATCTGGCAAGAAGAGAAGAAAGAACTGAGCTGGAGGAGGAGGAGGAGGAGGAGGAGGAGGAGGAGGAGGAGGAGGAGGGGTTGATAGAATTATGTCTCTGCACTGACGTAGGTAACAAGTTGTGTTTCTATTATAACCGTAATTACAGGGATTGCAGCTCTGGTGCAGGTTAAGTTGGCTGATTGTCATTCCTCATATAGAATTAGATCTTTACATGACATTATCTGCACTTAGTTTGTATAGTTTGCTTCATTTCTGTGCAACAAAACACACAAAAGTCTTCAAATGCTTGTGTCAGACATTAACAGGTTCTGGAACAGTCTGTACCTCTGCCCACAGATCGTACGTTGATGTCGGCGATATCCTTACATCAAGCTATTCATGAATATATGTGTGACTGCTAATGTATTGAAATGGGGTTCAAAGGGTTCGACGGATAATTACATACTGAGAACTGTGTGAAATCATAAAAACAGACCCCGCTTCACTTTTCAAGTTTCAATTTTCATACTCGGCACAGTGGCAACACTTGAATCTTTATAAATCATATGTTCTTTATACTGGTATTGATTGTATGGTGGTAAACCAAGTAAATACCTATTGCGGTATAACAAATTTCAGTTTTTAACGATGTTTCTGGTATGTCCATAATTACAAATCTGTTATCTGCAGGAGGTCAATCCCTAGAGCATCTTATTTAATGGACGTGTATGTACAGGAGATATTTCTGTACTTGCACTAGCTATGTAATTATCCAGCGAGTTATGATAAAGTGCAGTTACTTTACTGCAAAAATAAATATAAAAGTGCCATCCAGTCATTTTTAAACCATCCTAGTGTCAACATTAGTTTGTTAGTGGCAGTGACATTCCTTTTTGTCCAGTCTTGAATATAACAATAACTGTTCGCTCAGTTACTATTAAAATTCATACATTCATGTTTGTAAACACATGAAAGTTCTCAGGATGAATTTAAATAACTTAATAAAGACAGAAACATTTCAGTTTGTCAGACATTTTGATTGACAGTGAAATACCTGTAAAACTAAAGTCGTCCTCATGATGCTTTGTGCTAATAAAGCCCTATTAGCATGTTGACACACTAGCATATGGTGAGTATGGTAAACACATAGCTCCTTAGCATCGCCGTGTCATTGTAGGCAGGTTAGTGGGCTAAAATTCCCTATCGTCGAAGGTTAACAAGAATTCGTTAAAGGTTGTCGAGGTTCTTGTTTTTTACAAACATGTATTTTATAATGTTCTTTACAATTATGACAAACACAAGACAAAGAAACAAGGCCACTGCAAAACCGTCTCTATGCAAGTGAAAGGATTGATACGAGCCCCGCAGGGAAGTGAGGTTGGGGATTAATTATAGACAAACTTATTGCAAAATTATTTGGGGCATAGTTTCCAAGAATTGAGTTCATCCGAATCACCAGAATAAGGCCAACGTGTTTGATAATTGATGATGTCCTCCAAAAATAGAAGAAATGCATTACAAACTAACAGGAAGAGGAATGTGTCCCTTTGAGTTATAATAATTAATAGTAATTTGCAAATGCTCACAACAATCAATGTAATATGTTGTTTGTATAATTGCACACATTCAATTCCTCCAGTGATGCTCTAGTTGGCCAAGTTGCCTTTTAGTATATGTCTTGTGTTCTAGAAAGACAGAACTTGACCAACTAACAGCTGATTGATGTTTACATCTGAAGCACAGTTCGTATCTCAGCTTTAACGAGGCAGGAAAACATGTTTGCTTTCACCTCAACCCTTTCAGGACCTTGCTGATCGGAAACCTGATCCTGAAAGAGAAACTGAGTTGAATTATTCCCTTACACAAGTTAAATTCATTGCACTTCTGTAAATTGCAGTTAGTTTATAACTCCCCAGGCCGTCACAACAACTCGTGTCATTATCAAGTCGTCGTGTGTCTGCCCAGTTGACGGCGTGTGTGTGGCTCCGCTGTCAGAGCCAAGATGTCAACACTACAAACATTTCTGATGACGAAGATTCTTCTGTTCGCACCCTGTGAATGTGTCGACTACAGTCGCACTGTACAAAACAACGTGCAAGACGCAAACTTCATCATGAAACTCATATAATACACTCATATAAACATTGTGTTAGTAATGCAGCTTTGACTGTCGGATAATTGTTTTTATAAAGAAAGATGAGTTAACAGTAACCACCCACAACACATAACCTGCAAAATACCCAGCTCAGGTCTGCGGGTGCTGAAGTGACCCTGAGGAAGACAACACTTTTCTTTTTGGCGTCTACAGATTATTATTTTTTTGTAACTAAACCTCCCAAATGGAAGAGAGGAAATGTAATAAAGTACCTTGAAATAAAATACACCACTTACGGCCCAAGGAAGAACACAATCATGTGGGATGTTAGAATCTATTCATTCTCACCATGTTAAGAGATTTTTTTTCTTTGTTCTCCATTCAGCTGAAAAACAGACTTTTGACTTTGGCTGTCTTTGAGTCGGGAGTCGACGGAGACGACTGTTGTAACTGAGCATGTCAGAATAGATCCAGTGTGTTGGTGGCTGTGTGGTAGTGACATCCACCCCGGTGCACCTCCACAAATCCACAGCTTTTCTCTGAGACAGGCTGAGTGTGTGTGTGGAGGTTGGCAGTCTGCCCTTGGCTGATGAGGTGTCATCATGAGGTTTTGTGTGTGTGTGTGTGTGTGTGTGTGTGTGTGTGTGTGTGTGTGTGTGTGTGTGTGTGTGTGTGTGTGTTTGTGCACCTGGATTTGTGCATGTGGGCATGTGCAGCACCTCGTTACAGCACATTTGACTAAGGATAAGGGATTGTGTTGCCTTTAATTAGATCATAATGATAATGGCCATCTTTTATTCTTCTTCTAAAAGACTCAGTTTCCAAAACAAATAAAGGAGTAAAAATGAAAATAAACGGACAGAAAATAAGAGTTTAAAACAGGCCATTACATTTAGTCTTTATAATATTTAATCATAATAACAACAAATTCTGCTGAACCAAAGCTGTTAGTGCAGATATTTAGGAAACTGTGAGTAAACATGTCACATTATATTGAATTTTAAGGCCAACTGTTGGTTCTGTAATTCAACCCCAGGGGATTTATGGAGGTTTTAATCTGAAAGGATCAAAGTGCGTAACTTGATGTATTTTCAAGTACCAGCTTTAACCACTAAGAGGCAGAAACTCTACTCAGATGACCGGCCCGTCAGTTTGTATCTCAGTTAAGAAGAAATTAGTTAAATCTCAGTCTTATGTTTAAATATTAGTTTAATTTTAAGGAGCTGGGTAGGTCACTTAGCAGTAAAACATGTTTTCTTCCTGTCACGTCTATTTAGAGAAGTTAGCTTAGTGTTGGCTAACCGTAGCCACACCAATCAGCCAGTGAAAGTCCCATTCTTGTGAATGCAGAATTCTCATCAGGGACACATTCAATTTGGAACAAATTCAAGAATAAACATTTTATTTTTGTTTGTTTTTAATGGTTTACAAACACGTGGACGAAAAAAATATAAAGTTAAGGCATCACAACAAAGGAAATACAAAGAACCACAAACATAACAAATAAATGAATCATACTAAACTATCAAAATAAATAACAGATATAACACAGGATAACAAAAATAAAATAACCTAAAGAGATTCCTGAGTCTAATTGTAACATGTTGGTAAGAGGTTAAAGGTCACTGGGACACTACAACGGCCATAACTTGTAATAAAGTTCACTATATGTTTTATTAAATTTCTTCACCCATAGATTATATAACTCTTCACAAACAAACTGGTCAATGTCTGAGACCTAACGTGCTTTTTTTTTGTTCCTTAAACACCCCTGTCCCAGTCTGAATCGGCCTGGAGTGAGTCAGCAGCGTGGAGAATAATCAACCAGCAGCAGATTTGTGTGAGATCTTTGCAATAGTGCAGAAAAAAAGAGGCCACGCAGGACAGAACAAACATTGTGCTGAAAGTGCTTCTAATCTTTGCTGAATGCATTTGTTGTAATTCAGCAGGAGAGGGAAACAAAAAAGCTCCAGATACTTGTCAACCATCTGCTCGTTTGACCAATGAATCACGGGCAGTCTACGCAGGTTGTGTGCGTATGTTTTCTTTGCCCCTGGTTTCACTGCTCAGGAGAAATATTTACATGCACTTGTATAACCGCAAAGGTTGATGCGTGTGAATGGATGGATTTCTGAGCAGCGCTCGGCGTTCTCAAGGTGATCTATCACGCTCCTTATCCTACTTGTCAAATCTGCTGAACTCGCCGTGTGCTCTTCAAAGCTTTTTCAAACGGAGCTGAAGGTTTTTCATATTACAAACTCCGAAGACTCAGGCTGAATAAATGAGGCAGTTACATTTTTTATTCTTTATTCAAATGCATGTATTCAATCTGTAAGTTTTTTTGGGGAGGACTGCATTACTTTGGGAAGCTATTAAAATGTTATCCAGTGTTTGATTTTCACCATAAATCAAGACATACAAATAGTCATTTTTATATAAATCCCACAACAGCAGTATGTTTATAGTAAGATCTGTCACACATAGTCTTAACCCACATTTTGTAAGTTGCAACAACAATGTGTAAGATTAAATAACTAGATCCAAAATCACATTAGCAGGCATCTCCTTCACTTTATTGATGATAATAATAATGATCACATAATAAACTTCATTTATATAGCATATTTCATGCATGAAAAATATAAAATGAATAATTTTACCTTCAAATAAACCTGCATTAATGAAATACTGCAGAAAACATAAAAAAAATCAATCTGTATTAAATTAACCATGACATCGATTTCACAATGAAACACACTAAAGATAGTTGTTGTTAATACTTTACACTCTTGACACGTGTTTCATAATTCATACATAATTTCCCAAAAAGAATATTGTGTCAAAGTGCATATGTCATTTCTATATCCCGGTCCTAAGACGGCTCAGTGCTGGGCGCTGGAACAGATCACACACAATCAATGTCTATTCTGCTGGGGGTGAGGGGGGTGCAAGGTCAGTCAACAAAGTAAACATCCCCTGTTCTCTCTCCAACGGGTGTTAGAGCCCATTATGTGTGGAAACTCCCTTTGGATGTGTCCTGCTGTCCAAGCCTGTGTGCCCCCTGGCCCTCATTTGAAAGAGGGACGTGACCTTCAGGCTGAGGACTGAGCACTGAGGCAGGCGGAGGCGGAGCCGCACACGTTTTTATATTCAACACAGTGATGCAGCAGGAAAAAATATATATATGTGTATCATTCTGACACATACAGTTTGAATAAATTACAGGTTGATCGATGTGCACACACACACGTACACATACTCACATCTTCTCACCTCTCATTAGGGGATGTGCCTGCGAAAGTAATTCAATTCCATGGTTATGACTGAGGTCTGTGCACGTAGTGTTTCCAGTAGATGAAGTCAATAATGTGAGTAATGTTGACACTGCTCAAATGAACAAAGGGGCTAACTAGTTAAAAGCAAACGTCCCTGAAAGTTATAATGAATTCCAGTAACGACCAAGAGCTGCTGCAATAAGTCAGTAAATAAAGCATTGAAATATGCAAAACAAATCGCAGCATAACTCGAATCTTCACCAGGAGTTTGGAAATCCTCCTTGGTTCTGACTGTTGGATATGACTCATTGGAGCCGACCAGAAGCACTGAGGTTTAACTTGGTTTCCACAAGTTAGGTTTCTCGATATTTAAAGACCACAGTGAATGAAATGTAAGATCTCTGCCAAGTACGACAAATCTGAAGGAATATCCGAGTCCCAGACTTATAAATAATTATCTTTATCGATGAGAAAGAACTTCAACACACAGGGACATCACAAACTATGCATGCAACGGAAGTGGTGTTGAATGATTAACATAACTAAGACCGACCCAAACTTATTGAAGAATATTTAAGCACATTTATGACTTTTAAGGCCTAAAAATTCAGATAATTAATGTTAAATCTTTTAAATTCACCATGGAAACCATGACGACCCACAGCCTACATTGTGTGTGCAGAGCATCTTTGTTTTCATTTCATCGCACATCAATTTAAAAAGAAAATATTCAACAGAAATAGACGGATAAAAGGTCGGTTGATTGTCGTGTTGTTAAAATACTGGCAACATGACACACAACCATCACACACGGTAGTTTTAATGCGGTGCTCTCTCTTTACATGAGGGTAAAGAAAAATCACATAACTTCTCTGTTGACAGATTTTGTTTCTCGGTGTGTGTCCATGTCGCATGCACAGCTCTGGATTTGCCTTCAGGAGAGTATTAATCATTTTGTCGAGGAGGAGGAGGAGGAGGAGGAGGAGGAGGAGGAGGAGGAGGAGGAGGAAGGTGTCACTTTTTTAAAACGATATAAAGCTTCTTCACTGAGTCATATGCACAGTTCCCCAGCTGTAAGTTTCTTTGTGAGTGAGTTGCTGTCTAACATGTTCTGTATGTCACGTACAGCTCTGTAACCACAGCGGGTTTTATTTGTACATAAAGTGCATCTTTTGCCGACTCCACTGAAGCAGCTTGTTTTATGTTTTCCCGAGCTTGGCGGATACAATAATTCAGAATTTGACGTGGGAGAAACGGGGGGGGAGACATCCCGGACAGCGAGATCTCCTCCAGAGAGTTGACAGGCCGAGCAATCAACCATCCGAATCATTCAGGGTGATGGACAGCTAATTTTCTGTTTTACATCTTAATGATTAATCCCCCAGCAGCGTATATTTATATTTTTAACAGCCATGGAGCATTCATGCTGATGTTGATAGTCTGACTAACGGTGGCACTTATTCAAATTAGCCTTGATGTCCCATTTCAGCACCAGCATCAAAAATAGATGCTGGTGGAATCTGCAGTGGCTCGTGTGCTACAAAAGCTTCTGAGAAGAGTAATGTTTGCTCTCAGACCAAAGTCACTGCTGGGTATTTTCATTGGCAGAGGCACGAGCATGAAGGCAATTATACGGAGCCACGGGGTGAACACTTGGTGTGACCCTGGCTCACATCTGAACAGGGTGTTTGTTTCCATTAAACTCTCCTTCTCCTTTGACTTCGGAATATTCCTGGCTGACACTCGGAGGATTGTTTTAAACCAAGTATTGACTCGGATGTCGGAGGCTAAGAAAACATCATCAGGACTTTCTGTGTATGTTAAAACCTCTTTGAGTGGATTTCTTGACACATTTCTGGAACATGTGAACGTTTGTCGCTATTATCCTCATGCAGTAAATAATAATAATGATAATAAGGCCCTGTCCTAATTCACCCCTCAGCCCTACGGCCCTTCAGATGTCCCATCTTGCAAGTTTTGTGGAAATCTTTCAACAAATCTTTGCCCAATCCTGCTGACAACTAAAGAAATGAGCAAACTCTCTAACAGACAAACAATCAAATGGATTGAAAACACACAAAAACTTTTGTAGTTTTTCATCTCGTGTATCACAAACATCCATCAACATCTAGTGAATGTAGTGTTAGTCCCTGTTTTTCATCAAACATCAAACCTTTGCCACGTTTGATTATCATCAAAGTGACACCTCGCAAAGGTCATGACAGGAGGAGGTGACTTTCACCTGAGTTTGACACAACAGCCGTGGTGAACAGCTGCAGCTGCTGCTGTGTCTTCAGTCGTCAGCGTGTCAACCACTATTTTTCTACTGCAGTGAAAACAAAGTCCATGACTGTGTTGATTTGTGTTAAATAATGAAAGTCATAGGCGCCCGAGAAGGCACTGTATTGTTTTCTTTCAGAAATAGAATAAAGGAGAAATGTCGTGTTTGTATTACTGATCCAAAGGTTGTGAAAGTTGCCACTGAGACTTGCAGCAGCTCGAAAACATGAATGGACACCGACTGTGTACAACTAATTGTCAACGGCATATATACATGTTTGAAGAAGAAGGCGTGTAATGAAGAAACATTACAAATTAAATGCATCCGCAGGAATTTTATTAATGAGTTTTATGGAGATTTTTGAAAGCACTTGGTTCTAGTTAAGGAAATGGTCTTTGTTAAATATCTTAAAATGCTCGATCTTAGTCCAGTTCTATGTGAATCCAACTGTGCATTAAACATCTCTCCAGCTTTTCATTGTCAGTGACTGGGATCTAGGTGCAATCCCGTTTATTCTAATGTGCTAACAGGTGCTAATTAGTTGCATATGAACATAATTTGACTTGAATTTATCACTGTCCTACCTAACAACATAAATGAACATCGCAGAAAGTCTTTGACAGAAACACTCTGAAGCGTCTCAGTGTGTCGGGTGTTTACTCTAATGTCTAAATTTGCACATTCAAGCATCAGTGACATTTCCCAGCAGCTGGAATCAGCAGAGAGTTCAGGGCGCTTAGTGATTCTCAAAGCTGATGAAGACTCAACGGGTCAGAGGTGAAACTTGAAGGTGCGTCTCTGCTCATCACTAAAATTGTTATGTGCCTCGATGCTTTTGTGTTGCCAGGACGACAAGAAAGACAAAAAAAGTTGTTCTCCCTGATATGCATGAGAAAATGAATCTAATATTTGGAGTTGTTATGAAAGCCCAGCCGATGTGGACTTTTGGCCACCAAACAATTTATCCACATTTGTACGTATATCGAACTTGAAATAAGAAAATAAACAACATTTTTGGGGTTTTAAATTTAAACACATCTTTTCTGCAGTTTGTTCTGTAAAATAAAAGTTTTCACATCCATGCACATGCAAACCTTAACATTGATACAGATATGTCTGTGAAGGGAGTTGTAGCCTGTAGTCAAGGCTGATATGAAACAGGAAAAAGGAAACTGTGACTTCAATGTTTGACAAAACATTTCGGACTTCAAGTGTTTTATCAGATCAAACATGACGCCTCACAGCACAGAGGTCCCGACAAGTCCCACAAACAAAATGATAAAAGTTTCAATGTGTCCATGGCTTCTGGAACAACAGTTTTATTATGTAATTCCATGCTTGGGGGGGCTGGGACAAAATCATTTGCCTGGGGAAATAAATCAGCTTCATAATGTGACAACACATCGTATGCAAAATTGTGTTTAGCAGTAAAAACAACTAGGTTTGGTTGAGCCAAATTATAGCCCCAAAAACCCCCATGCTGATTATCTTCCACGTAGGCCACTTCTATAACAATGCCTACAACTGTCATGATTATTATTCATGAATTTCTTCTTTTAATGGCTGCACAGCCTTGAACGAATGTTTTCTCACAACAGAATCCAGGCAGCAATAACATTTCTATCAAAACATGTTTGGGATGAAATGTACTTTTTTTTTCAGAGAGAGGGTTGTGGACTCATGCATAACCTCAGAAATGCAGACGCATTGTGTTGATGCACAAGGAAGAACTTAATCACCCTCAACTGAACTGGATCAACTTAATGTGAATTATAGTGTCAACTAAACGCTGGAAATGGAAACAAACCGTCACGTCTTGGACTTTATGACAAGATGTCGGCTGACTGGTAACCTCATTCGCTCCCTTCTGCTGAGATCTGACATGTTTCACATCTCATTGGATACAGCGTGTATTGTGGCGATGATCTATGAGTCAGAGTGAGACACATGCAGCGCGATGTCTTGTGAGGCGATTGAATCACACAGCAGACAGTGTTTCTAAACTCTGCTCACATTCCACTTTGATTACCCAGGCCAGTATATCACCGTTCAATTATAGGATTAGTAGTAAAGTATTTAATTCTACATAATAAACACAAATAATCTTGATTACTGTACACATTAAAATAAACAAAGTTGGGAGGATAGTTAGAGGAGCAAATTAAATATGATTAAAATATAAGTGCAATAAATTGAAATCATTTTAGAGGTGATGAACTAAATAATCATCTATTTAAATGAGAAAAAAAACCAAATGGATAAATAAAACGTCTCGTAATTGTCAATTCTGAGGGCGAGAGGATACCTCGGCACTTTTGGGTGACGGTTCCCAATATTCAGTTAATGAACGCTCAGAAAACCAATCTGGATGTGAATACAAATTCGACGGAGCCAACCGTCGTAACACGGGGATCATCGCTGGTGTCACCGAGATGCCACACGCACCTCCGCCTCCCTGTTGATGAAAATCTCCACCAGGAAAAACAATATCTCGCAGCTCATTGCAGAGATGATAATTGTTGTTCCTACCAGAATGCACAGTGTGTGGGAGTGTGATTATCCAGCTCGGCTCGAGAGCCGGCACTAAGGGGCAGCTGCAGCTCCAAAACAAAAGCTATTCGGCCCAGCTACAAATTAAGCCTGTGAACCGAGCAATTTAGATCAGTTACCTACGCGACCTTATGGTGTGACTCAGCCCGAACAAGTGCAGAAAATAACAGGAAGCATCATTTATCTGTGGAGGCCATTTAAAAAAAAACAACGGGTGTGAAATAATATCCAGGTGAAAGGAATGGGAAGCTGATCACAATCATTCAAGGTCTTTTGGTGCATTCCAATTTTAGTTTGATTGATTAGCTCCAAGGAAACATGAAGCTCAGACAGTAGCTGTGTCTCTTCTGGGAAACACTGGTTTCAAATAATGTTCAACACTGTGTCTGAGTGGATTCTCTACCAGCTGCTCTCAACATTACTGCAAGTTCAACAATTCCCCGAACACCATTGTTGCAAGAAGGGAAAAACGTGTGTTGCATTTGTGCGTTTGAAATTAATGCAAAGATAATTCTGGTTATGTTATTAAATGGCTGTGATCTCATGATTAGTAGTTAGTATCAAACACACATTTACACAGAGATGAAGTATGGTGGTGATGTATGAAGTCTGTGTTATGAGGTCTGGGTCCACTGAGCACTACTATTTCGAAACGGTGATGTAGACGGAGGAAGTGGTTGACCAATCAGAACAGAGAAAGCCAGCTGGCCAATCAGAGTAGACCGGGGCCTTAAAGAGACAGGAGCTACAACCAAGAGTTTGAGAAGAGGAGCTGCGGCAGTGGACAGTTAGAGGAAAGTTATGTTTTCTAAACATTAGAGCATGTCTAATCTAATTAAAATGATGAGCCTGAACACGAGTACAATATGTCTCCTATAAGAAAGTAATTGTTCTACCTTGATCTTTTCCAGAACCCAACGATGTAGTTGTTTGCCTTTACTGAACCAAACTCTGGCTGCTCCATGAGCTTAACCATGTTATTGTTGTAACTCCAACAACTAACACCCGATAAGGCTGCCACTGTAAGGAACTGTAATCCAGGAGATTCACATGCTGCATGCACCTGCTTCATCTACACTTGTAAAAACCTTTTAGGAGGTTTGCACGATTGATCCTCTGAAAGCATTTGGGAGCTTCTACTATACTTTCTCTTCCAAGATCTGCTAAACCTTTCCACGTACATTTTGCAGCTTAAGACGGAAAGTGAAGTAAGTTGATCATGTTTACCAAACCAGGGCCATTACCTTATTAACTATGCTCTTTATTAGCTGTGATTTCAGTTATTCTTTCCTCCTCTGCCCGAGGGCTCTGTTTACCTTAAGTGCCTCCTTTGTACTTCTTGGATTGAATGGTCATGGACTTAAGGAGCTGAATATCTTTTTTTCACTTCCTGGAAAAGATGCGAGCCTCTGGCAAGCTTCCAGCCTCCTGTAGAGGGGCTGAGGGATGCACAGGGAGAGCCAGGTGAGGCTGGAGAGCCATCTGGAGGTCGGTTTCATGGTGTGAAGACTGCTGGACATTAATGACGCCATTGTCTGAAGCCATAACGAGCCCCAAGTCCAAAATGCCTTTGGCCTTGTGTGTGTAAACTGTTGGAAAACATGTTTTTAGAGAAATCTTCACGTACAGAGAGAAAAACAACTGTTTAGTATTAGAACTCCGTGTGAATGTTTTCCAGACTAAACTTGTGCTCTTCAGAAGTAAGCTGCTCATTAGCCCCACACAGATGCATTATTCTGGGGACAAACACAGTGCGGAGTCACACTGAGTCTCGCTGTTGGCAGAGATGTGGGTTTTCTAACCAGCGAACTCTTTTACAGCCACGAGACGAAACCCTCTTGTAAAGAGTTCAGTGGTACTAGTGACGGAGATCGCTTCGTAGTAATTCTTACTCCATCTCTAGTAAAGCTTTTAGTTTCTTCCGAAGTTGTACCGTGTGATGTTAAAACCGTCCCACATTTTTAGTTTAGAAAGAAAATAAACCATCTGTCTTTTTAGTGCATTACAAAAAACACTCCCACGAAAAAACCTCTCCTCAAAATAGGAGTTCTTAGGGGAAAGTGCTTGTCTCAGCCCCCACTGTTGCTATGCAACCACAGAAAAACCCAGTTGAAGCATGGCACCTTTACTCCAGTTTGAGTGTTATATGTATTTTTTTACTTCCAGCATCCACTGCGTTGAGGTTTGAAACATCAGCTCAGTATTGTTCGGAAGTCACAAAAGAAAATACTTTCTATTGAAAATAAATATATTAATGGAGAGACAGAGGAAGATATGTTTGTCTCTTGAGATTTGAGATTTTTTTTTTAAACGTGACAACAACAAGAATGTTTTATTTTTTTGTTCAAAATACCTGAGGGGGCCACAAAGGACAAACACTGACACCATCAGTCATTCCTCTCAGAGCCTCACAAACAACACTCTAACCATCAGAGGAGAAGAAGCAGGTCGTAGTGAAAGTACCTTGAAACGTCCTGTTGGCGAGTATCTACCTGGTGTCTTTCACCAGAAGTCCCAGCACAGCAAAGCCTCACGACACCAAACTGTTGTTTTTGCACAAAACAAATCATCTGCTTTGGGTATTTGGGCTAAGAACGTTTGCCCCGAAATGATGATGCATGTAAAACTTTTGATTCTCCACAGGGAGTCTTCCAAATTTGCGAAGCTTTGGATTAAATGAGATTGTGTCATTGGCCAGAAAAGAAAAGTTTGCGGTTACGTGGTCATTTTTGGGGTCTAATCCCGTCCCTTGTTGGAAAACAGGAAACCCTTTTAGTTCCACCACTATACTGACTGTGAGCAGAAATGTCTCTAGTGGATTAGACTGGGGGGGGGGGGGGGGCAGCAAAGGGACAAACCAATCACTCTGACTTTATCCCTTATTTACATGATAATAACAAACTGCTTTTTATGTGGTCGCAGTTCAAACGCATTTGGCTTCACTTTATCCACTTGGACACAGTAATCAGATAGCAGATAATAAACTTGGTTATACGTATTATAGGCCCAGCGTTGGCAGGTTAAGTTCCTGTCACTAAAGAAATGAGCTCTGTTCACCTCAGATCGAAAGTAAACGACCCTTGTTAAATACTCTACACATCCATGGTACACCAACACTACACAGGACCCTGGTGTCCCTGTAGGTTTAAAAACATCTGCATGGATTGAGAGGCCTTGAACTGTTGAATATGTCATAGTTTTCAAACTGCATGGTCGACACCTGGCAGTGGGTCAAGGGCGTTGGGTACAACCTCACTTCAAGGCTACATTCACCCTTTGTGCATTTTGATTTTAAAAACGAAAAGGATCTATGTCCAGCGAAGAGTCATAATCTATCAATCAATCAATATCACGTGGTAAGAACTACTACGAACATGGAACGGCAATCTCGACAAGTAAGACCTGGGATTTCTTTTCTTGAACCGACAACAAGATGGAACTGTTGCTGACTGTTACTGTGATTGCAACGCTTCCTTCTTGCTTGTGCAGGAAAGTAGCTGCGCTGACAAAGTATTTACGTTCACTACCCAGACAATAGGACATTTCATTCAGGGGAACATACCATCAAAAGTTCAGCACTGTCAAGACACTAGTTCACCAAAGTTGCACCTTCCAAATTTATTTTCCACAATTATATCAAAACAATCTTTTTAGGCAATTTCACTGTAATACATGGTGTCGCTGGAGCTACAGGTGCTGTCCAAGTAGAAAGGCCCCACAGCTGGAAGAGGGAACCTCTTGCACCCAAGGGTTCCTGCGTCATGAGCATCAGAAGCAAAGGTCACTCCTGCTATGAGAATTGTGTGGGATTGATGCTCTCTGACAGTCACTCCCTCATCTCTCCGCTCACTGTGCTTCAGAAGGAGCTGTGTCTCTTTCAGTCTGTGCTTCAATATTGCAGCGACTCTTTTCCCCAGAACCCCCATGACTCCCCTCTCAGTGGGAGGAAGATGACAGGTGGGCCCACAGAGCTTTAAACTCGAAAAACCGAGTGTGCACCCATCTTCAGAGCATCACTTTGTTTGGCTGGAGCCCTGTCCTCCCCTCTCTCCTTGGCCAGACAGGACACTGAGGAAAGGATACGCGCTTCAATTCAGCTGTCAGCCACCTCCCTTATGGGTCGTCTCTCACACTGCTCTCTCCGACCATGCAGAGGTGAAGGCACTGGAAGAAGAAATAGCCTCTCGAAACGTCCTCCCCCAGGTGGTTGCCAATGTGGTTTTATCAACTCTACTTCCTGTTAGCCTAAGAAATTAAAAATCTAAAGTCATCATCTGGTTTCAGGTCCTGTTCGTACTTGGCATTAATTAGTTCTTTGTTAGTCCTGATCACAAGGGGGGGCGGCTCTAAGTACAACTGTTGCATCAGCGTCTTAAGTGAGCTCTTAATCGGATCTCACCTCCCTGATCTATATGCAAATGAACACGTGGCCGACGTCACTGCTGTTTTCAAGGATTACTTAATTAATTTCTGTTGGTTATCAAACCAGCGGATCAGTGGACCTCAGCCGAGCAGACGTCATTCAACGTGTTTTCGTTCGCAACTGCTTAAAGAACGTACGTGATCCGATGTCAGATACATCCTCTCTCCACATCTGCAACTTGAAGAGAGTGTGTAGTGGAATAAAGTTTAAGCCACATATCTCCCAGTCTGAAGTGTGCGCGCTTACGTTCTTCGTCCTTTAACAGTTTGAATGAACGTCCTTGTGTTTGAATCACATTCACGACAGACACGATTCATGGGAAATAGTTTTTCTCCTTCATGCTCGGGCTGCCACATCAGTTTACTCTCTTGGGCCACAAGTAGGTGGCTGCACAGCCCAACAGTGGGTGGTAATCACTCCCTTTTGCCCGAACAGATGCTGGGCCCTTGTACATCATTGTGTATTCGGGTCCATTTAGGAGCGCATCCCATCTGTTAGGTCTTCGTCTCTGGTTACAGCAAACAGTGAATCCCATCAGAGGAGCTGAACACGTATGTATGGACATTTAAAGCGAATGCAACCATCTGATTGGGCAGAGAGATCTTTTCCCAGGTTGCTGAGCAGATTGATTACCGGAAAAAATGCAGATGCTCATAAAACTAGAGAATGTTTATTCCCTCAATATTAGTGGTTTCAAGGAGTTAAAAAAAAAACATTTTGGTGAAAGACACTTCAGTAAGAATTGAAATAAATATTCTTGTGAAATACATGTTTTTTATTATGCCTCCTTAGCGTTGACAGCCAGTAGCTGGAGGTATTATGTTTTCAGGTTCTTCGTCGATCCATACTTGTGTTCCTATGTCCATCCGACCATCCGTCCCATTCTTGTGGACACGATATCTCTGGAACACCTTGAGGGAATTTCTCACTCTCAAACTTGGAATCAAAGACTGATTCGATATGGTGGTTGAAGAACAAAGGTCAAGGTCGCAGATGTTCTTGTGAACGTGACATATTTGGAACACCCGTCTGGCACATTCAGTTGGACTCAAAGATGATCTGATCAGAATTTGGAGGTGAAAGGTAAACACTGCAACCTTACAAAACCCTTCTCTGCTTATTTTACCAACGCCTTGAGAGAATCCTTCCAAATGTGTCACCAATACACTCACAGATTAACTGATTAGGTTCCTGTGGTCAAACGTCAAATGTCAAGGTCAAGATTTCAAAGGTTAAAGGTCACCATGACCTCATATGAATCTGGGAAAAATAAGTAAACAGACAGAAACTGCACAAGTTGGCAAAGGCAAACAATCACAGGGGGGTATTTATAGCTAAGCCAAAAACAACAGGATATAACGTGTACAATGAAAAGTGTGCTCTCACACACATTGACAGTCGAACACATTGAACTGATCTTTCAATTAACCTGTCAATCAAATGTCGCTGTTGCCACGTCCAGGATTCATTTCTCCCATCAGTCCGAGGTGAAAGGTCTCATTTAGTCATTACTTCCTCAAAGTCCTTGATATGTGGAGGAATTTAAATCTAACAGGCTTAATAAGAGTCACAGAGGACTCCGCGCCCCGGACACTGACAGACGACAGTACAATCCCAGAGCTCTTGCTGCTGAAACCGCAATTAATTGAGAATAATTATTGCTTTCACAGACTGAATTACAACAGAAAACGGTTTCAGAGGGTTGTACACGACATGTTGAGAGATGAGTTTTACATCCTTTGAATATTTTTTCCTGCTTTGTCCGTTTGGTAGATGCCATTAAAACGTTTACCTAAATCCCAGTTATTTACTCCTATCCCCTATAAATTAGTCAGTTTCTCTGAGCCTCTAAAGTGAGATGATAATTACATTGATTTAACGGTAATCCCCCCCCCATGGTGAAAATGTAAGAAAACAAGTAACATACTGTGTCCATTTTTCTGCTGAAAGGAAATTCAGCAACAACTAATACATCCCTGGAAACATGCATGACAAATCCCGAGTGGCAGCAAACATGGTAAAAAAATAATATTTGCATATGGTGTTGACATGTACGACAGCCCTTGTTGAAAGAGCTAATTAGTGACAGACATTGGACTCTGCATGTATTAGTAAACATCAAATGAAAATGGAAAAGCGTGGTTTAAAGAGAGGACGTGTGTAGTATCCGGTTCCTCCTGACGCCCACGCTCTTGTCCACCTCGGGCCTCATCGACGACTGGCCGCCTGCAGCGTGAAGACACAGATTACCCCTCCACCCTCCAGCAGGTCGTTCACTCTGCAGAGCCGCGCTAATGCACAGCTCCGTTCCCAGGTCATCCGACGCCAATCCTGCATGACCACAACCCACGGAACCATTCAAACCAGGTCCAGTGACTGCCTCCTCACCTCGAACCCAAACCTGTACCAAACCAGCTCCACAACAAGTCTCTACTATGAACTGTGTTGAGTCCAGATTTGTTACTAAATCAAAATAAATTCAGTTGCATTAAGATGCCGTAACTTGCCCACATCTCCAGCCCACTTCTACTGCTCCAAGGTTATTTCATCAATCAACACATATAAATAAAATGTATACACTCACCCAGACTTCTTCCCGTCATTCATTGACAATGTATCTGCCCACACGGAGCATCAGCATGAACATTTCTGTCATGAAAACCAACCTTTGCAATCTGAATTTTTTGTATTTACTGAACCCTGACACGATCTTTTGAATAGCTCGTAAAGCTAATAAAACATAGGAAGCAAAAACATTTTAAGAATTGAAAGAAATCAAGGTTGCTTTTATTTCAGTGATTCTTGTATTTATTTTAGCAGCAAGGAAGGTTGAAATTAGATAAAGCCACAGATTTGGCAGCACAACAAAATGGCATCCATTGCCATCCAGGTGTGTAAATAGCCTGAATGTCTCCTTGAGTAGATTTTCCATGAAAGAGCTGCAGGAGCAAATCCTTGTTATGCACCAAAGAAAAGTTGAAACCTTGGCACGACCTCAATTAAGATGAAGATCTCCAAGAAGTGAAGAAAGTAAGACCTCTATACTCTATGCTAATTTTACTTATTAAGGATATCTGTGATCTACAGTGTAATACAGAGAAACTCAAAATGTATGTTGACAAGGACAAAGAATCAAACTCATTTTAAAACCCACTTTACTGCTTATATTTATATAATGTATTTATTTATATAAATATAATTATATAAATTCCACACTTGCCCAATGTGGGTGGTCTTGTGATTCCTCCTTCAAACTCATGTCCTCTAACATAGGCCCGGGAGCTTGACGGCAACATCTAAGCTGTTCCTAGGTCAGTGCTCTTCTGGACAGAGATCTTAGTTGTTTGACTCCTGAAGCCTCGTCCACAGCCCTGAATGCTAAGATCCCCACCGGCACCACTGCTGCCTTCACTTTCCACATTTCTTTTGCTCCTACTCCTGCTTCTCGAGTTCTTGATGTTGCTGTCGCTTGGTATCTCTCCTTCCATCACTACTACCCTTCTTCTGCTGTTTGTTGACCACCACATTGTCCGGTCGTTCAGCCTTTACCGGTTTATCCATCTTTTTGGTTGGATTTCTCAATATCACCCACTTCTTTTACCTATTGACGATACATGACGTGCAGGGGCTTGTCCTTCCATGATGGTTCCTCCTCTTCATCATTGGGGGCCATCTATCTGATGTAGTCCCAGATCTCTTATTAATGTACAGTCTCAGGGTGCTGGATCTTTCTTGTCTTGGTATGAGTGACCTGTATCTCTTCTTTTGGTTAGGTTCGATACATCTGGTAGATCTGCTAAACAGGGAGTAGCAAGCTAAGGATTGGCAAGTACAGTTAAACTTGGACACCTTCAAGATTTCCTAAAGGTAAGAAGCAAAAGTTAAAACAAATGTTCTCAATGGATACAACAATAAAGTTTGTAATATCAACCAAAGCAGCCCACAGTGACAAAACGACAAATTTATTCAAAAAATCATTGTCTACGAAGCAGACAATTTTTTACCCCCCAAAACTAAGCTGTCTCATCACCATTCCGAGCCACTTCACCACGTACAACAGTGACTGAATGCCCTGTATCATCGCTCACATGCAGTTCAGTCGAACATTCAGTCTGCTGCTAATCCAAGCTGTTAGCGTTCAGTGACAAAACTATATGCAAGCGCTGCACATGAGGTTTAACAGCTCAGCAGCCTTTCATTACTCCACTATGTGTTTTTAGTCGAAGAGCATTGTGGATCCGGGGGAATCAGTGAGAGTCAGGACAATTTATCCTCTGGGGAACATGACAGTCAGCCCCAACTTTTGATCAGACTCAGAAAAACATGCTGTAGATAGTTGGAGAAATAGATATTTAATGAAACGCAGCACTCTCATCAAAAGATTCCTCGTTAAAAGCTGCGTGACATTATTTGCTCTGAAACAACATTGAATATCTATAGAGATAAGAATGATTGGACGTACTGCCTAAGTGAAATACTGCACGATAAAGTGACACGTTTTGCACATAACGTTTTACAATAATTATAATTGCGGCTTGTTTTGAATAGCGATCCTTGGAAAGGCTTTGCATATGCATTCATGGGTTTAGAGTGGGCGTCCTTGTTGTAAGAGGATTGAATAAGCAACCCCCTCTGCAGACTGGTTGTTGAATTATCTCATCTGCCAAACAGCACTGCACAGAGGGAATGTGTCAGTCGATGCTGGTCATACAAGTCTGCGGACAAAAGCCGAGTTCTCACACAGGTGAAAGGACATGAAGTAGTGAAAGAGGAATATTGTGTGGATGTGTATAAGTTCTGAGAAATGGGGGCAGAGGTTTTTCTTGCTTCAGCTCCGTGTTCTTGAGTAAATGAGGACAGGTACATTCTATCACACAATGGCTGCAGGGTTAGAATGTGTCTAAGCTACATGTCGTATCTGTAATGGCATTAAGAAATTAGCGGTATACAAACAGATCGGATTCTTCTCTTCAATGCGAGGACGTGTCGTGTCAAATGCTGTGAATCTACTTTAACTCCCACTCGCACGTGAGACGACCGAATGTCTCGCTGTCTCTGACACTGCAGTGGGTGACGGTCTTTTTCATTTCACAATTTGAGCACATTGCAAAGCGTCCCTCAGTTTGTGTAATGATGTTTTCGTTCGGGGAAGCGATATTCGCCGCACATCACTTCAGGCACTCTGCATGTGAGGACTTAAATTAAATTCACAGCTGGACTCCTGAATGTGCAGACTTTCAGACAACACTCACACACACACAGATTGCAATGTTTTGCATTCTTACAGCATCTTCAAACGTGACTATTTGCATTGTTTCATGTTATTTGCATGTTGAGTAAACCCTAAGGAAATTTTAAAATGATTCCTGATAACTTCTAAATTAGTTCAACTGGCCATTTATTTGATATGACCAATTATCAAAGAAACCCAGAGGTAAGTAAAGAATTATAAAAGCAGAAATGACACTTTAACGGTTTAATCCAATCTAGCACTGAAGCAAATTAACAACAATAACAAAATATATTGTCTGGATGATGGTGTGATAGTGTCCCTGGTTGATACGGCTGAGCCCAGTTCCTTTGTTTTTTGGCCTGTAGGTGCTTTTAAGTTCAGACACATATTTATCTCCCCGTGTGTTTGTGCCTGTTTCAGTATCAGTGTCTGAATCTGCTTCTCTCGGCCCGTTTTCACTCGTCATTTCTTGTCTCACAAGAAGATAAAGAGCAGATGCAATATAATTCATTTGCATCAGATTACAAATGTGACTGCATCCGTCTTGTTGTCTGTTCCGTGGCTTCATGCAAATGAGCACAGAGCTCCCGAACTGTCCAGATCTGTGGCGTTAGTGCAGCTGAAGCTGTTTGGTAACTGCTTAGAGGACACAAGAAGAGGAAGAATATCTTCTGTACTTTAAATAGTTTGGTTACAACAATAGAGAGTGTTGTCAACTAACCTGAAGGTCGGTGGTTCGATCCCTGGCTCCTCCAGTCTGCACTGCGAAGTGTCCTTAGGCAAGAGACTGAACTCCAAATTGCCTCTGATAGCTACGCTGACATTGTATGAATGGTGTTATAAAAAACAAATGTGTCTTGTACTGAAAAGGGCTTTGAGTGGTTGATGAGACTAGAAAAGTTCAGTATAAATACAGTCCATTTACCATTTACTATTGATTCATGTCTTTTCAGGGTGAAATCGCTGGAGCAACTTTTTTTTCCTGTCACATCAAGGAGATGGATATTTACTGTGTAACTTCGGTATTACCTCGGACGTCATTACTACAGGAACCAGACTCTGGAAGGGAAACTGCCACAGGCCGCGTACTTAAATATTCACCCTTGGCTGTGTGCATACCAAACGCAAAGCAAATTTTCATGTCACGTTTGGCTGCAGGATCATTTGTGTTTACTTGCTTTACTCTCGCAAACACAACCCATGAGTAATTGCCTGTTCTCTTCCGGGAACAGAGGAGAGGACGACTTCTGGCTGAAAATATTGAAATTGAAATTCTGGAGAAGCCAGCACCATTGTGTGTGTGGTTCCACAAGATGATCTGGTTGTCACACAGCTCGGGTAATTCACTGTCTTCTCCAGGAACGACGTCTATGTCCAGTTGCTAGTTTGATGGACTGCTAGTTCAAGTTGGTGCCAGGATCAAATATTTCAACTCGAGCCGGTGAAGCCGTTTGCGCGTTTGCTTCCATCACGTTGACTTTGTTTGTCATCTCACCGTGTGAAGCATTTGCTTTACATTTGTTCTAAGTGAACGATTAGAGGAGTACTAATATGTATATAATATAATATGTATATAAGTATATGTGGCTTGGAGAGACGGGCATATTTTCACCTTTTCAGTACCTGGCTCTGATGCAAGTCAACCCGATGCTTGATTGAATTTACCTGTAGGGGCTCTTGATAATGAAACCGGCTGTCTGTTCCACCCTGGACGTATAAAGTGACGGCCAGAGATGCGTGAATGCAAACGGGATATTTGTGAGCCGCCACGTCCGGTCTCTATTTCAGTGTCTGAACCAGTTTCTGTTCCCTGTGTGTGTCGGTACCTGTATCGCAGTGTTCCCTGATTGTAAACCTCTCCCTGTCTCTTGCTCTGAGCTCGTTCGTGTTTTCCTGCCAGATCCTGTTTCTGCTTCTCAGCCTGTGCCCACTCCTGAGCCGTTTTGTAATCTGGAACCTGTCATGTCCCTCTCGTTTCCCTCCAACCACAGCCTCTCTCTCTCCCTGTGTCCCAGCAGTGACACTGTGTTCCACATTAAGTGCAACACTGAATCTATACAGAAAGCATCGTGTTATTTGTTTTTGCAGTTAATTAACAAAATAATCGCCGCTCTTACCTTTTTAACCCTCAGCGGGAGATGTCAATCAACCTGCACGGGGGGATATTTAGCACATAATCCTTCAGTGTGAACGTGCTACATGCTCATAACCTGCTTACAATTAGTGTTTAGATTGGATTTGGGACACATCTCATGTTAAGCCTTTCCTCTGGAGATCATCTGACCCACTCGCACGCCTGTTAGAGCACTTTGAAATGCCCTGTGTCTGAACAGCGTTATATAAATAAACTTGTGTTGTCTTGCCTCGCTCAGCTGTCCCCAGTTCCCTCATGTGGCGCCCAGTATACATCCCTGTCTAGTTGTATAGCGATGCAATTTCTAGTGGGACAGCTTTACAGTATAAATAGAGCGGCTCCTCTCCCCGCCTCCCCATGTGTGAAGGCTATGGGTGTGAGCATCACTCAGCGTGACCTTTGTTTCTGCAGAATCTGTCGTTCCATGTGTTGATAATTGAGTTGATCTCATTAAAGAAGGAGACCTCCCACCTCGCGGAGCACTTCTTCAACAGCACTCTAAGTTTTGTGAGGCAGATAAAGTGGGGGAACGCGTTAGCAGGGAAAGACGGGTTTATGTGTGTCGGGATGCAAATCAGCCTTTACCTTGGCTGACAGTCTGGAGTGAGGATTAAATGCCCTTGTTTTTGCGCTGTCTGGTACAAACTGATCATGAATTTGCATCAGTTTGAGTCAGATCACTGATTAATAACAGTGACTCAGTGGTTTGTGGTACAAGTCAGCCAACTAACCTATTGTCATAGTAATTATGCTGCATGACTAATCTGTTTCGAGTTGAGTTAAACTAAAAAAAGTATTCAAGAGGCATCACCAGTCAAGTGTAACCATTCAAGAATATTTATTTCCCGATTGCATCAGCTACCCACTGTTGCCTTTCAGCAAGAAGGTTCCTGGTTCGAATCCTGGTGGGTTTTTAGGGGGGTTGGCATGATTCTTGCTTGGCTTCCTCCCAGAGTCCAAAGATGCAGATCAGGGTGGATTGGAGGATAAATTGACTGCAGGAGTAAATGGGTGTTTGTGTTATGATGGTCCTGTGATACGCTGCTGACCTATCCAGGGTGGACCTCCTGCCCAGAGTCAGCTTGGATTGGCTTCAGTTCCCAACCACTATCCTCAAAGAATAATCTGTTTAGGGGATTGATGGATATTTGTATTTAGCTTCCACACAACAACAGCAACAACTCCCAGGTCAGTGGCCATGTGAGGATCAGAATGAAATCCAGAAGTTAGTGAGTGAGCCACAGACAAGCTGGCGTAAGGCAGGTGTCTGGCAGTATTTGTATTTGTGTGTTTTGGGCGAACAATATCGACAAGAGGATCCACTGAAAGGCGTTGGATGTATCGGTTGCATTCTCTCAAAGTGTAGCCTGCTCTTTCTAGCTTCTCCAGAGAATAAAATATAAATTCGTGCAGATAAGTAATAATTTTGGTTGGAGTTCAATCGAAATAATTGAAGGTCTATAGTTTTCCAAATTTCTGCACCTGGAATGTGGGCACAGATGGTTCGGCCTCGCTGCAGCTCTGTTAGTTGCCATGAGGTTCACGGGAAAGACATTAACACAGCAGTCCCCTGTTTTTTTTCCCTGATCCTAGTTTCCCCAAGGGCCACGTTGAACAGTGTCTGCATCCGTTTGTTCTCACTATTGGGCCATCAGCGCACCATCATCAGTATGGACTCCAACACAGAGAGAACTGAGACAGCACAACCTTCTAAATCAGCTGGTAAGTATCAACCTCCACCTAAAAATAGCCTCACATTAGCCTCAGTGCAGCCAACTAACTGCTCTTAATTATTAGAGGGGAAAAAGATGTATATTTTGCCGTGTACCACAGTTTCGATTACAACATCTCCTACAGATGACAAATGCTGCTAATTGAGAATCCTTAAATCGCACTGTTAAACATGACGGTTACCAAAGTGTCTATGAGGGAAACAAAAACCTCTTGTCTTTATTTAACCAGACAAAAACAGATTTGGACCATATTGTTTTCTCCACCTGAGGCTGTTTACACAGGAACTAGTGAATTGCTTGAGAACCCGGCAGTTTGTTGGCACTGATAAGCTCATAAGTGACTATACAGACTTCCAGATTAAGTCGGGAGAGGCCATTTTATTGACACTTTAATTGACAAAATGGAGGAAAGCAAACCGCAGATCGGCCCTGAATGACACAGGGTGAAACACTAGCACCTCCATCACATGTGCATGCAGGGTGTTTGAGCTGAACCTCCCTCTGATTCCATGAAAAAGGCATGGGCAGTTATCTGAAGGCTAAAAGAGGCAAACAACAGAGTCTTCTCTCGAAATCCTTCATCCGCACACTTTATCTTTGCTGGTACAGAATGAGTTCTCTATCAAATGCAAAACCAAAAAGCCAGAAAGCAAAACTGCATCTGAACACACGGGCAGAGCCGCACGGTAAATGTCCTGAAAATTGCGAGCAGATGAAACCAAATGATCCTGCTGAGACCACGAGAGATTCATTGGCGTTTGGCGACACATTTCCATGATGGAACTCAACGCTCGGCTAAAAGGTTTTTACCTTAACGTGGCAGTTACTGAAACCTCTAGAGGTAAACACGAGGCAATAACTTCTGTTTTAAGCTCCCAACATATCAGACCTTTAACACAACATCTGCTTTACACAGCAGTCGTTCAACTTTAAGACACAACCAATAACGTAAAAAAACCTTTTAGTTTTGCAAATAGGGCACATGACAGATAAAGTAGGTTTGGAACAGCTGTCCATCCGTCCGTCAGTTTTCCAAACCACTTTTCCTGCAGGCTCTTGGGGGGGGACTGGAGTCCATCCTATCATGCATTAGATGTGCACACTGTGGACCAGTCACCAGTCTATCACAGGACTAACACATGCAGACAAACACATGCACACTCCCATTCCCACCTACAGGCAATTTAATTTCCAATTCACCTGACTCGCAGGTCTGTGGACTGAGGGGGGAGAGTGAAGCACCCGGAGGAAGACAAGGTGATAACACACACACACAGAACAGGGTTGTTGCTGAACTGTTGTGTTAATACCTGCTTTAATCATTATTTGAACCAGATACTGAAAAAAACAATGTGTGTGTTGGCTCTATCGGTATTGTCGGCCATGAAAATCCAGAAGCGCAATAAATATGACAATTTATTACACTTTTACACTTTTGCTCAATAGATAAAAAAGAAAAAAAGACAATATTCGTTATTAACACACAACACAATAAACATTTTGTCATCATCCGAAAAGGTGTAGTAGATGTATCTACCATTTTTTATAATATGGGCAGCACCATAAAACATATGCATTAAAAATAAAGAACATGGAACATGTCTTCATATGAGGTTTATATTACAATATTCATCATTCATTGATATAAAAAAAAGTATTTAAATTTCCAATTTGAACGCTAAGGACACTAGAATGGTGCCCCCCCCCCCCCGCCAAGTTCCTTAATTAAACCACATTTAAATTCACTAAACCCAGATTTTTTATTTGGATCTGCACCACACGCATGTCAGACTTTTCTATGAAGTATTCTATTATATCAACGAAACTGTTGACCAATGCCCTTTCACACAATGTCAAACACAGTGAAAATCCCTTCTGCATCCTCCCACCAAGGTTTATGGTAATAATTCCTGCAGTTTTTGTGTAGTCCTGCTAACTAGCAGAGCAACAGATAAACGCAGATGAAAACATAACCTCCTTGGTGGAGGTAAACAGGGGCTGAGGCCATAGACAGGATATAACAGGAAGTATTAAACAAATAGTGCATTGTTTTCTTTCTTGTCTTTTCATTGGATTTCTTTATGGTAAGAAAGATAAAGAACAGACCTCATCTTTTGAAAACACTCTGAAGAATGTAACTGAAAGCAAACAGACAAACAAACTCTGAATAAAATCCCAAACCAGAAACTTCCATTCACATGCAGCCATTTTGAATTATTCAAGTACACTTTAAGTTAAGTGTTATGCATGCAGGTCAAAGTAGTTTAATGTATAGTTGTGTTTTAATTTACATGTATAATTTAAAACTATTCTTTAAAGGAAATGCGATCATGGTTTAATAATGACTGCGAGTTCTGGCTGCCTGACGGGAACTGAGACGCTGGGGTTCGACGCACACACACAAAGACACACACAGACACACACACACACACACACACACACACTCACGCACATTCACAATCACATTTTGACAGACAAGGAGCACACTTGTCAAACATAATGAAAAGAATATAATCCTGGAATCACAATAACCGACATCGACAGCTAATAATAAACATTGTTAGTGCTCATGATTGAATGTCAGCACTGAGCATCACGAGATGAAAAAATCCAACATGTATTATTAAAACTGGCTCGCTGCTGCGGGAGGACGCCCCCCTACTCCTGGTATCGGGATTGATCTTTGCTTTTACCTGCTCAAATATATATAAATCAGTATCATTTCCCAGCCAGCGTGAGCGGTCGTGAAAGGGCAGATATGTGCATGTAAAAACTGTGGTGGTAAACAAACCCATCATGTTAGAACCAAACGATTGTGGCTGCTACATCCAGACATGAGCGAGACGGTGTTTGCATGGAAATTCGCAGTAATGATATTTAGCATTTGGCACAACCTGCCTGCGTCTCTAATGAATTAGTTCAGAAAGCGATAAAAGTTTCGTCTCCAACATCAACATTGGCAGCAAACTACCAATTAAACACTGGTGCGGCTCTTCTGCAAAACACGGGTCACATTAGCAAAGTGGCAGATTTCTTTCGTTTCATCACCTGAAAAAAATTAATCTTCCGCTTTACCTATATATCGCTATAGTGAACTCCACTCAACCGCTGCTGCTTTCAAGTGCTTCTCTCTCTTCATTTCTGCATGTTTTCCAAATTTTTGGCTCTTTTTCTCGTTTGGGGACGATATTCAAAGACAACACCATCAGGCTCCTCAACTTCAACAGCGACGGGGAGAATTAATCTTTAGCCGAGGAGAACAGATCGGCGGGCGACAAAGCAGCACAGCCATTAGGGCTGCGGAGGAGGCCAAACGCGCTCGTGGTCGTAGATCGACGCAAATGACTGCGCCGGGGGGACGACAATTCCCCTCTGCTGGAGCTTCTGCTAGATCATCATTAGTGCGCGGGGTTTGATTGATATGGCACATTTCCGATGGCAGGTGGACGACTCATCTCGACATGGCAGTCCCCGGTGATTAATCTCATTTTAAAATGCATCTGGAGGAGTCGACTCTGTGCAGATAGGCTGGTGTAAATTAAAGTGTATAATAATGCAGCACAGCCTGAGCTTTTTTGGAGTCAGACTAAGCTGTCAGCGTTTCACATCGTTCAAATCAACTTGTCAGGGCGGATTGTGGGCTTCTGACGAATGTACACAAAGTGGCACAAAGTGAGTCAGATTAATAATTCACCCCCGACTTTGTGGCACAGACGTGTACAGTGTGTAAACACGCAGGTGGGGCAAACAACACCGGGAAGGATTCATCACAGCTTTTGCACTTGAGGCCGACCGCAGCAGCGACGCTGCCGGCGCCGGCAGAGGATGGATTGGATCTCGATCAGCCATTTTGAAATCAAACATTTCAAGTATTCTTCCAGGTGTAGGAGCTGATGGCTGAAGAGGAAGTGTGAAGGAGGTGAGGGGCGTTTACAGTGCGTTCAGTGCACGGGTGTGACACAGCCTAGTGGCGATAATGAGCGTGTGTGGTCAGCAGAACAATTAACCTTGATAAATAAAGGTAAAAATACAACAGTGGAGGCTGAGGCGTGCAAGGTTAATGGTTTGGGAAACTGCTTCCACCCTCGGGAGATTATTGTAATTATCGGTTCTCGGATGGACTTCCACAAGTGAAATGAGATGTTTTTGGCCGAGGTCCCCCTGTAACCACGGGACTGTTATATAGAGGGGACCGAGAATCTCTTGATATGAGAAGCAGCGTGTTCATTTCACACAGTCTAACACGATTGGACTTGTTCTGAAGTATCATTCAGCGGGGTTCAGTCAAAGGGCTCCCAGGCTGCAGAGTTCAGTGGTAACCACGGATTCCTTCATTACGTTAATGTCTTTGGCTTGAAAGCAAAACGCAGCCCGAGAAGTCATTGTCTGCGGCAGATATTTAATTGAAACGGAGGAAGGGGGTTTTGTCGTTTGCACTTTCGTTCTAAAGACTTTTCCAGCATTGTAAAAGTTTCTGTGGAGAGTTGATGGAAAATAATTTATTTTCCTCTGTAGCCGAGTCTGTCTGCAGGAGAACTTATATTACAGAGATAAACCCTGTGTTTTCATGCACAACGTTATTCCTATTAAGGATTTTAATAATTATGTAGACACACATAAAATTTCAAAATGAAACTTTCAAAACATCTAATTATGTTCCTCTGTCATTAATTACACATGTAGAAATGTAATATTTACAGTGTTTATTTCAAAATATTATCCTTGTTGCTCTTGTGTCTGTCTGCAGGAGATCTTATATTGTGCTAAGTTAATAATGGAAAACCTGTTAGTCGTGTAATTGCAGGTTCAATCTTTTGTCTTTTTGTTGTTGTTGTTTTTTACACTGGTATCAGACTTTGTGCTTTTCTTTATGTCAGTGAAGCTCCATTGGAACCAGCAGATAATGGTTTGTGTTCTGCCTCCACTTGACTTTGTTGTTCAAACATGAAAGTGCAGACACACACATGAACAGCTTCACTTTGTGACCCACCTCTGAACTGTCCCCCCCCAAACTGCTGACATTTCCCTGAACTGTGTGCAAGAGTTCAGCAATTTAAACCTTTTTACTTTTAAGCTTTTGTTTGTTGCACAGTTCCTCTTCGTGTAGGGTTGTGTTAGATTGTGTAAGGGTTTAGACATGAGGTCAATTCATATGTTAGAGTTTGGTCATTAAAAATACATTTACAGTGTTTACAGTTCACTATCTACACATTCATGTTCACACAGTTATCAACATGTTTATACTTTTGAGGTAAAAGCCGTGCACGTGGAATTGCAGCAGGACATTGTGAGTTCTGGTCTTGGGCTGTTTATCTGGGCTGGTTTTGTTGCCAATAGGCTGGTTTTGTCATGCAGACCTGGCAACCCTGGTTGTGAGGCTGCTGAAGGTGGATAAGAGTAGAGAGCTGCAGACAGATATCTGTCTCCATTCTGCTGTTTATTGTCATGTAGAGGGATCCAACCACCACACATCCAACCACCACACATCCAACTACCACACATCCAACCACCACACATCCAACTGCCACACATCCAACCACCACACATCCAACTGCCACAACCAACCACCACATCCAACCACCACACATCCAACTGCCACAACCAACCACCACATCCAACTGCCACACATCCAACCACCACCACATACAACACCACATGTCCAACACCACACATCCAACCTTCGCATTACAGTTGTATCCACGTCCTACATATGTGATAATAAACACCACACTAATGTTGCCAGATGAACAAAGATAGATCACATTTTTTTTTAACAGAATTTTAGGAACACATTTCTGATTTTTATACTAATGAAATGGGCACAAAACTCCTGCAACTTATTAATGACAATAGAAATGCAAAATTAATGTAAAGCTTCAATGTGCAGCTTCTCACCCTCAGACAGAGACGTGAAATGGTTAAAAAAACGTATCAAACCTTAGTGGTGTGAGTTCATGCCCCTTACTTTCACAATATCCAGCCTGGAGCTAAGGTGTCTGGTTTCCCAAAGCTTCCACATGTACTGAAATGAACTCAGGTTATCTGCTGTATGAGCCTTTATTTATTTACTGTCCTCAATTGTTGTTGTTGTTCCAGAATCAAAGTCATTACACTTTCACTAAACTGTAGCTAGAGGACTTTAAAATCTAATCTGATAAAAAAAAAAGTAAGTCAGCAATAAGAGACAGACTAACAGGATCCTGATGTTTATTTCATTTCTACCCACAAGCCAGAAAGTAACCAAAGATTTGTAATTGATTTTAGTGACACTCCTAAAAACAATTACACTCCCTTTACAAGCAGGAGTCAATACAGGCTTCTCCTGCCACACACTGCAGAAAGTGCAGTGTTGATTTCGTCACAGAATCCCTTCCATCATGTGTCTGGCACACGGCGCTGATCGATACACAGGGAGTAGGGAAGGTGCCCCTGATTGATCAGGTGGCCACAGCGGCTGAAATCAATACTAACACTCACTGGATCATGAACTTAGGGGGGGAGTCACCGACAATGAGGTCACATCATGCAACTCGTGAAACCTCCAGGGATCCGAGTTTTAATATCTGGAATCGATCACTTTAATTGCCTGATGCATTAAATGTACAGAGATTTAAATTGGTGACATTGCACTAACATTTACAATTTCAAGGTCAAGTTTACACAGTGCAGCGAATATGTGTAAAAACAATTAGAGGTTAGTGGTGGTTTTAAATAACAAAAAAAAGGTCTTACAATTTCAGTCTCACTTTTCATACCCAAAACACGTCAGTGCTACAGAAGTCGCTGCTCTTTTAACTACAAGCCCCTCGATTTGTCCTTCTCACGCTCTAGGTCATGTTCAGTCTCCTCCATGTTTGTTTGCCTGAACAGTGATGAAGAATGTAAAGCACCGTCCATATGAACAAATATTGTGTGGTTTATGGCACAATAAATTAAATTAGAGATCTCAATTTGAAAAAATTGACCTTTTCTATGATCAGTGAACAATATATATAATGATTATGTCACATTGCACATTTCTACATGTTAACAATACCCTGGAAATACATCCAGATCAACATGTTTCATTTAAAGATAACGTTTTGTTATTAAATAGCTAACAAGGCTTGAATCATAGCAAATAAACAAATAGAATAGTTAATGTGTTTTGCTTACGTTGATTCTACGATTTTATTAATCATTAACCCTAATTTATACTATGATGGTGGAAATCCCAACTAGGAATGTAAAATACCTGCTTTAAGTGTGTGTTTGTTAATAATTTTGAAAAGAGTACATTACTTGAATAGGTGAAAATAAAAATACCAACTGTTTTGAGTAGAATCTCGTGACACCAGAGTATATTGGGTGTGTAAATAACTTTCATGCAGTGAAACGTCCTGTATCCTCTTTATTTACTTCCATGTCTCCACACATGCATGAATACGTGACCTGAGGTGTTCTGACCCAGTACATATTGTATTTATTCACTTGAACCGGATGCTTATCAATTTGTGAAATTGAATTCTGGGATCAATAAACACAGATATTTTTTTCCGCCCGTAGTGCACACGACTCTGCAGCTTGAAACATCTTTGATTTCTTGAAGCATGTTTATTTAAAAGTTGGGTCGGTGCGGACACGTCTCCAAACTGTTTAACTTCTCTCCCTCTACATATGAACATATATACAGGACGTATACGTTTCTCTGGCTTTCTACACAAAGCTCATGCAGTCACTTTACGAAAGGATGTTTTTTTTCCTCTCAATTTCTCTCCGGGTTTCCTGTTTCAAATTCCTCTTATGTGTTTCCTATCCTTTCATGGTAGGTTGAGCTTTTCAGGCATTGTCAGGCTTGTTTAAATTTTTAACAAGCGGGCGGAAGAAACAAAGAAAGTGAGAGGAGGGGGAGAGTCCCTCATCTGGAACCCAAGGTGTATTTCCCATGAAATGCGGTGCAGTGACGTGGAAGAGTCTTTTGTGTCTCCTGATGCTCCCGGCCCCTTTTAACCAAATGGTGAAGACTCTGCATGCTTGAGCTTTCATATGCTAGCTTGGTCTACAGGAATAAGTGCAGTATGCCCAGGTGGGTTTTCCTGAACGGGCCTCTTTAGGTTTCATTTAAGGTTTCATTTTTTTCACATCTATTGCTTCGCAGTTAGTTTTGTGAGCTTGGTTTGATCCCAATAAAAAAAAAAATCATGCTAATCAGGAACCATTTTTTTCAGTTGTGCCCCACACTGTCCTTGATTAAAATGTAATTGGGTGAAATTGTCATCTGAAGAAGTTGATCATGGATGGCCCAGCAGAAACGGTGTCATGTCATCTCATTCTGCGACAGGTGTGACGGTAATTGAACGCTGCCAGACATCGGAAGACAGACGAGGAAAATGAACATCAGAAAACAAACACAGACAGTCATGCAAACCTGAAATTGAGTTCAGTACCACATGCACATTAACAAAGAAGAAGTGAGGATCGCACTCAGTGGAGAACGCAGCTCTACCGAGGACCAACCCTTAAATTCAGTCAAGCTGCACCACTCATACTCATATCAGTCTCCTAAATAAGCCTGATTTTATACACCAAGATCAATGAATTCTTCCCAGGGAACCCTGTGATAATGGTGCACTGTTATAGAAGCTTTAATCCGCCCCCTGATCCGGATCCACACCAAAATTAAATGAGGTCTTCCCTGATTCATATCGTATCCTTTCCTCGGGTTCAGTAGTAATCATTCCTGTAGCGCTTCTGCGATGCTGCTAACAAACAGATAAACAAACAAATGTAGACAAAAACCCAACCTCCTTGATAAAGAGGACGCTTGGAGAGCACAGACCTCCACCATGGCTAACACCTTATCATGACATGTTGAAGGAAGTAAAGAAAAGTCCCCTGTTTATCTGGATCCACTCTAAAGGTAATGCACACTTGGGTCTTACTCCACCTATCCAGAAACGTCCATGGTAACCAGTCACAATAAAAACAAACAAACAGCAATGAAAACCTCCTCCTCCTCCTCAAGTACCAATGTAGTATAGTATGAATATATATATAGTGATACCTCTGGCTCTGTAGGGTTATAATAAAGTGGTACTTAAAATGCTAATGTCATCCTGCTAAACATTCATATAACAACATGCTAACACACCGCTGCCAAGGATTCATAACATGTTTATGTATTTTTATTCATGTAAACGTGTAGTTTAGTCAGTATACATACTAATCATTATCATTATCGTTATTTCCAGGAGACGAGGTTGGCTGCTGACATGAATGTGCACCAAATTTCATGGCAGTAAAACCACAAATGTGAACCTCAAGATGGCGCTAGAGGCATAAAAGTCGACAAGATTCATCATCTGGGAACCGTGAGCATCTGAAGGAAGTTAAATAACAATCTGTCCTTTAGTTTTTAACATATTTACGCTGGACCGGAGGCATGGACACTGTTCGAATGTCTAACAATCTAAATAACAGAGATTTGAAGAGTGATTCCTTCTGATGGAGGTGGGAAAGTGTGACGGGGGTTTGAACTTGTGATCTCACTGGTTCTAGAATCCCGCTCACAGCCCTGCCCTGAAACTAAGGCTGTAAGTCTACATGCTCAAATGTCAATGTAAAGGGACATTAGGACCTTGTTTGCTGGGGGAACCCGGAGAGAGCTGCTACTCCACAAACACTTTAGGTGTTCACTGATTTTCAATTACAGCTGCTTGCTTGCTTTTAAGGCTTAATTGCAGCTAAAGGATCTTATAATAGAAGTAGAAGAGAAGTCTATGATGCCTATGAGATGCATTTTGAGAGCATGCCAATGTCAAACGAAAAACAGGCAACTGGAGAGAGTTGGCAAACTGGCTCCATCTCCTGGAGGAGACAAGATGGGGCTCTACTGAATACACCCTCACCTTCACGTCTCGATGTGCTGTTTGCTGAACATCACATGCCTCACTGAAAGGTTTATAGATGTACAAAACACCTACAAGAATTTCCTAAAGCAGCTGTCTGCTCAGAGAGGTAAACAATTGCGTCTTATTGCAGGAATAATAACACGGCGGGTACTGTCTGATTCCTGCTGGAAGCACCAACACTAAACATATGCTGCTGTTTTTGGATGTCGTATTAAAGTGCTCGTAAAATTGAACACTGTGCTGTAAACGCAGAGCCAATAAACATCGAAAGAACAAACGCAATTACCACAGAAAATATTCCAAGATGTACATTCAATGCAAAACACTTCACACCCTGATAAACAAGCAATATTTCCCCTGACCTCGTTCACAAGAATCCCACTTGAAAAGGTGGCGCTGCACAAGGATAAAAACCAGACTACTGTTCATTTGATTCATTTGTTTGGGGGGGTGTCTGCTGGTGCAGCAGAGCATGAATTGGTCATCCATGACCAGTAATCGTGTTCCTGTCTATTAGACTGTGCTGCTGGGAAATAACAAGAGAAATAGAAAAGAGCTATGAAAGTCCTGGAATTACCGCAGCTCACTTGTCGCAATCCAATTACTTTGTGTATGTTTGCAGCGGATCTCCTTCCCTGAATACATTTTTTACCTGAACACAAACCCCTCCAAAAATAATAATTTTGTCGCATATTAAAATGTCAACACTTTGATGCCCAGAATGATATATGCTCCACAGTTCGTGAGTGGAGCGTTGCCCTGTGTGGCTCCAAACATATTGGATTTTCCTGTGCCGAAGCAGCATTTATTTATATTCAGCTGTGTGCTGGAGTCTAGAAAACAGGGACTGATCCTTGTGCATCTCCAGCTTGTCCCTCTCCCTTAAATGAATTCGTTTAACAAGCACTTCTTGAGGGTTTGTGTGCCAAGAAGCTCTGAGTTACAGCTGTTCCACAATGCCGCTGCCACAGTCCAAATTTAGCTGAATAGCTGGAAGGGAAAGAGCTCTCGATGCTGGTTCAGGACCTCACATGGAGGTGCACCCAGCTACAAAGCACCACCACATTTTTCTCTCCTTTTTAGAAAACAAAAGTACAATATTTACTCACCAAAGGCACAGGAGGACCACACCATGTCTGCAGGGAGTTGAAAGGCTTGTTGACCACGTATTGATCTGCTTTATTTCTTTGGTGTTGAGGTTTTTGATATCTAAAGCTCACTTTGCAGCCCATGTTTTGTCAGAAAAACTCCCCCGCGCCATGTGTCTTGAAGTTATATCATTCGGCTACTGATGCTCAATCCACTTGTGTCACGATCTGTGCACGAATCTCCTTTTGTTGTGAAGTGCTTTTAAAAGACCCCTGGGTCTTTGTCTCGCTTGCAAAATTAACATTTCTTTCTTTTTGCTTCATGTCTCGTGTACATGCAACTAAACCGAACTAAGTACATTCCAATAAAAGGAATAAAGCACAGACTGCCCATCAGCACCGAGCAGCCGCTGAGTGTTTTTTCCCCTGTGTCGTCTCAGCTTGTTTCCAAGTTTGTCTCACAACGTTTGTTGAATAAAATATCTGCTTGTGAATAAAGAGGGATGTGAATTGTTTGAAGCACATGTGTAAAGAAAGCAGGATGTTGTATTGTTTGTGAGGAAGCGCAGCCACATGCTGTATGTCCATATGGCTTTACTCTAATGATGCATGCAGACGTTTGGCTTCTGAGTGAGAGGAACTAGCTCCCTGGCACACTGGCTATTGGCGGATACTTCATTTACCTTCAAATTTCACTTGAACACACTCGGTTATCGTGACTGTCGATGTCAGGGAGCCCGTTCCATGGCTGTTCACCTTGAGGGGTCCCTGGGAGATTAGTTTCTCTGCAGCTAACTGATATGGACTGGAGCCCAATTTCCTTTTGGCTAATTAGTTTGGCTACAATACCAGTGGCAGTCCTTATCGGCCCTGAAGCCTCTGTCTCTCTGGCCTCCTTTCTTATTTCTTTCTTTAGATCTGTAGTAGCCGACATTAAAAACAGCCTCGAACTGTTCCCAGTGACAGGTTTCTGTTCGTATGGGAGATTAGCACATGAGCATTCACCCGTCGTCACTTTAAATTTCACAATAAGTGAAATTATTATAAGGTATAAACTAGTAAAAAGCCCTCAAGCTCAGTTCAACCTCCTGAGATTACCAGTCTAAATGGAGAATTTTAGCAGAATATTCACCACCTCACTTTCTTCAATGACATCCACTGCTAGACGTTTTGTGCAAACTTTTATCCTAAAATATCTGCTGATTCATGGACAAGCAATTTGAAAAATTACATCACAGATGTTGTGCATGAAATATGCACGTGCATGTTATATCAGTAGTTGTTATAATATCGTTTGGGGCAATGTGCTCATTGGCTTTCTTGCCGGCAGTAAGATGATTAAGACATTGTGCATTTTATTTTTTAATTCTCTGCGCCCGGGCCAGTTGTCCACATACAAAGTCATCACAGAGACGACAGACATCACAGCTTACTTTGTTAATGCACCGCTGCTTTGTGTCATATGCCTGCGCCAGAAACAAGAACAATGATACTGGTTCCTTTACGTTTGGTTAGCACTGCTAGATCTGATTACACGTTGGCTGCTAAGTGTAGCATCACCGCACCACATTACGTCTTTCTCGCCCAATATAACCCACTGACCATGCTCAGGATGTTTTTGTGTGTTATTTGAAGGGTCGTTGACGTAGACGTTTTCACCTGGTAGTTTTACGTAATGTTATTTTGTAAAATATCCAAATATCCACAGCCTAAATGAATACCTCTGTCATATTTGTGAAATGTGAAGCCACAGCTAGCATCTGGTTGGCTTAATTTTCTGGAAATGCTGGAAATGGAGATAAACTGCTGGTTCTTGCTGTCGCCCAAAATCTACCATGTAGCCAACTGGAACTGCAGGATCTTACTTTCCCCGGCCAAGAAATTGTCATGTCACCCCTTGAAAAACCAAACTTTTAAATTTATTAGATCTTTTTTAGTTTCCATATGGTTTGAATAATGAAAACATAAGATATAAGTTTGTGAACTTGAGAGATGCTGGTAGTGAATTTCATCACCTTCCGACGGAGACAGCTTGTTTCCCCTTGATTGACGGTTTTAATGCTAAGCTAAGTTAACAGACTTATCCTTTGAAGGTCACAAGGGGAGCTGGAGCCAATCACATCTGACATTGGGGCGAGGTCACACCCTGGACAGGTCACCAGTGGATTTCAGAGCCAACATATATTCACAAACAGCCATTCCCACTCACCAAAGTAAAATACCTACTGCTACACTAATGCTGAGGTATAGAATTATATTCCTAAATTATTTGAAGCAGTTCTTATCTAACAGTAAAGACTATTCTCAGTGTTAGTGTTGGTTCAGCAGGGAGATGCCACCCTCTACCCACAGCAGTTGTCTACATATTGTATGACCTCTGATTAGCTTTTTAAGTAAAGTCTTACTTAAGATGTTTCGTATTGTTGTGTCTCATGTGGGTCATTAAACAATACACGACATCCTTTCCCTGGCAACTTTCTCATCCTCTCTGGACTGAAATGCACCCGCTGAGCAAAAACACTTATTGTGTGAATTTCCTTCAGTGTGCAGGATATGTTCAGCAAACCTTATTCAAATTCATGTAATCCTCGGAGATGGCACCGGCCCAGCATGGAGCCATTCAGAATGCACCAGTGCCCTCAAATGCCTGCTCAGTCCCAGAACACAGACAGTAAAGGCCTCAGGGTAATTTCACACTCTGTTATGATTTTTTTTGGAGAGAAGTTCAGGTTGACTTCAGTGAAAAAAAAAAAAGAAAACATACTGGTGTTGCTAAAGTTGTACTTTATTTGAGTTGAGCTTTGATATCCTGGAAAGACCAGTCACTCCCTCTCGAATAAACACAAATATGTGTGTGTACTAAAAGGCAGAAGAATTAGAGTGGCAGTGTGTCTGTGCTGCAGCAATAACGCTTTGTTCTCAGTATTAGCACCTAAGATAAGCTCGCGTTCTGCTCCATCAAATGAAATTAAAGAAACAGCATTCTCGCTGACAGAGCCAGTCGGCGTGTTGCATGTTTCAGGATGACAGGGGAAAAAAAATTGGACGAAAGTCATTTGAAGGAGAGCACCTGGCACTCGCAGACTCTCTAATGTCTCCTTAATGTGTTTCTTTGCACCACTTGGCTGCAGGGCATCACAGGGGTGACACATGTACACAATAATAACAGACTAAAAGAAAGCATAGGACCATATAATAGCTTCCATGACCATTAAACTCTAATAACCACACGACTAATACGGTTAAACCTGCTGCAGCGCCCACCCCCTTTGCTCCAGACCACCAGAGCCACAGATTACATTTTCGAAACTAGATTGACTTGCACAGACATGACCAATGGCTTAAATGTGATAATGCACAATAGGTCAGTGTACTGTTAAGGCAGTGGGGAGGATGACTGTGGTCCCAATGACGTGATTCGGTTGCTGCTCACGTGGCGAACCACACAGAACTAGCGCCGAGCTAAAGGATGTCAAGGCAACCTGGTGCTCTGTCATTGAATCTCATCTCAATTACACTGAGGCTGGACAGGTGCCGGGGAGTTGAGTGATTCTCTCCCTCTCACTGAGGTGGTGGTCTTATTGTACCGGTGGAAAAATGTTAAAGAGCACTGAATGGAGCTTCTCTGTGTTGTTCAATAAAGGCAGAGACGGTTACTAGCATATTAAAGCCTTTCTTAAAATTCAGCTATCGTGCTTTCTTCAACCACACTGCCAATTTGATCCATTACTATGAATAATGTGTGTATTTTTTAAATTTATCATTCACCATGAAGTATTTCTTGTCTGTATGTAAAGTAGAATTTGTTAGACGGGGGGGGGGGGGGGGGGGGGGGAAACGGTGGAGCAGCAACAAGGATCTTGGTTCTGATCTGGTTCTCTGTGTGGAGTTTGCATGGGTTTTCCCCAAGTGCCCTGACTTCCTCCGAAGAGTTTAAATTGCCCGTAGGTGTGAACGTGAGAATTAAAGGTTATTTGATTCTGGGAGTTGGCTGTGCAATCCACTGGCAACCTGTCCGCCTCTCGTCCAATGTCAGCCGGGATCGGCTCCAACCTTGTGACCCTCAAGGGGTAAACTGTGTGATGATGGATGGAAGGATGGATCATTTATTAGGGGTTTTATCACCTGGGTTTTATTTTTGTATCATTAGTCACTGGATCCGTCAGTTGTGGTAACACTGTACTCACCAAAGTAACACATCCCATCTGCTTCACGCCTTTCTTTGAGATGATGCTGTCAGGACGAAGGTTCAGAGCCCCTGTGTGCAGAGGGAAAGTCTTTAAAACATCTTCTATTCCCTTAATAGCAACAAAGGAAGCTGAGCACACACTTTATATTTAGTTTTCAATTGCCACAGGTCAACTTTTACTTCATTTTAAAATTTGACTCCTGTTACTGTACAGTATTTTTCTGCCTAATGTATTGTGTCTAATGTACGGTAATGTTTTCTTTTGCTTGCCATACACCAGTAAAAGATAATCTTCCATTAATGCCAGCATAATTGGACAATGGTAATTACTTTTACATACAACTAAACTGTTTCCCAACGACTCACCAAGCCTGTTATCAAGAACAGATATACACCTGAAATCTGATGCACAAACTCTTGCAAATAAAAGTCAAAAGCTTCAGTTAATATTCACATCAAACATGGGGGGGAAAAGTATGACATCTGTGACTTTGATGTAGAGTGATTCTCTGTGAGTTCGAGTGTTTCTGAAAACTGCTGATCTCCTCTGGTTCTTTGTTCCCACGCCCAACAATTTATAGACTTTACACAGAGTGGTGTGAAAAAGCAATGAGTGGCAGTTCTGCGGTTGGAAACGCCTCGTTGATGAGAGAGGTCAGAGGAGAATGGCCGGACCGGTCGGGTCTGACAGGAGGGCTACGGTCGCTCAGATAACTGCTCTCTTACAACTGTGGTGAGCAGGAAAAAAAGCATCTGAGAATGTACCACACGTCAAACCTTGAGGCGGACGGGCAGAAGACCACATCGACTTTCACTCCTGTCAGCAGAGAACAGAAATCTGGAGGCTGCAGTGGCCACAGGTTCATAAAGCCTGGACAGTTAAAGACAGGAAAGCTTGGTCTGATGAGTCTGTGTTTCTGCTGAGGCAAGCAGAAATAGGGTTTGAATTTTAACTCCGCAGCAAAAATCCACCGACCCACTCTGCATTGTGTCAAAAGGCCAGACAGCCGCTGCCCCTGGTGGTGTAATGGTGTTGGGGAGTGTTTTCTTGACACACTTAAATGTGTGAGCCCCTTAATACCAATCAATCATGAATGTCACAGCCTATCTGAGTATTGTTGCTGACCATGTGTTACTTCCAGCATTAAAATGCACCACAGAACAAATACAACAGCAGTGTACTTCAGTGGCCTTCACTGTCACCACATCTGAATCCAATAGAGACATTTTGGGGAGATTGAGTTGAAATGAAGCAGATAGAAACAGGAAATAAAAACATTTGATAGAAATCACACGTCGTGGGAGTTGCTATTTACACTAATTTCAATGTTAAAAATGATATGAGGAATATGAGGAATGTTCTCAGGCCTCATCCACAGAAGTGACTCCTGTACGTCTCCATCAGCTCACCTCTCAGTCTCTCAGCAGATAATTGGGAAATGTTCGCTCAGCTGGAGGAAACTGGTCGGACACAGTGGAAGGTTCAAAAGAGCCTAAGTGCTGGACTTTCTAAAAGCGAGCGTTTTGCTGCTCTATCATTATCTCACAGCGCTGCACTGCCACTGACTCATTATCAGGCGGCCGGATCCAGCACGGAGCCGGTGCAGCAGTCGCTGTGTCTGAATCTGGATGTGGCTCGGTGTCATCTGCGGTTGGACAAGAATTTGTCTAGTTCTGACAGGATTCACGATGTGTGTTTTTGGAGAAATGCTGTGTAGAATATGCATGAGGAAAAAAGATCAGAAGAAAAGAAAGTTCAAATCTCAATGAGGACAAACCAAGATTGTTGGATTGAGAAGATTGATCGTTCCAGATTTGATTTTAAACATTGTCTCCGTCTTGATTTTCAAACCCATCATGGACGATGCATCTTTTAAACTCCGTGCTGGACTCCTCCTGACACACACTTTACCGAGGGCTCTTGAGGGACATGGAGTAAAATGCTGCAAAGCTGAGATGATGTGAGAAAATATTCTGACGGGTGTGTAGCTGTGCATGCATTTGCGTGTGTGGGAACCTTCTTTTGACCGGGCACCGTCAGCCCGAGGACGCACCGCTCGCTGCAGCCGCCCCATCGCACGTCTGTGTGATCAGTTAATTTCACAATTTATATGGCTGGAGGTGATCCCTCAGGAGTTTTGACTGTCCCATCACAGTTCTGTCCACTAATGAGGGGAAACGGAGAAATCTCTCGGGAGCAGAACATTCAGTGACGCACATGAGCACAATCACAAACACTGGCCTACGCACGCCACAGGAAACCACTGGATATGATTGGCTATTTAAATAAGACAACTGGCCAATGAGGTCCAGACACACGCCCCACAAGTTGGTACGACTGCCCCACGAAATGTGAAACAGTTTTCACTCTATGATCTGAAATGTCCATTTTTCTTTTCCAGGATGTTGTGTTTGTGTTGCCTAACTTCTAATTTCATTTCTAAATCATGATCAGAGCTACAAAAACATATATTACGAACATAAAATATTAAAAGTAGTACAAAGAGGGTAATTAATATGTTTTTAATCATGTATCTTTTATTAGGCTTTCAACCTTGGAAGAAAACAATATTCAAACCAATACCCCACTGACTGCTGAAAATATTTTTTCTCTTAAAATAATGTGCTTCTCCGTGGCCGTATTGTGTGGGATTAAATAATTAAATAAATGTGATTGTGATATTTTGTTTATGTTCAGTGATGTGTTATTTCATATATGATAATAAAAAGCTGGTAAGTGGACTTGAGCTAAGATCAAGGTCAAGGATCATCAAATTCTAAATTATAATAATGACTGCATATGTAAAGTATTATTAAACAAAGATATAAATAGATTTGCCCTAAATCAAGAGAAAAACATGTAGAACAATAACAAGTTGTGTCGTTAAAAAAAATGCAGGTGCATCTTATGTAGGAATTGTATTGATTTGGTTTAGGCCTGAGATGCTCGTGTGGGGAAACCTGGGAGAGATGATTCAGAACAGTCTTGTTTAAAGTCTTCACTGTGTCATGACTCAGAATAGAGGTAGATGCTGTGGGGGGGGGGACAGTGGGAGCCTCCACATGTGCGGCTCTCTCCCAGTAAAACTCGGAGCAGAGGCTGGTGGGTTCAGACTCACATTGACGGGGACTGAGCTTCACCCGGGAAACCGGTGACAAAAAAATCGTCATCATTTTCTTGGCAGTTGCTCTGTAAATGGGGCGAACAGGTTTTTAGTCACGGCAGAGACGAGCACAGAGGTCTTGAAGTTTCTGGATGTCATCAGAGTAACTGGTCACGCTGTGGAATGGCAGCACGGATGCTGATGGGTAGACTGTACGAGACGTCGTGTGCGGGGAGAAAAGATTCACACTGTTGTGTCCAGAATCTTAATCACAATCTGGCTGTTGTTATATTTTCTGCCTCAAGATGCGGAACTCTTCCTTTGGACAACGTCCAATAGCGACAGCTGTCATCCTCGCTGCTCATCACCATAAACAGCAGACCATGGTATTCATCACCCTGACTCTATCAACCATTATCTATAAATCTGCAGATAAAATCCTGTTAATTACTATTAATAAATAACAGGATGCTGTATAAATAAAATATAATATATAGCACAAACATGCAAAATCCTGTAAAAAACACACCCTTGATAAGTACAGAGGTGAATCTTTGACACTTGGGCTAATTTTCAAATAACTAATTCACATACTGAGCTTAATTAATTAATTAATTACGTCTTGTACAGGAATTATCTATTCAACCACTTGAGGAATCATTAACGTTTTGACAAAAAATATAGAGCCAGATAAATATACACTAAATATTTACATCCAGTGTAGTTTTAGTCTGTGCTTGGTCCATCAGGAAGTATATCAATGGCAGACACACTGAATAATAATAATACATATGTGGTTATGTTTTGTTTAGTTTGTCTGTCTGTTAGTTAGCAAGAGGGATTACCACGAACCTCGGTGGAAGGATGTGGTTTGGATCAGGAAGCAAATCCAGTTTTTTGACTTTCTGTAACATAGCGAGACAGGGAAACATCTTTAGATCTCAACTGAATAATTTAGGGACCTTGATGAAAAAAATCAATTTGTTTACAATTTGGTTCAGATCCATATAAAAAAATCTCGTGAATTTAAATGGGGTTTCATTAGTGGACTGTTGGGCCTTGGCAGCGGTACGCGCCCACGAGTGCCCTTCATGTTTGCACGTGGAATTTCTACATCATATTCTACCAGCGTTGTAATAGTTTCCAAAAGGGGAGCTCTCTTGGAAAAAGGGCGGAAGTTGTGTTTCTCCCCTAATTGTTTTGTTGGAGGATAAGTGAGAAAGGGTCAAGGGAAGTGTCAGTGAAAGCTTTTCTAATGAGCTTTACATTTCAGCCAAATGGCAGTGAAAGGATGGACTCTGCTTGGGTTCAACAACCACACAAGACCTTTTTATTCGTAGCTTTAACACAAGCTCCTTTTATGTCTTATGCAACATTACGCTTTTATTTGTAGGTCACAACGCGCCTAAATGATCCAGAAAGCCAGTCATCCACACTGTAGATTAACTGGTATTCAGCAGACGCACCGCTGTTGATGCACTTGTGTTTGGCTCTTGAAAGCTTTTGTGAAATGCTGCCTCTGTTTTCAGCTTCAAGTTCAATTCATCACAATGTTACATCACATTGTTTTACTTTTCTTTATTGCATGCAAAAGGCCATAACTCCTCCGGATGGAGCACAGCATGTAAATAAATGTTGCCTCCTCTTACTGTTAGTTAATGTGTCGACCCTCATGTCTACGGAAGAGAGTTTATTTTTTCAGTGGTTTAACGTGATCAGACAAGAGTTATTTTGCCATTCAACAGAGATAAAAGCTCTGTTTAGTTTAAAACATGTGCAGCAACAAACGAATGGAGAGTTTTAAAGTTTGTAATTTCAGAATTTCATATGTGCTGCTTTTTTTTATATACTTAATACATCTCTTTTCATTGTAGAACCCAGAGAATCTCATGTTGTACTGTTACAAAACTAATTGATATTGCAAAATGGAAAGTAACCTGAGACTCAAACAAGGGGGTGAAAGTACTCAAAGGACCATTTGAAGTTAATTTCTAGGAAAAAAAAACATGTTTATAAATTACATGCATTACAGGGAACACATGCATTGTGGGTAATCTTTGATGGATGACTAGCTTAGAACAAATGTCCATTAACTCCGCGTACACTATCCTGAGATCAGCCCACTGCACTAATGTAAAAAGAATGATGATTATTTTATCTAACTTGTGCCAATAGATCCCCTCAAATCCCACATGCTGATCCTTGAAATGATTCAGCTGGTTATTTATTTACTCTTGTGTGACGTCCAAAGTGAAGGCTGCGGAAACGTACCTCGTGCTCTTAGAAAAAGAAGAAGAAAAAAAACCAAGTGCAGCACAAATAAACACAGAGAGAAACACCAGCGCACGTTGAGCCTTGACCTCTGAAATACACAGGGAACTCTGTGTGCGTAAGAGGAAGGTGATCAGCCTCAAAGTGGCACGGACCTGTGCACCTGTCATTTCAATCCTGTTCATCCTCTGGTGATAGTTTTATTCCCAGTCTCTCACAATTGTACCGTCCAGTCAGTCATGAAGTCTGTACCCTCCAGGGACGGCAGCGGTGACCATAGCGGTTAGAGGCCAGCCCGTAACTGAAAGCCTCACGAGTCTGAGCCGCTGCATCCATCCATACCCATGTGTCAGAGTGGGCTGGAGGAAGACATTGAAGTATTACTTACTCCTCTGCTGTGGCATCCTGCTGACGATGCACTGTTCTCCCCTTGCAATTTTAAACTGTGTTCTGTGTTCACTCTGATTACAAGACCGAGAGGAGGAACTTGCTTCAACTTCTGTTGGGAAATGAGCTCAGTTTCAAGGTTTTTGTAAAACCTTATGGAGTCTGTAGGATCTCATGTGCCCGTTAAATTCAAATAAAATCGTTTTTTGCAGTTTGGGGTTTTTAAACTGGCACTTGCTGGCAGTGGCGACAAAGTCATCTTAAGGGGACAACAGGGACGGTCCAGGAAATGTCCACAAACAGTTATTCTGGGTCTTTGCTTAGAGTCTGGCGACATTACACACGAGAAGTCTCCCTCTCAACCACGCAGCAACTCGCTGACCCTCCTCTGCTTGTTGCCTCTCTCTCCTTGCTCCTTCATCAATTGGTGGGAATTCTCCGTCCGTGTACTGCTGCTCAAACAAGTAGGAAAGGCCATCAAATTCAAATGCTTCATCGATACTGTCCAGAAAACGTTTCCCCCTCTGTCCTCCTGCAACAGCGTCATGAGACACGAGAGTGAGACTTCTCATTGAGTGACATGTGTGATGTTGCCAGACACTCAATTTGGGGCTTTTATTTGGTGAAAAAAAATATTTTAGGGGACATTTCATGGATTGTCCCTGTTGCCCCTTAAGATTATACTGTCGCCTCTGCTGCCGTGTTTAGCAGCTGTCTGCAGAGATGATCTGATTCCCAAAGTTTTTGCAAGTACTTTTCATTCATACACCCACATTTGTAAATGTAGGGCCAAGATTGAAAAATACTAGAATCCTCTTCAATTTGTATGTTCTGAAAAAAGTAAATCAAACCCATAACTACCATGTATATGTGTTTATCTCTTCCACCACTGCAGATCAATCATAGATATATAGATAGATATATAAATATATATATATAATACTCATTTCTTCCCGGGAAGATTCATTTGACATTTTTTAAATGAATCAAAGTAAAGTGACTTGTTTACTCTCTCCCCTCCTGAATTGTCAGAGAAGGAGAATTTGCCCTTGAGGCCGAGCTTGTGTCGCTTCGCACAAATTAAATTGCGCTGACCTTAATACACAACACCAAACCAATAAAAGGTAAATTGTTGAATATCAACTAACTTCCTATAATTTCTAGCAATTCCATTGTCCTGCATTTGTTCCCCCAACACATTATCTCTAATTGCTGATGTTGTCAGGAACTCGAACTATAGACTTGGGGGATCAGGGGGGGGGGGGGGGTCATTAAATATAATCCACCCACCAAAGGCCTAACTGCAGCAGGTACATTTTCAGATGATGAGAATCTTGAAAATTTGCCATAAACCAGCCTTAAGAGGATGAGATTGTTCCTGAGCTGAACATCACCTTGTATTGCAAACATAAGACAATTACCTGTATCACACCATCAAATTGATGCTGATGAAGAGGCACCTGTGATCCACAGCAGGAAGTGAAGAAGCAGCTCTGTTCACGAGACATTTCCAATTAGCGGGTTTGTTTTAATTGTTTTTTTTCCCCCACGCTCCTGCTTTTCCTGCTGCCTGAGAAAAGCAGTTGTGAAGTACAGTAAGTGCTCCGTGTGTAAAGTGTGGGACAAATCGTCAGACTGTGCAAAACTAGTCTGCTTAATGTGACTTGTATTAGCAGTGACCGGAGTGTGTTCCTGTTAAACTGCACGGCAGATCTAGCACTTAGCGGGTTTCTGGACGGCCTGCAGGTGCAGTGTCACAGTATCTTCCAAGGCCAACACAGGCAGACACTCCCCGCCAGCAGAACAGCCATGATATACTCTTGAATGGTCTTTCATGCTCTCGTAGCTCTGTAACCTTCTCCTCTCGGAACGCCTGAGGAGGAAGGATAGTGTTTCATGTTAAAAGCGCCGGGTTCAACTGTATGCCACCAAAAAAAAAAATCAAAAGACTCTGAATCAGAGCACATGCGGTCCCCTCTCTCAAACACTTCGGGTTCAAACGAGTGAAAGTGTTGGAGAAAAGAGGGATGAAACGCAGAAGGAACAAGTTGATGGTTGTGTTACTTTCCAGGTTCCTTGTCATTGCATCTCTTTTTAACCGTCACCGCTGCAGAAAGGTCTGAAAATAACAGAACACACACGTTGTGTTGCATATTGCACAGCTCAGATTATAATTATGTACTCTGAACTAGTTACTGTGCATGCATTAAATAAACAAACCTCCTCTTTTGGACACAAAATGCATTCAGGGCCCCTAAATGGATATTTTTTTATGATTGATGACAATGTGCCCTGTAATATAATAAAGCTCATTTGGGTGTGAAATCCTACACATCATTTCTATGAGTCCACAAATCACATCTACTGCTTCAGTGAGCTCCACTGCCAATAGAAAAAAAGCTCTGGCTCTGAGATTTCTCCCTTCATCACATCACAAATTAGAGCCCCGGTTCTACTGTGGCTTTACGACTGAATCGCTAAAGCCCAGAAATGGCATCGAAATTCTGCTCGAGTGTTGACGGCGTCAGATCCCTGATCCCTCAAATATACAGGAAGACGCGAGTATCAGGAGCCACTCGCTCTTGCCATGAAATAGACTGATAAGGTGAATGTTATGATCTTTAATTGATTTCACTCCCATTTCACTCATGAGGGGAGATGTAGATGGGATCTTTTTTAAGCCTGCTAACATGGCGGAAAAAGGAGGGGAGGGCAACATTAGCGAGATGTGTTAATACTTTGTGCAGTCAGGGAAATGTGAAATCACATGATTAGACCTGCATGGGAGGAAACATCTCGAGGAAATTATTCTGTTTTCATCGGGTTATTGCAGCATTCTGTCTCATACATACCCTGTTTGTGCTATAGCGCGTGTTACACCATGTTGCATGGACACCAAATAAAATCAACGTACACAACAGGTGCCCTCACTGCAATCATAGCTCCCTTAAGCTGGTATTAGTGGTGTTTTTCGACCCGGCAAATGTCTCTGGAGACACAGGATATACTTGCGTTGGCCTATATATGTACTGAAAATGGACTTTCCAGTGAAGTAGGAGGCAGCTTGTGTCCAGCAGCTGAACTTAGAAAATTTAATTTGCAAATGACTATTTAGCTTTATTTCAAACTCATAGGTTCATATCCATATAGAAAAACAATGATACAGAAATACAATCATCACATTTACACGTCCACAGGGATTAAAATACATCAAGCAATTTAAAAACAATGCAAACCTAATAACATAAATAACTCAGTAGAGCGCATAGGTCTGCAAACAACAGTGAGAAATTAAATCATTTCATGTTTAAAGACGCTCTATCTCCCAATGTTAAAGAAAGAGAAAATAAATTCCCCGATCTGCCTCCTGTTCCGAATACACATCAAGTTCACTGACCTCCTCTCTGACCCACATCGCATCCTTCTACCAAGTTTCATGGAAATCTGTTCAGTTGTTGTCCAACAAACAAAAGGACAGGGGTGAAAACATAACCTCTTTGGCAGAGGAGATAATAATAAATGATGGCTTTCTTTAAATAAGTATTATTTTAAAACATGTCTGGATGGAATCTTAAATTATCTACATTTCCCAGGAGAACATGGAAAACTCCATTTGCTGTAGAAACTCATGAGATAGGATCCAAAGGTTAAAATTAAGTTCACGATAACACTGGATCCCTTCCCGTTGATGGCTCCTCCCACACATATGATTGACATTTGTTTTCTGATGTGAACAATCTGTTTACAAACTGGGATACAGCTGTGTAACTCTCCCAGAGAACACAAAAATGTTGTTTTTTTTTCAAGTACAACACAAAGGATTTATAGATCAGTAGCTACTCAGCTGTAAATAACTTAGTATGCTGCATGGCATCTTTGTGGTCTGCCTCATTACGTCTAATTCATTGCACAAACACAGTGCTTCATATTAAACAGCTAAAAAAAAAGGAAAATAAAAAGTGTAGTGGATGCCTCTCGCCGAGAAGCAGCATGAACAGACTCCATGCGCCAGATGAGTGGGGACATAATCAGTGAGATGTCCCTCCCCGCACACACTCTTTCAACTCCACCATCTGGCAGAAGCTGCAGGTGGTTCGGAGGCAAGTCAGAAATATTTCAACCGTCGCTTCGTTCTTCCGAGCTGCGCCACTCCTCATCTGTCACTGCTCATTTCGATTATCTGTCATTTTCTACGGGAACGACGTTGTTACAGGAACGTCACGGCGGTTTGATTGTGGGCTGTTTTTTCAAAGTAAATACAAGTGTATGATAATGTGAGTGCTGATGTATGGAGATGTGAACAAAATTTCACCCAAAGAAAAAACACAAGAAACATCTGTTGTGGGAAGAACATATGCACGAGAGAGAATCTCCATCAAAAGGCAAGAGCAGCATCATTGATGTTCCGACTTCACGGCTCATGATGCAGGACGTGTGAGGCAATTGTGTTTTCCCCCTACAGCTGGATGACGTTGTTTTACTCCAGTTAACACTGCAGACTTAATGTAGCCCGGGATACAGAAACTTGAGCCTGAAGTTTGTGCCGGATACAAGCAATGAACTGATGCATCCAATGAACTTTCGGAGGCTAAAACTAACATGTGACTCAAAAAGTTATGTCGATATAATGACATGTAAAATGTACAATAATATGACAGTTTACAAAATTAAGGAAAAGTAAATAATTATTTATCATGCATTTCTTTTCTATCACTAATTTTGGGAATGTTATGCATAATAGATAGCAAAAGATGGTAGGTATTAAAGACCTTGGGGACGCTGTTACCCACGTTTACTGCTGGTTGAGCCACAGAGTTTGGATTTTCTCCCGTGTCTGCAGGTTTCTTTTATTCAGGTACTGCAGCTTCCGCCCACAGTCGACCGACTAGTGATTTATACGTCGAGGGGAGCTGAAGCCAATCCCTGCAGACGTTGGTCTTGAGGTGAATTACACCCTGGACAGGTGGCCAGTGTACCGCAGTGTAACCCTCACTGTTCGCACTCATGTTCACATGCACATTCAACCCGAAAATCAATTATCCAATTAATCTAACGCCAACCTGCAAGTCAGTCAGGTTATTGGAAACTTTAAATAGTCCGTAGGTGTGAACGTCAGCAGGAATCTAATGGCGACCTCTCTTCTCTGTTTCTATCCTTGCATGAGAACTGCAGTATGTAAAGTGTTTGGAGCAAACATTATATTTAAGGTGCAGTTCATGAATATTCATAATTCTCAAGTAATACTATGAGATACAATGGGAAAATGTGTCCTGGAAGAAGAGAGGCAGGTTTAGGTGGTTGAAAAGTTCCTTCCCCATTATAAACCCGACCCTCAGGGTTTGTTTAAAACCATAATTATGAACTTTCCCTGAAAATCCTTCATATCTTAAGGTTAACTTGATAAATATAAATATTCATGAGAAACACCTTAACGTATAAATGTTCCCCAACACTTTCCACACTGTCGTTCTCATACATGGATATTATAGAAAACCACATGAGTTAACACAACAGCTTAAATAGTAACATTTAAGATGCACTTTTGAACCTGATATCAAAAAAATCTTCTCATTCAAAAAATGGACTAAATCAGATTAAGACATGAGCTTATGTGCGAGTAAACAAAGAAACACGGCGAGATGAGGAACAATGTTCTTTTAAGTCGTCTGTGTGATCCTGTCAAAGTGGAAAACAGCACTTCCCCCGCTGCAGTGTGTCTCCAAAAGGTTGGGGACAGTGTTACACAACCACGCAGTCAAGTTTTGATTGACTGCAATGTCATAAGGAGGAAGGATGAAAAAGAGAAGAAAGGAGAGCGGGACAAAGAGGGAGAGCGGGTGAGGGAGAGAAAAGGAAGAGGCGATGAGTGTGACAGAGAGAGAGCGAGAGATTTGGGATTGCTGCCTGCTACATTGTGAACGATATCTCTCTATTAGCATAAAATTACAATGGTGGAGGGTGGCCTCTGCTTGAGGGATTGTCTGAGATCAGCTTAATCTCCGAGTGCCAGCAAATCTGATAACTCCCCCAAAGTTTAATCACGCCACCAGGGCAAGAGAGGACCTGATGAGTAGCGAATGACACATTGGGGCATCCACTCCAGCAAACCGGCGTCTTTATGTGCACCACATGATCGCACAATATCTCACACAACAGCACATCACAGTGTCTAATGTGTCTGCTGGCCACAGACTGCCCCCATAAATGTTACAAGTTCCATGTTATCAAGTGACACCAGTGATTTTTTTTCTAAATCTCATCATTATCATGCATTACAGTGGTGCTGCTGGTGGACTAGAATACATTGCATGTTTCAGTGATAGAGGATTTCATTTCGCCGACTTCAAATACATTGAATTGTGGCCACGTCTTTCACATGCGAGCAAATGTCGCACGTTGTGGTAGCGTGGATTTTGTACTTTTACCGTTGCCTTCAACAGACAGCAGAAGAAGAAACTGGGACATTTTTGTACATTTGTGACTTGGTTTTGGGGAAACCTGAAATTGAACCTTATAACCTCCTCCTCCTCCTTAACATAACGATGTTCTGGAAACTTTGCAGATCACTGTTGTAATGTTGCTCTAAATGCACCGAATCTCATGCATGAAACATGAGCACGACAACAACTTTGTGCATTGTGCGTTACCAAACAACACTGAAACTGGAACCTGCACAAAGAATAATAAAATAAATGTAAATTATGCTACACACAACTATTTCTATAATTGATCAGAGTTTTCTCTATTTGTTTGTGTGTGTGTGTGTGTGTGTGTGTGTGTGTGTGTGTGTGTGTGTGTGTGTGTGTGTGTGTGTGGTCCTAGTATAACGGGTATGTGTTATAGGGACCTAAATCTACAATGTAATGGCCTCTGAAGTCATGAAGATTTGTGTGTGTGTGTGTGTGTGTGTGTGGGTGTGTGAAGGAATTTTGGCTTTACCTACACCTGTGACCTGCACCCATTGGACGATACTAGCTGTCAATCACACAGAATTCATGCCCCAATCAGATGGTGCTTCAATGTCCATTTAACTCTTAATGGAACCGTAAATGACAAAATGGACATCAGGCTGACGTGTGAATCGTTTTTCAATAATTTCAATATTATTTGTTTAAATTTTTTAAGTGAGGATACATACAAGTTTGTGTGGAGGGGGGGGGGGGGGGGTGTTAGGGAAGTGGAGGAGGGCAGTTGGGATGAGGGGATGGGAGACAGGATTAGGGGCATGGAAGGATGGGAGAGGTGAAGGGGGTTAACAGGGTGAAGGGAGGTGAGAAGTTGTCTTTCTCTTCTCCTTCTTTGCCTCCTTCTCTCTTTGCTTTTTCTCTCTCTTCTCCTGCTCCTTCTTCTCTTTCAGCTCCTTCTTCAGTCTCTTTTCCTCCTCCTTCTGAGCTTTTCTTTCATCCTTTCTTCTTCTGGCCTTGTCGCTGTCTGACATGAGGGCCAGCTCCTGAAAAGACAGAGATGACACGTGTTTCATTATTTTCACTCTCAAAGTCTAAATCTGAAACAAACTCACAATCCAACAAGTTATTGTTCAAATAAAACTGAGCTGATCAGGTCACTTACCTGAAGCTTAATAGTCTTCACAATGAGGAACTTGATATCCTCATCCATCTTCTGAGATTGGATTTGTGAGTCTTCCTGCAAATTGAGCAACTTCTTCTCCGAGGCTTCAACCAGACTCTTCAGCTCCTTGATTATTTGAAGGCAGGTCTCTTTCTCCACCTGCTCACTCCTGAGGGGATTCTTCAGATTGTTGACTCCTACGTCCCAGTCAGTATCACTCTGATGGATCTGAGTCTGCATGGCCGTCAGTTTTTCCGTGAGCTCAACATTCTTTTGCAAGTCCTCCTGCATGTTGAGCCACTTCTTCTCTGTGGTTTCTACCAGACCCTCCAGCTCCTTGATTCTTTGAACACAGGTCTCTTTCTCCAACTGCTCACTCCCTAGCTGATTCTCCAAAGCGTTGACTTTGAGGTTACAGTCAGTCTCGCTCTGGAGGATCTGAGTCTGTGTGGTCTTCAGTTTGGCCATGAGCTCATCATTCTTATCGACCAGCGCGGTCTTTTCACTTTGGAAAGTGGCAATTAGTTCAACTTTTTCCCTGTCGACATCCTCAACCTTCTGCTTGTACTCACGGAACTCCTCTGTTATCCTCTGAATGACAGCCTGTGGCTCTTCGGGGGGATTGTTTAGGAACTGTATATCTTTGTCCTTCACGATCAACCTCTTGTTCATTTCCCTCAGCTTGGACTCTAGTCCTCTCTGTACCACCTTGGCATTCTTCAATTTACTCTCCAATGACGCAATCCCAGCCTGCATCCGTGTCTTGTCCTTATTCCATTTGCTGTTATTGCTGTTCATCAGCACCTTAGGAGCTTTGTTCTCCAGCGACAGCTTCATATTCTTTAACTCTGAGACTTCCAGTTGTTGCATGAGGCCTTCCATTGTTTTCTCTGAGTTTGGCTCTGTGTTGCTGTTGGAGCAGTTGTCTTGTAGACTTATGATTCTCTCAGCTGTTGACTGATCGTTCAGATGATGTCTAAAGAGCAGCACTAACCGTGAGCTACATTAAGGTAAAATTCAACACCAAAGAAAATCTTGAGAGTTTGACTGTTCCAAGTAGGAAAAGTCACCGTACTGAAATGGCAGCAAAACTCAAGACAAATAAATGAAGATAATATCACACAGTTCGGCAAATGCATCAGCACATTAGTCTGGATGAGTTTCCCACAGTGTCCAGATAAGTGTAATTCTCAATGCCCTCTAGGAGACTCTGCAATATCTGCAGACACCAAGCTCGGCTTGTCTGCATCACTGCTAAGACGTGCAGACTGCTTCATGTCTTTTATATTTAACAACCAGAACAGAGAGCACATACATCCAAACAGGCCCAACAGCTCCATTATGAAAACCAGATTTATATTCACTGGATTTTTGGGGGGGGGGATCTGCACCCAATTCACACTGCAGTCCTCTAAACATTCTTCCTTGGCTCTACCCTACGGTTCGGTTGTTTTTGCATTATCCTGCAAACGGACAGACTCAATGCAATGGGCATTATCTCCTTGGTGGAGGCAATAACACACCATTTCGTTTCCCAAACAGTTTTACACAAGACATTCCTGAGTAGATTAGCTTCCACAAACTCTCACACATCACACCATTATGTTTTACTTATCAGGAGCCAAAAGCCTTATTCGCAGCCCGTGATTACCTGTGCTTCAACATTCAGCCATTCATGGAGAAGCAAAACATGGAAGCACAGAAGGGAAACTCACATTTACACTTTAAGTATTAGGCTTCTGAGAGCAACTGAGAAGCTGCGCACAATGTGGAATTACCATGGTGCTAATTGTCTTTTTGTCTCAGCACTGTGCAGTTCCACTGGAGCAGAAGAGGAGTTACATCAGAATTATCTACAGACAAGTCCTCGTGAATCCTCTTGTTTCTCCTTCTCTCTGGCCTGGGGGGTTCTTAGTTTGCATTCAAGGTCCAGTAAGACATGTTTGATCTCTACAATACAAGTGTCAGTAAAAGTTGAGCCTGAAGATTTAAATTCACTCTAAAATTCATCCTCTCTCCCGAAGAACAATACCTCCATAAGCTCTGACACTTTGTGCACTTCAAAGGCCTTAAAACTGGGGCTGCTTTGTGCTTGAAACAAGGAAGGCGCTGTTTTATTTCAGGTTTTTGGAGGGCAATATCAACAGAAAACCTCTAAAGAATTACAACTGAAACTCCACCGAAAAACCTCAGAAGAAGTACAACAGAAGAAAGAAAAAAAAAATCACCTGGAAAAGTTTTCGCCTCTTTCTTTTCTCAGACACTAACGGCAAAGTTGTTGAAACAAACGACTGTACGGCTCGAGCGCACAGACAAAGCTCGTAAAAAGCGCAGAGAGTAAGCGAATGTGCCCCGTCTTATCATCTGCTGCCACTGCACAGATTAGTGCTGAGCGGAATAGAAAAAGGTTGCGAAGGAGAAAAAAAAAAAGGGAATAAAAGCTGCTCTCCAGTATTAGAACAGACAGTTGCATTAGCTTTCTAATAAGAAGAGACAGAGCAATACTGAGCCCTGAGAAGGGAGAGAGAAGCGTTTCCTCGCTCCTCGCATTGCCTCCGACTACCACCCCCCCTCCCCTCCCGTTCCCACCCACCCACAGTGCATTGCTCTCCACCCACATTTTCTCCTCCGTCCTTTCTACTTTAATCAGATAGCAGTGGGTAGCAGCAGAAGCATGTCATAGGTTTAAGTCATACAGTATTAATTATACTCCCATCCCCTGACCTCGCTTGTACCGATAATCTACTTCCCACAACCCTGCTCTCTGAATGGAGGCTCTTATCGTTACTAAAGTTGAAGCCTTTAGCATCTGCTGCGCCCCTGGTGCCATGTGATCTCCTTTTTCCTGTAGGCCCCGATGATTTATGAGGCTTCCAGGGAGTGTGCGTGGTAATATTCTGGATACGTCAGACAAAGCGAGGGGAAAACTCCCACCTACCTTTCACTCAGCAGACTGACTGTATTATGCTGATGAGTCTGCACTTTTGAGATGTTGTGTTCATTTGACACGCGGCAGCACATTCGTATTGGTTTCAGACGGGCCTCACTGGGATGTAGTTACGGCAGAGCTCATATAAACTCAGGTTATAACATCTATCAAAGATGGGACCTTCCAGCTACGCTATTTTATTTTTTAGCTCTTAGGGAGTTAATGTAATATTCATCTTGTGCGCCTTCCCTTTCACACTTAGTCAGCACAACACTTGCCACTCATCATGATGAATGATCAGCACTGAGGTAACTTCCAAAAAAGCCACGTTTTGCCTTATCTCGAATTCATCCGCTGCTAAAAGCTGTGACCGGGTGTGACCTGAAGAAGTTCACTGATTTACATCAAAAGTTGAACATAAGCAAATAGAAAAGTGAACGTATCTCCTGCCCCAATAAAAACTTGTGTGATAAAAGAAACTAGTTGGATTGTAAACAGTGTACGGTGCGTGGGAGACAGAGTCAAGACCCAGGTCTGCACCGGAAGACCCCAAATATTGTCCGTTGCCCCCAGAGGCTCATTCATCATCGGACGAAGGCTGACTGGGTGTATAGCACCTCAGACACCAGAGTGTGCAAATGAATCCATCCTTCAATCCATTATCTATACAGCTTATTCTTTTTGAAGGGGCCGCAGGGGGAGCTGGAGCCAATCAAGAGACATACTTACCAAAATAAAATTGAAAATTCTTTTAAAATTCCTAAAACAGCTGTAGTTAATATTTATAAATGAATAATAGATCTCCTCAGTGACCTTCAGCTAATAGTTTGTTTATTTGTTTGTTTTTGATCATATTAAATGTGTTTTTTCCCCCCGTAACCTTTACCAAGGAGAAGGTTCACTGAGAGACTATCTCTCCTTTAAAGGAAAGCCCAAACACTTACGCACATTCATCCCTGGAAGCTGCCCAGTGCAACCATCATCTCCTCTGGAGCAGCTGGGCTTACAGGCCTTGCTCAGGGGCGCCCCAGTGGTGGTAATGATCGAGGTGCAAGTGTTTTCACATCCACTGCCTGGATTTATCCTGTTGGTCCGAGTCAAGCTCCTATAGGCACCCGGGTGAATTCTGGAACTGTTTACATTTTGCTTTCAGCCTGTGCATCTCTGTGGATCTGTGTTGGAGGGGGCGGTGGTAGTGGTCAGCATTGCTGATCACCCTTGGGTGCTGCAAAGTTTAAAATTTAGAAATCTGAAAAAATGGCTTTGAATAATAATATTGAATTCTCAAAAACAAGTGTTTTTCAAAACCCTTCAAATGGAACATTTCAGTGATTAAGTGAATGGTTTCTGTAAAATAAACAGCTTCAGTGAATTAGCCTGTTGATAAGATATCCACTTGATATTTGCACGTTTTTGTTTATTTCTAAAAAATGTATGCAAATGGTAATCCTGTGTATGTGCATGAAAGCCCATATGTGCAGACTTACATCACCGCTAGTAGCAACATTACTTTATTTTTAACTTGTTTACAACGTTAAAAATATAAAGAAAGAACATCATTTGTAGTTTGAAGAGCTACAAAGAAAGTTCTCACTCCAATATGTTTCTGTTCCAAGGACAAACTGGAAACCAGATTCTGCTAAAATGCCGTGTGACGCAAAGGACGTTGTTTGAAATGTGTCCTTGTTGTGTGTCGTCTGTCCTTCTCAGAATAAAACAACCCCCCAGCTACATTCGCAGCATCACAAAACAGGGAAGCGTTTTAAACAGACGCCCTTCGAGTCTCGCGTAATGTAGGCCGCAGGTTCAGTGGTGCGCTTATGTAAAACATGGACGAGTTCTTGCAGTTTTCCTCAACACGATGACCAGCGAGTGCAGGACGACAGGGCTGAGTGATCACGGAGATCTGAGAGCCTTCAATTACTGTCGCCACAGGTGTCCGCTGGGCTCAGGATGAGAGAAAATGGAGCAAACCAGCGACAGGTCTGAGTGTCAGTCGGCACGTACGCCCTGCCACGGAAGAGAAGGGAGGGATGGTGAGCTGAATCCCAACACCTGGATCTAATGAGATTGGCATGCACACCCTGCAGCCATTAGCTTCAGCCCAGCCGTGTGAAACATACGTTCCTGGAGATGGCAAAACCAAAAGGATTAGCCTCCGAGTCCACCTACTGTATTTCTCATTGCTGCTGTATTATGTCTCCCCTGCACAATCATCACAATACCAGGCGCACAACAGATGAAACGCTGTGTGTTTAAAGCTCAGGACCCACCCCTGTCATTTTGTGAAGAAACATGGAGGACTATTCATGGCCAATTATGCAGAAGAGCCGCCGTAAATTATTTTTGATTGTGTTTTCACTGCTCTTTCTGATTTGTGCCGCGCCTAATGGTGAGTCTGCTTTTTTCTCAAGATGCCGTGTTACTCTACATCAAGCAATTAAAACTTTAATTAGGCTGAAATGAGAAACTGTCTCTGATGCTTAATTTCTCATTTACTCATGTAAGAGTGAGGCTATGAAGTTTCATTAAGCTCCATCCACCAGCACGACCAATATAGATCTGCTACAAGAGCCGGGGCAACTATCTACAAATTCTCTGATATATTTCAGCGTTTGGAATGAGAGAAATAAAATAAAAAACATGATAAATGTGAGCATTAGGCTGGAGACATTTTAGTGTATCTGTTTGAGTGAATGTCACATCAGAGATATCTGTTTTACTGCGCTGTGTTATTAAAAATTGAACATTTAATAATTGCAGTGTTACTCTCTATCAGAGCATACGTAACAGAGTATGCATTAAAGCTGCAAATTAAAAACTGGCGATTGGAATTGAAAACTTTTTTTGTTTGGAGCAAAGGGAAATAACTTCAGATCCTATTGCCGTTTTCCGACATGACCACCAGAGGCAGACGTGCACAACGCAGCAGATACTCTCCCCTCCGATGCAAAAACACAACAATCTCCCAGTATTTGGCGATATGCAAAGATCACATGTTTTTGTTTCAGCACATCGACACTGGCATCGGCCCGTATCACCAAAAGCTCACTTGTCATCTTCATCGTTGTCTTTTACGTGTGTTATGAGTTTTGATTTGATTTATGCGTCTGTCGCGTTTTAGTAACGTTCGTTCACGGAAAATACTGCGAAGGATCTCCTGCTGTTTTCTCACATCTGCTGTAAGTGTGAACGCAAATGTCCAATTGAGAGCCCCCTGTCTTTCTGCACTCTCGATACAAGGGGACCGGCAGAAGAAAGTCCACAGAAAGTCCGGCGGCTCTCACTGGGACATGTGCGTTCACACATACAGCCCCTCCGGAGAATGTCCAGAGTTCAGTGCATGTCTGAAAGCAGCTTAAGCTCCAGTCTTCCTGGACGTTTAGGCCTTAAACCCAAGCCCTCCTAATGCCTCCCTTCTCCCTAAAACCATTACAAACTTCATGGGGATTTTACCCAAGGATTTTGATCCTTAAGATTCTCCAGAAAAAGTCCACTCTTGATCGTCTGGCCATCGTAAGATAAGAGAAGTTAAAAAATGCATCCGTGGAGAAAAAGCCCTTTCTCTGTTCTTTGACTCTATTTTTTGCTGTTAAATACAGTAACTGCAATGCAAACCAATTATCTACATGAATGTGTTCGCTTCTAACAATGCATTGACCTGAATATTGAACAGTCTTGTGCATTGGAATTTACATTTCCTCTGTCGGATACTTCGAGTGAATGCTAAGCAGAGCTGGTTCTCTCATATTCTTTTTTTTTTATTTTGGAGACTGGCTCTCAGGTTCAAGGACTCTGTCGACTGTTGCATATAGCTTCAAAGATTTTTTTTGGGGGGGGGATGAAAGTGATAATCTGCTTTCGAGTCACTCCCCAACTGCGCTCGCTTCTCAGGCCACACGCCCTCGGAATCAGAAATGGAGGCTGCCTTCCTGTCGGTGTCTGCCAGTCAACGCACCGAAGCATTTGCCTAATGATACGACTCCTCTCTTAAAACTGAGCCACTGCGCTGAGGGGGAAACAACCCAGCTGAAATCTAAAGAAGTCCATCAGCATTCCTGTCTCATATCTGGAAAATAGAAAACTCGGCAACATGCTCGTCTGGTCCCTCCGCCTCGTTCCCTCAGTCCCACACCGCCTCACAGACCGCTGGTGTTCTGCGTGTCACAAGCTGCCATCTCTTCTTGTTATGTCAAGCAGGACTCAAACAACATGAAGCACATACAGAACAGAACCTAAATGAAGGGATTTGGTTTGTGCTTGTATTTAACGTCTGAGATATAACGTTAAAATGTAGCATGACTTCAGAAGCCGTATTAACACTTTTCTACTCGGGACCCACTGAGTGGATCTTCAGTGAGAGCAAACAGCTTGTAATTCAAGCTGTGAGTAAATACAGCTATGTCACTCGGAATTTCACATAATGCTAACACTGAAAATTCATTGAGGTATTTATTTTCTTTTGATGAGCCGGCAGAGATTCAGTCTGTTACTGACAGATATGCTGATGAAGTACAGTCGATGTTCAGAGAATCAAACCTGTGACAATTGTTTTTATTGGTTAGTATATATGTGATCAGGACTCAGCGGTTTAAAGTGGAATACATATTGTTTCACCCTTTGTAGCCATCTGCATAAAGACGACACATGATGATATGAACTGTGTCACTTCTACTGCTTTGAGTTTGGTGTGACTGGATTGAACAGTTTACTCCATGGACACAATGCCAAAATATACAGAAGAAGAACGCCGCCATCTTGCACATTTGGAGCCAGAGTCAGTGTGGTAGCGATCGGGGTCCGGAGCCAAGATAGTGAGGACGCTTGTTCAACTGTGAGTCAGTCTCAGGTGTCACTTATAACGTTTCACCATATCTTTATATCGTCAAATAACTAATTTAAACCAAACTTACCAGAAAAATTAACACTTGAACAAACATCAGCGGAAACTTTTGTTTTCGTGTTTGCACAATGACAATAAAGTTGTTGAATCTTGAATCATTCATTACCTTTCAGGGTCGCCGGTGGGCTGGAATCAATCACAGCTGCAGATGATCTTACATGAGCACATCTTTTAAGTATTAAACCTTTAAGATCGTGAATAGTTCAAACTGTTCGCAGGGAACTGAAATAGAGGTGTAACATGTTCTGCTCTGAAGAGGTTAAATACTAAAAATCCCCCTAAAACAAAAAAGGTTCTCCTGTGGATAATCATCCAAATGGTGTATGTTCTTATTCTTAGCCAACTGAGCTGCCTGGGAGCATACTGTTATTTCCATCTCTGGCCTGAGGCGGAGATGTACAACAACACACAACGAGAAACGCACAACTGGAAACGGCCCAGTAACATTTCACCGGAGCGGTTGGAGGTTAATTGTCTCGCTCACAGCCGAGGTGGCGGCCGCTGGTCAGGCTGATCTCTTTAAACGATTTTATTATCAACCATTCGCAGATCACTTAAGTGGATTTAGAGATGTGGACCAGTAAAGTAACAGCTGGTAACATAATATCCATTTGTGTATTTAATGTTTCCATCTGGATGATAAAATGCGAAAACACCGTGTGGTCGTGGACTGTGCGTGATGCCGTTGAGGAACCGATTTCTTGGGTTGCACCTGCGCAGGTTGATGATCCCAGTGAGGTCTTTTCACTGGCAGAGTAAAAGTTTTACAACATGACCCCAGAATTATCACAAGGTCCCTTTTTTTTGTTGAGGTGATTCTCCCACAACTGCACCACCATCTTTTTTTTTGTTGTGCAAACAACCTCCCACGTCCATTAGAAAGCCTGGTGTTGTTTATTATGAATGGGGAGTGTGCAGCGCTGCTTCTCCCAAATGGAGTGGGCTTATTGTGAATGGCCCGTGGTGGTTTATTGTAGCCTACGCAGGCATTAACATTTTATTGCGCTTTAAGATCATTGTCAAGCCCTGCATCGCCAACACATCACCGCACTTCCACTAACCTCGGTGCCAGGAACACAAACATTAAAAAACCACCCGTTAGATCACCCTGATTAGACCGAGTGCTGCGTTTGTGGGAACGTCTCTTTTTCTCCTCTTTATGAAGTTAGTGTCTACAAAAGGCTTTTAAAAGCTGCACGATCTGTTTATAAAAGATAGAAAAAGCTCATGAAAAGATAGATGCTCATCATCTCGTTCCTCAAGCAGAACTCCCACAGTGCACATAAGGAAAGACAACTCTTATGAACTTGTGGTGGGGAACACCGGATGACACGTTACCCCCCCCCCTCAGCGCTCTTGAACACAGCCCTGGTTGGTTCACTAGCTCCTCCCCTGCTGTCAGTCAGAAGCAGGTGAGTTGAGGTCACCTGTGCTCATGATGCTGTTTTACATCGTAGGTCCACATCTGCTGCTGTTCACCTAGGTTTTGTTGCTGTTTTGCTGCTATTTTACTGGTATTTATTACGTCGCCTCCACCGAGGAGGTTACACTTTCACCCCTGTCTGTTTGTTTGTTGGTCTATTTGCTTGTTTGTAAGCAAGATGATGCAAAAACTACCGTCTTGGAGGAAGGATGCGACATTTTCATTGATTTCTCAGAGAATAATTCACGGATATTGATTTCGATGAATATGTGAAATCCGGTGCAGCTTGATTGAACTTAAAGGTTCCTATTTCCTTTAGGTTTGATTCCCCAAAACCACTTGCTGGGTTCTCTTTCTAATCAACCCACTAAAAAACATAGTTCTCTCACTTCTCACTCGCTCTGCCACAAATGTACAGGTGGGCAGGAGGCGGGGAGAAGAAGAAAAGACACATTCACTCACTAATAGAAGCAGAACGGGTGATTTATATTTACCAGATAAGTTAATCTTCACCACAATGTTTATCACAAATCATTGAATTTCTTTATGGATTCCCTAGATGACGCACAGACAAGGTAACAGCAGTGTGGTTTGTTCCTCTGGGATACGATTATCATAGCTGCTGAAAGCCATAATTTAAAGTTTCCATATTTCTAAATCCAAACTTTTTGTGCAGAAGGTTAAAACAGTTCCTCGACCCCGAAGTCGTCCTTATGATGACAGCTCAGCCTACATCAACACAATTGTAGAAGATGTTTGAATAGGATTCATGTTAAGGACAAATTGGATATGGAAGCACACGTTTCACAACTTTTATGGGTTTTATATTAAGTTTGATCCGGCGATACCTCAATCGGTTTTGTTTTTCTATCAACGCAGATGGAGCCATCCTGTCAACTGTAATTTTTTCTATTGCAGAAACGAGGTTGTTGTGACAATATGTCTGTGCACGTTGTGAGGAGAATATATGGAATTGGGCTGTTGAGATCACTGAGCCAGAATGATGGCTGTGTGTTTCACAGAGCACGCTGTCTAACCGACTGTTGGAACCTTGCCTGCGGTTTGTGTAAAGAAGGCATTAAGTCTGTCTTCCCCTCTGATGCAAGATCAGATACGGAGCTGAACAACCACTGAAGTGTCTTTATTGTGGCTATTTACAGGTTGATCATTTAAAATTAGGATTTCTGCTTGAAGAAGATGTTCTAATGTTTAAAATACACATCTGTCTCATCATATCATCACTGCTGCTCATGCGCCTCTTTTCACCCTCGCTTCGCTTTCACTTTTGGCCGCTTCCCAAAAAGCCCAGTCTGCTCTGATTGGTCACCGGGCACAATCTTCTGTGATCCATCAACCGTTTGGAGCATGTGTCAGATATGACCTCTGTAGCCATGACAACAATGGCCTCAGTTCTACCATACAAATTTGATCCAGACGAGCATGTTGCAAGTTTCTTGGTGATGTAGACAGGTTCAGTTTGAGAGCAGGATTTACTGATTTCAGATCGTGTTGTGCTCTCATTCAAAACCCTGCGCTTGCACTCAAACACACTTGCTTGTGCTTGACACTTCCTATACTCGATTTCCTGCACTCCAGCTTCAGCTCCTCTCCTCCTCTCCCCACTGCTCTTGGATTCTTTTGAAGAAGATCTTAGTCAAACGTTCACCTTTAACACCAGGTCACGATGACACCATGTTTAATATCAGCTGTAAACCGACACAGGTTTTTTATTATGCCAGAATTTACAGCGTGAGCTCGGAAATGTCACTTTAACACACGATGGTGTGGCAAACAAGTTAATGAACAATATTTCCATATAAATTATCTCTGCAATCCCTTAATGCCGACTGCTGAAGAGAACTGTGAAATATTTAAATTGGAGCAAACTAGAAACTCCACAATGAGCAGTTTGCAAACATTTATATTTATTATAATTGGTGAAATTATGCAAAAAGCAAAAGTATCAGATTCCGTGGTAATCACAGTTCAATCGCTTTTGAAAAGCAATATCGGGTCAGATGCAAGAAACCGAAAAGGAACGAAAGACTTAAACAAGCAGATTTGTTAAAAAGTGTCATGTTTCTCAAGCACGGAGGTGTGTCCAATACCACAAAGTGATTCCAGTGAGCCAGCATGCACAGTACTGTTAACTGGTTCCTGCTTTTCCTGATATGGGATGTGAAAATGGCTCCGGCAATCAAATCCATCCACACGACCACAGTGATCATGTGTGAGGTCTGAGGATCCTGAGAAAGGCAGAGAAGATTGTCCGTCCCCCCCCCCCCCTCCCTTCATTTAAAGGGGACATAGCATGCCCATTTTACCACAAGTTGATATGGTTCCTTGGGGTCTTAATGAAATATCTGTAACATACTTTGGTCAAAATACCACAAGGATCATTTAAAACAGCACCCTTTTTACCCTGTATAAAACAGCCCTCCACAGAGTGACCTGTTTTGAGTGCCTGTTCCTTTAAATGCTAATGAGCCAGCTCCCCCCCCATGATTTTAAACGATATAAATTACATATTTTATATGATATAAATTATCAAATATGCATCCCATACTTTGTATTCCCCTTGTTGTCCTGGAGTTTTAATTTTCCCAATCACATAATTAAATGTCCCCCTCTGCCCATCCACTACAAGCACACAAGCAGACAGACAGAGAGAGAAAGAGAGGTGGGGGGGGGGGCTATGAAGACCATCATTTACCCCCGAACCCCGACATTCAACGGGTACAACAACAAGCGGAGAAAGCAAAATCGCGGGCTGACCTTATATATACAGTCTATGGGGTTGACCAGCGTGGAGAAATGCACGTCCCGTGTGACCAGCCGGCTGCGCGCTTGAGAACCGCGCTGCGCTGCCTCGCAGCGGCGCTTCCGCGTCCGGTGTTAACCCGGCGTAACTACTGTAACCCGGCGTACAGTAGCGCTGAACACTGCGGAAGTCTTCCACACTGCTGGCTGTATGGCGCTGACACAAATTCCAGCTCACGCATGGGAGAGCGAGCGGTCGCGCCCGAGCAGCTGCTGCAGCCTCCCAGTCCCAACGATCCAGACAAATGCCACATGTGAGTGAATCGCGGGCTGACCAGCGGAGAAATGCTCGTCCCGTGTGAACTGCCAGGCGGCTGCGCGCTTGGGAACGGCGCTGCGCTGCCTCCCGTGTAAACCCGGAAGTAACGAGTGTGGGGGGACGGGGGGGGGGGCAAGACCATGTAGGGAGACTTCCAGTGCCTTGTTACAACACAAAACCCAGGAAGCTCAATCGAGTCGCTCAAGCATGACGTTTCTGACTTAGAGGAACCATAACAAAACACGCGAGTGTTTTTTCCCCAGAGTTTTTGGGTTGGTAGACATGCCAGATACCCACATTAACCTGTAGAAGCACTAACAAAGTGGAATTTGCATGCTATGTCCCCTTTAATTTCCTGCTTTCTCTACTATAAAATATTATTGAATTATCATTACTACTATTATTGCATGATGGACTGTCGGAGTTGCATTGGAGTTCAAAGTCAGTTTTCTTTAATCATCCTTGGATTTTATCTGAAGAGAACATGAATATTTGTCACCCAGAATTAACACTGCAGCGATGGAAGGGCTGAAAATATTCCTATTCAATTTACTAATTACTTTTAATAGATGTTAATTGCTGGTGTTATTTATGAAAACTGTAGGAGTCTGGTATTTCAGGAATGTAAAGAAAAACCTGCAGAACAGCAGTTATTAGCAGCAGCAGCCTCTGACTGTGAAGAATTAATTTGCGGTTTCCACTTTTTCTTGGAAAGTGATGGAGATGGGGAACGAAAAAATTATAATAGCACTGGTATTATCCAGTTTATCCAGTATTATTGCGGCCTAGAGCTTACGTTTCTTTGTGGAGCTGTTCTTAGTACACTCGGAAAATAAATGGTTGCACTTAAATCTGTCTCACACAATGCTGGCCCATTTACCTCTGTTTTGTTCAACCGCTGGCACCCTGATGGGTGAGATTCTGAGTGAAGATTCATTTAATAACTGTTCTCATGTCGGGGGAGGAAGTTTGAAGAACTGAATAACTGTAACTGTGTTTTTGAATTATACTGTTGAGCCAAACAGGATTCGAGGGTCGAGAAGAGGTCATAACAACAGAAAAATTACAATGTGAAGTATTTTTCACTTTAAATAGTGAATCTTGTATCTCGAATAAACGGCACAAGGTGATTGATGAACGCAACATGAAGAAGGAGCTCGACGTGTCCAGATGTATTTCAGGTTGTTTGTCCAACAGTTTGAAGAGCAGCTGCAGCATCTGGTCGGATCATATTATGTTTTCTTGAGTATTTAATTTGACAAATGTCTCGTTTGTTTGAACTCTGCATATTTGGTTTATTCATTGTCTTTGACTGCAGTTGCCACCGTTTGCTTTATCCAAGCTGCAAGTCGGCCAGAATCATATCTTTTCAAAGACGAAAATAATTTAAAATAAAATGTTTTAATCTATTGACAAATCAACTTGATGTAAGACTGGATAGAGGAGGGAACTTTTTTTTTTCTAGTAGTACTTCAAAATGCTTTGTGAACAAGGTGCATTCTGATCGGTGAGATGCGTCTGAGGCGAAACTTTGAAAAAATCGACCCTCGAAAGCCGTCACTTATGTGTCAGCTTGCATCGACTGGACACTGGTTTGAAAAATATGAAAGCGTCAATTATTTGCACAGAAAACCAACGTGTGTAGTGTGCACAGGCCTTAAGGCTGGAGATATTCTACACTTTGAAACCAGTGAAAAGACCCAAAGATCAATGAATTGGTCCTTAGCAGAATAGTCTGCGTAGCCAAAGCCTGACGTTTTATTAGTCTGTGCCTCGGAGCTCTGGTGTGGCACAAAAACTATTAAAAACACATCAGTGAGTCACACCTTGGCTCATTGACAAGAGCCAACATCTCCTCCATTACAATAAACCGTCGCTGCAGTTAAACTAATCCTGCAACCAGCACAGTGTCCCGATGCTGTAGACACGCAGCAGAGCATCAATTTAATCTGCTGCTGAAAATACTCAATACATCAGTCAGACTTTATATCTGTTTCTCTTACAAACAACGTAACACAAACTGCTTTATAGAATAAAACGCTATTAAAAAAAAAAGTATACACCACCTCCATGCACTGAGCAATACATGACTGTTATTATAAAAAAATAAACAGTAACAAGGAACGCTTTTGAACATCTTATAAATTCACAGCCAGCAAACACCAAAGGTAGGAAAAGATAAAATAACATGCTGAGAGAGATTTGATGCATTGAAGTGAGTAAAAACAGAAATGAAAAGGTATTTATTTAAGAAGGAAGACGAAAAAGATATGGGTAAAATTATTAAATTATAAAAGATGAGATTTATTGAAGTGAGTTAAACCAGAAATGGAAGGTATAAATAAATATGGCCTCTATAATAATATATAACAAAAATACCAAATCTGAGGAGATGGGTGGGTGTAGGGTGTTAAAAATAAAAGTCCAGAAAAAACTAATCAATACGCAAATATGAATCAAATAATTTTATAATCCAGACTATAAACTTGGGTCTGAAGTCTGCTTTAAACTTTTTCATCATCCTCGGCTGCCCTCAGGTTCTCAGGGGGCTGAACCGTGATAATGAAACGATGCCTCACCATTGGTTGTTCTGACTTTGACTTTAATTAAAAGGCCACTTCCAGAAAACCGCAGGGTTTTACAAAGTTCATGGAGTGAAAGCAAATCTGATAATTAGGTAGAATCAAGACCATTAAGCCAAATTCCACCTTTTATTGGTAAGAAGAAAAACGAATCAATGTTCTCCAGGTTGCTTTCATCGTTTCCCGTAATGTTTTTGCCTGGTGTGTGGATAGTGTCGTGTTGTTGAGTGACGTTGTGTGACAGGAAGCAGTGGTGAGTGTTTATAGACGACTCTTCATCTCCTACAGAACAAACTGCTGTAGTTTAAATATGCAACAGCAGCATCTCTTGCCAAATGTCACATTAGAAAGACACAGACTTGTTTGCGTGAGTGAAGACGTTTCCGTCTGCGGGGAAAGACGCCACCGACACGTTCAAAGCTTCGATGCTGAGAGACGTTCCCCTCAAAACAATCGGAAACAGCAGCGGACGCCTTGTCCCAGAAATGAGAGCGGCTACACTGGAGCGTCCGATTATTTCCCACCGCGTTGCACACTCCCCTGAGGCTAATGCCGTGTGATTGTGTGCAATGAACTAATGAGAAGTCATATTTCATTTCCTACTTTTTATAGTGTACTATAACATAAAGCACTTAGAGGGAGTCAGTGCACTTATGTCTTTAGAGGAAAGAGCCACGGTGCATTCAAGCAAAATATTTTTATGTGAATGTGCATTATGACTCCCACTGTGACATTTTAGCTTTTACAAAAAGCCTGTTTTAAGCAATTAAAATTAAATTAATTTCATTACAGACTATTGCTTCCTCTTGTATAGTCTCCGTCCCCAGAGACTTAAATATGCAGATAAGATTCCAGTTCTCCGAGGCAACCAGTACAAGCAGCAGAGAATGAAATGTCCCATGCATCGGTGTATGTGCTCTAATCTACTGTGCCTGTGCTGTGGATCTCTCTCTCTCTGCTGTGGTGTGTGTGGTGGGTTGCAGGTGACTTTGTCTTAGTCCCTCACTGTGTGAATGATGGACTGTGAGTGTGCAGGTTTGTTTCCAGGGAGCTGATTGGTTCCATTTTTGTTTAACCCGTGTTTTCTCCTGATTTAAATTAGAAACTTGTCTCTTTGTTACTTTAATTCGAATATAGGTACGTTTAGGTTGCTCGCCTTCATGTTGTTCTGCTGTTGGCCCGCCCTGAAGCAAAAACAGAGTTTGAATAAACCTTTAAACAGGCTGAAATTATTTGTTGCTGGTTCTTCTTGGGAGCTGGTGAAGAGGAGAGACTCCTTCATCATGTTGCGGCTGGGTTTTCACCTGGGCCTGGTTGTAACAAGGGGAAACGAGACAAGATGGCAAGGTTTTAATAAACTAGTATTTATTAGGTGAAGGAACTAAGAAGCCTGCTTTACAAGATCCACTTCCTGTTGTAATGATACAGTGACATTCCTCTCTTTCACAGCATCAAATAACAAGTTAGTTAAGCTGTACTTTGTCCACCTTTATCTAAAGTCTATGGGAAGAACCCATTAAACTTTACTATAAAATAAAACTTCATTAATCACAAAGGAAATTTAGTTCAGGGCAATTAAAAGAAAATGTTCCTCAACAACACTAAAAGTTCTGGATTTGGATAAACTGGCAGATATAGGATTGTTTTCTTCTTCTCTCTTGTGAGACACTTGTTAGCTTTGCGTTCTCTGAGGCCCCGAAAGTGGGTCAACGGTCCAGTAAGCTGGCATGGAGTCTGTCTATAAATAACCACACGTTTTTCATGTACATTGTGTGTCTGTGTGTGTGTGTGTGTGTGCTCATCCCCCCCCCGCCCCACCGGTATGAACTTATTAAGGCCCCTCAGGCTACTTGACGGTGCTACTTTAATCTAGCCAAACACTTGATGTGAAATTGCCTTCAGCTTCATCCCAAAAGGTGACACGGAAACCGTTTCCAGCAGCGACAGCGCGAGCCAGGATCCAGTGGCGCCGCAACGACCATGAATGTGTGACGCCGAGGGGGGGAGAGTGAGAGAGAGAGAGAGGGAGAGCGAGAGAGAGAGCGAGAGAGAGAGAGAGAGGGAGAGAGAGAGAGAGAGATGGAGTGTTAGAGAGCGATAGAGAGAGAGAGAGAGAGAGAGAGAGAGAGAGAGAGAGATTCGCTTGTTTTTTCTCCTCAATTAACTGCCCAAGGTTGAGGTTGCAGAACATCCCAGGGTGCTCTCTGTCTCTCTCCTAACGTACCCCCCCCCACACACTCCTCTGACAGCCACAATACATCTATCACGGCGCCTTCCAATACACTGTCAGGATGCGGCACTGATACTGAGGAATATTAATGTTAGCGGTTACCCTTTAGCTAGCTATTAATTAACCCCGGCTCGTTTATCGCTGATTGATAAACTGCTGCTAGTTGCTATACAGCAAGGGTGCAGTTAGGACTGACAGGCATTTTTTGGGGGGAGATTGTGTTGGCTTTGTATTTACAGTAGAGCTCATTAGAGGCGGTCGGGCATCAGCGATCGAGGTTCGTCGAGACATTTCAGCAATATTCGTGGTTTTAGAGGCTTTTCATATAAATGCCGACAGAAGGATTTTTGAGAGACTCCTGAGGATCAGATTTCATTTTTGTCAACCTTGTCCATTTACTTGTATTTCAGCAGGATTACGGAAAAATCTACAGTAAGGATTTCCATTAAAATCGATGGGTGGATCGGACATGGGCAGATACAGAAGCTTTTACATTTTGCCACAAACTCGCAATTCATGGATCTCAATGGGGAAAAAAAGCTGACTTCTTTAGGGGACTTATATGTATGAGGTTGAATTGAAGGGGACCATTCACACGTTTTCACCCCTGTCCGTTTGTTTATTGATTTATTCGTAAGTCTCCTCGATGGATTAGCATAAAGCTCGGTGGGAGGAGGCTTAATGGGTCGAGGAAATAAAACATTAAATTTTGATGTGGATCTGGATCAGGGGAGGGATCCAGGACTTCTTCTTCTTTCTTGTACATTGCAGGAAAGGGAATTTTTTTCAATATGTCTGTGGACTTTTTAGAGAAAATCTGATTTAGGGACCTGATATTTAAGAGTGTGTGCAATTTGGTGCAGATCCATGTAAAAAGCTGGATTCAGGTTTCATAAGGGGACTATTGGGCCTTGGTGGATTATTACCTTTCTAGTTTTATATTTTTAAGTTAACATAAGTCAGGTTAAAGTTTCCGTAAACCACCTCTTTCATTGTTTTTCTTTCTAGTTTGTAGATTGCCAGGATTTCACCTTGTTCTGCACAGGTTGAGGCTGTTTACTGTACAAACTGAGATTTCTTTCTCTCCACCCAAAAACATTCAGCATTGACAAAACACTCCATCAAGAGGGATTATTCCTTATTCTTGTTTTGTCCAAGCAGTGATTCATTTGTAGACAGTAATTCTTTGGTTTAAACTGAAAGACAACGGCCCAGAGTGAATAATTTAGATGTCATGGTGTAACACAGTGATATTGATTGCATTTATTGGAAGCTTGGATTGTGCTTTAGTGACTCATATGCTCTTGGTTCCATAAATCTTCAGCTGATGAAATCTGAAGGACATTGCTGCTCTGCGTTTTGTTCAAAAATAAGCTGTGGCTCCTCGTTCATATGTTTTTGTAGATCAACCTTTAAACAGTGGGCCACACGTGGATTAGGTGAACATAGAGGTAATGAAATGACCTTTACCATAAGGGGAATTGAACTATACTTTACAAAGCATAATTCATCTATTTTGTTTTACCTATCTTTGGAATACAGGAGGGCCTTTTGTCTGTACAATGTCCAGTGAGCTTTGTTTCCTCAAGCCTGGAGCATGAGTCTACTTACTAAAGAGTAGACATGCATACGTTAAATGTTCCCTTGCGAAGCCTGTTTCATCAGGAGCAGCGCGCCACGTTAAAGGTTATCTCTCAACAGCCTTCAAAATCAGAAATGTTCAGTCTATTAGCTGACGGAGTGTAAAGTTGCCCTTTAAGCGGGTCAATCCCAATAACTTCTGATTATTCTCTGTTCATTATTTACCGAGACGCAATTACCTTCCATTCAAGTTACGGGAAAACTATCAAAAGGCGACCTCGAGATTTAATCTGTGTTCAAGTATGCCACAGCGCAGTGTTTAGAGAAATGTTCATCTCCAGTACTGAGCAGGGGAAATTTCCTTACTTTTGTTTCTGCAGGGCATCAGCGACGAAGTAAAACCCTGGGCTGAATCTTAGAAATAATTTTCTACCTGAAAAATGTCATGGGTTTGAAGGGAGGCCCGAGCTAAAGCTCCAAGGAATCAATAATGAATAATGGTAAAAGCTGATAATGGCCAAAAATACAGTGTACAGGGTATTTTAATGTAAAGAAAAGGATCATTACTTATGTCTGGATGGCTGCTTGGATGACACCAGGCAATTCTGTAAATAAAGACGTGTTGCAATATCATAAACTAATTATTTCCTTTTAAATGTCTTTTACTACAGTTTATGTTAAATCAATTAAATTGAAGCAGCTGCCTCAATTTGACTTCAGATTTTTTAACCGGAGCCTGGACGGACGTTGACTCTGATTGACAACATGTGACCAGTGGTCCCTTCAGGCCCGCAGGATATAATTAAACCATACACTCTATCAGAAAATCAATAAAACCAATTTAACAGTCTTCATAATATGTGTGTGTGACAGCTGAGACTCTCTTGTCATTGAATGACAGGGTTTAGTGATCCGCGCCACAGCCACTGACACTGTGACAAACCAATCTGATATTTTAATGCTGCACATAAACCAATGAGTGATGTTGAGTATATATATAAAGAGGATAAATGTAGCACATGCTTCGTTAGTTAGTTAGAAAGATGTACAACATATCTACACTGTAGAAAAATAAAACCCAAATATCCTGGATTCAGGTGGAACCGTAACAGTATCAAGGTCCCAAACGCAAATCAGTCTTTGCTGTCAATCGTGTATAGTATTAGTTAACTTATTAAAACCAAAACCTATCATGAACATACTGTACATCCTTGTGACAACAACCACCTGAAATGACAGAAACCATCTTCATCTATCTATCTATCTATCTATCTATCTATCTATCTATCTATCTATCTATCTATCTATCTATCTATCCATCCATCCATCCATCCATCCATCCATCCATCCATCCATCTATCTATCTATCTATCTATCTATCCATCTATCGTTTGACATTAAAAGTGGATTTAGTCTTTTAGTTGCAATCCATATATAAAATGTCTCTTTATATACACTGTATCTACTGTACGTCTGATAATAGTTGTTGAAAATGGCAACGGAAGTGACAGACATTTCCTGTCAGGAAACGTAAAAGCTAACGTTGCTGCTAAAATGTTCTCTGCTATTCAAAAATAATAGTAGCCCATAGTCGGTTATTTAAGCTGAAGTACGATAAGTGCCGCTCATAGAAGAAAGAACAGTCGGACACCCATTGTTCAGAGCAATCTGAGGCCTGAGCACATTCTTTTTAAATGAACATTTTAATATTATATATATATATATATATATATATATATATATGATGGAAAATAAGTAAAATCTAAATACGTCGGTTTAAAAGTGGCCCCTGCATTCACAATTTCATGAAGGGAATACAGAGTATATAAAAAAATCCTTGATGGTCTCCTTCTACACATCGTCTCATTGTGGGTTTTCTTCGTGGCTGGATGCAGTAATTATTCAGTATAAGCCAAAAGCAAAAGGCTGCTTGTTCTTTTTCCCCAAGTCTCTAAAGAATAAACAACATGACTTCAATACTGTCTCCTACTTTTACTTCTTACTATTGGACCAAGATTACATTGTTTTCCCGATAAACTGTAGATTCCTTCCTTATTAATATTTTGTTATCTTGTGGATACAATTGCAATATTGGCTTAATTTGTTTCCCTCCAGTGGATGAGGATGATGAAAATAGGTTTAAATAACCTCATGTCCTCAGAAAACACTATTCAGGTCTTGTAAGAACGTGACACGACAGCATTGTTGCAATGACCTGGTAGATATGAAGCTGAAAAGACTGTTGTTTTCTCCTGACCTCCGCTGGTTTAACTTAGCTCGCAGCAGTGATGTAAACGTGTAGTCCGCAGTGTATCAGAGTGCAGCGTGCCCTCACTGTTAAGTTGCGGTGCAACAGAGCGAACTTGTGGGATTACTCAAGGTGAAAGCAAACTTGAAATATCAGGTGATTGAATCGCTGCTCTCCCCTGGGGTCGACCAAAAGTTCACAGGAACAAAGTAAATATTTTGTTTTCATGTATATCGTATTTGATTTCATCTAAAAGAGGGAGCTGTGTAATTATACCGATATAAGACAAAGTTAAAAGTGACCAAAGACAAAAAAAATTACAGCTTTGAGTTGAGTTTGGGTTTCGTTAGGGCATCGTTTGACATTTGTTTTTGCTTCCCTATTTAAAACAGCAACGAGAAAACTCATTCTTGACATTGTCAAATTGATAAATTCATTTAATAAATTTATTTTATTATATATGATTCTATTTGTTTTATAAAATGTTCAGCAGTTGTTGAAGATAAAACTTCCTTCTTTAATTGTATTCAAACACATTTAATATTTTATACCTGTGTAAAGAATTATTGTAGAAATAAGTATGTATTGTGTAATAAAGTTTGTGTCACTCTTATATTTCCAGCGGCAAAATACTTTTAAAACCATTTGAGTATTTCTACAAAAAAAATATACTTTTAGTGCCAATCTTTTTACCATCTCCTGACATCTCCTCCAGTAGCTTATGTCCCCCCCTTGAACTCTTCTTAGTCCTAAAATTACATATTCAGGATGCTTCTCATGAATAAAATTCCCGTCATGGACTTTAAAAGGCTTAAATATAACTTTACTCCAATTCCTGTGTCTGTGAATATGCTAATATCCCCTTGCCCCAGCTTCCTGTCTGCCCCACAGTCACAGTGCCACCTGCAGGGGAGGAGCCTTTTCCTGTTGCCAAACCACAAGTTGACATGACTTCTTCTTCTGCACAAAACGTGCTGTTTGAATCTGACATTTTCAGACTGACATTTGCTCCCTGTAGAGTCGGGGCATGGTCATACATGCGCGGAAGTGGCGGTGGCCAACCTTTACTTCCATTCTGTGCGAGCGAAGGGGCAAATAAAACATCCACTTCCTGTGGCAAAGCAAATTTGCTGCATGTCACAAGTTCAACTTTGGTGAACTTCGTCCGTCGACTTCACCGCCTCAACCAATAGCAAGGCCATTTGTGTGGTTGGCACTGACAACAACTCCTCACTAACAACAACGCCGGCTTCCGCTGTTTTGCACTGAACTGTGTGCGTCACATCCTGCACTGCCGACATTCAGCAAGCAATGATGCATAATTTGCCTCAGTGGGCGATCATCATTCACTTGCATTCATGTGTCTCTGACTGTGCAACTTAAAGTGGAAATACTCAGCCAGAGAGGTGACGGCTTATTTCACTCAAAACACGTCTTTCATCATTTAAAAAAAAGGCACTTACATGTTTTAAATTTGTATTTCCCCCTTACGGAGACTTTAAGATTTTTATTGAATTCAGTGTTCATATTTTTAGGCTTTAGTTTGCCTTGCATTGCCTTATCTGTATGGAGCAGCTGTTATTTCTTACATCTATTGTACAAAATACCAGAAAAAGAATCTTTGACATCATTAAAACCAATTATCATAACCTTTACAATAGCAGCATGTACAGCAGGACCACTTTTGTTTTTTTTTGAACAGCGTTGGGACCATCTCGTCCTTTTTAGCCCTTCTTGACACAGAAACTAATTCTCCTTCTCGCTCGAGCACCCCCCACAGAACTCAGAGTTAATCAAAAGGTCCAAAAAAATGTCCCTGTGCAACACTGATCTTCTGATAAAGAAAAGAAAACATTTGGGAAGCCACTCACTGTTCTGCTGAGCTCAAAGAACCGAAGGGATACGTGAGGTGAAATTGAACTCCTTGGACCATTACACACTGAAGTAGAACATAGGACCCAATCCGCGGGCTTGCCAGGAATACACTCTCACGGTAGGCATTATGCAGGAATTAGGCTTCTGACTGCAAATACTAAAAGGGGAAATCTAATTAAATACAGGATTTGTAAAAGTATCTGTGCTGAGGATTACAAAGGCTCAGCCTCACTAAATCCACACTGTGATATTTCTCCAAATGGTGGTTACATAAACCAACGGACAAGACGGACCCCTCTCACAAGGCCACCTCTGTTCCTCGTTTGACTTTTTTTTTTCAATTAATATCGTAATACTTATTATCTGCGGCGTTAATGTTCCCCGTCCTGCCATTTATGTCAAAGATCCAAACTCATCAAAGATTCAACTCCCTCTGTTTTCTCACGTCCTGAAAAGAAAAGCAACTGTCCAGGTCACCGCGTCTGCTACTTACTTACACTTAGGAGGAAAACGTTTGAGGTGGTGCTATTAGGAGGAAGGTCACAGCGAAGGAGACACGCTGCTGCTGCTGTGATGAATTGATGGTCACTGTCTTTTTGACGCCCTAAAAAATAACTTTCCCTGTGGGTTTATGACGCGTAGCTGATCAAATTGACTGAGCTCACTGGATAATGTGACTCTTTAACCTCAGACTGTAACCTTGCAACCGTTTCGCCCATGAGTTATGTTCACTTGAACTATTTCACTTGCAAATCTAATAAGAGGGAATTCAATCTAATGAGGGGAAAATACAGTTTTTTCTTAATGGGTCACATAATGTTCATGATGCATGCTTTTGAAAAATAAATTCCATATGGTATTTCTACAAAGCTCCACATGTTTCTCTTCAGTGTCTATCTCCACAGGTACATTTAGAAATATTGTAATTCATACCTAGAATGGCCAAAGCCCAGCAGTCCCCTTAAATTCAATCAAAAAGCACTTACTCATAGATGGATATCGGTCCCCTAATAAAACCCTTTTTCTTCCAATCAAGTTCCATGAATTATTCTTAGGGAAAACTGTGAAAATGTCAAAAAAACACATCAGATCTTACTATTTTATAGAAAGTTATTAAAAAGTTTAATGTTCTGCCCCTTTGTCCTGATCTGCACCAAAATGAATGGAGGTCTCTCTTGCCTCATGTCCCGTCCGTCCTCCAAGTTACGCAGAAATCTGTACTGTAGGTTTTGGGTAATCAAATCAAGTTTTTCTCAAACATCACAATTAAAATAACATCAGAGTAGCAGAAATAAATGCAATACAATTTCAACCACTACAATGCAGAGACATATGTGGATAAATGGGTTTTCAGTTGTACTTTAAAGGCTTCAAAAGACACTGCAGAGCATAGTTTTATAGAACATAATTTTATACATAGTATTCAATAACATTCAGGCCATAAACTTGAACACTTTTGATAGGTAATAACAAAATATTTATCTAAAAATATGGGCCATGAATGTGCGATGTCTTTGTTCAATGTGAAAATAAAACACACACACTTTCTTGACCTCTTTACCCTGCCTTCAAAAAGTTAAAGTACTACATTGTAGTATTTAAGTACCTTGTAATGAATTATTTCTGTCAGGATTATAGAATTTTTCAGACAAAGGGATGAGCTGAGTTTTTGTCCGTGCAGGTTGTGGGAAGGTGTTCAGAGCTGGTTGGGAAGAATCTGCTGCCACTCTCATAATCTCATAATCCCGTGCACCCGCTCGATAACAGTTGTGAAGTGAAGCGGCTAGTGCTCTTCTCACTCTTTTACCGCCATGGCTGCTGTCACATGTCTCCTCTGAGAGCCCCCCCGACACTTTTCACAGGCTCCACCTTTCCTCTCGCGGGCTGTGAGTCGATGCTCCACCGGGGGGGAGCTTATTATCGTGGCTCTCCACTTCCTGCTGTGCTGAGCTTGGTGTTCAGGACAGAGCCATTACCAAAGATGTAGATATTCTACATTCACAGTTTAATCCATTCTATGACTGAGCTGTATATATATGTGTATCTTCCACTTTGTAAACAAACTCAAATTGTGAATTGTGAGAAGTGAGTCCTCCTCAAACACTTCTACAATATACTGTCACTGTGTGCAGAGCTTTTTATTTACAGTGTATTGTGTATGAGTGAAATTAGAAGACTTTGTGTTCATCATACCTGGTTTATCTGCAGTGAAGATTGTATAGTCAATGTTTATTATGAAATGAAACTGAACTTCCTTATTGTTCACTCGTGTGCGTTTTATCTATACGTTCAGATGATTTACTTCACTGCTGTTACTTATTCAGACATTGCACGTCGGCTATTTCAGAGGTCTGTTCAGTGATCGACAAAATCTTCAGAAACAAGTTTACAATTTGCTCCGTGTCCATGAGCACTGTGGCTTTATTTTAGAGACAAGTTGCCAAACAGGAATTGATTCTATGAATGTTGTTTCCACGATGGAGATCTGCACCTGCTGTGGGTCAGTGTCAGTCCAATATGGTGGGATTTTGAAGTGTTGTAGGATTTAGAAGAAGATTCAACTGGACTGAGAGTTAAGGTGCGCTGCCTCGCTCACACACACACACACACACACACACACACATACACAAGTACTGCCAAGTATGAAGACGATAAGATGAACGGTTCACAAGAAATCCATTCCACCTACAGACCGACACTTGTGGATTTACTAGGTAGATGTAAATAGCAAAAACAAAAAAGCATAAACACATTTTGTTTTAGTTAATATTTAATATATCTGTGCTGTTATTTCTGCTATACAATGTCTTTAATAGAGCTGAAACTTTTACTTAGCAGTTGATTTGAACGGATTATTTTGCATTTTGGTTTAACTCGGTATGAAAGATAACATCATAAGTCATAGTCATCTCGTGTGTGTGTGTGTGTGTGTGTGTGTGTGTGTGTGTGTGTGTGTGTGTGTGTGTGTGTGTGTGTGTGTGTGTGTGTGTTGGGAGGAGATTTTCCACATTGAGACCCTGACAAGGTGCTCTGCATCCCAACAAATGCGATCAGAGCTTCGGGGGCTCTGGCCAACCCATGGCACGAATCCATGTCCAATTATCTGCCTTGGAAATTGCTATGGCTTGTCTAATTTATGCCAAAGATGCCCTCCGCTGCGCACACACACACGCGTGCACACACACCCACAGTCCATTACATAATAGCATAGCTGCAGTACCCACCCTGATATAGAGGAGCCATTATATGTGAGGCCACCTTCATTTTCCTCCACTGAGGGGGGATGATTGCCTCCCCACTGTAGTCTTTAATGACCGATAAGAGGCTCTGAACAGAGATGTGCTCTTAGTGTCATCACAGCTCTCTCATCACACTGACAGAAACACATAATCTGCAGGTGAACAGTTTGCAATATGAATAGGTACAGAAGAAAACTACTTCACTGTGTCACGTACTGTATATGAGCTCAACCCTGAAGGGAGGGAGTCTTCTAATGCACAAGACGTCCGGATATATACGCATTTCAATTATTATAGCTTCATGTTTTGAGAGTGTCCAAGTGACAGCGTATGGAATAAAGTCCTCACTGCATCATGAACACTTTAAAAAACACCGGCTTCTCTTATGTGAGACTTTTCTGCTTTGCTCTATTAAAATGTGTTGGTTTTGTACTGTTGGTCCGGCCAAGTTCCTCTGGAAGTTTCATCAATATTGAATGATTAGTGATTTATATCTATCACCAATGTTCTGTGCCAGTGGGGGAAATAGTGTTCCCTTTATATTGAAAGGTAGAATGTAAGGGAGAGGGAGGAGAGGGAGGTGCAGAGGCCTGAGGTGCATCTGACTTTCCTCCAGAGGCCGGAGTCTGCAACAAATCAAGAGAATACACCCTGTTACAAGTCTAGGAAATAAAAACAGTAAATTCATGGGCTTTATTGTAAAAAGATCTTCGAGGTAAAAAAAGATTAAATACGCTCATAAATAACATTAAATGCTAAAACCATAAAATTGTTTAAATAAATGTGAAAAAAGGGGGTTAAAATACTAAGAGTGTTGTATATAGTTGACATTATTCTTTGTTAGTTTACCCTGAATCTGCATGAAAGGTGATCTGAGATTGATCGCTTCAGTCTCCACGCACATACCCAGGGGAACTTGTGGCATTTCCCTCATCGGAGTAAAAGTTCCCACCGAGGAACCACTGTCACATCACTCTTGTGTTTATTTCTCCCTGTTTTTCAGGCATTTTCTGAGCTTTAAACGATGTTAACGTGTCGATAATATGTTCTTAACATGTTCAAGAGTTTCAAGAGCATGCTCTGGTTACATTTTGCAGCTAATTTTGTCGAGGAACATGTGTAAGCATGTGTGTGGGAGCGTGTCCCTGTTGGGTAATGATGTGATGCGTAACCAATGCTGAGTGCAGCTGCCGTATTGTGTCGAATGTGAATTCACATGTGCATCTGTTATGTGTCCCTGTTGTCAGAATATGTTGTATGTCCTTTAAGGGAGTTTTGTGAGAATGTACTGAGCTAAAGATATTTTCTGGTCAATAGTATGTTAGAACTATGCTATTAGAGAAGTAATGTGTATAGAATTGCAACTAAAAGGACGTGTACCTCTATAAAAAGTGCACAGTTCCTGACGGGTTATATTGTTGTACAACATTGATTGTAGTAAAGTACAGTTAATGATGAGAATGATGACTTTTGTGCTTATTTCTCCCTATATTCAGGCACATGACACAATTGACTCTCAGCTTTTCTTCAGGAAAGGGAAGGAGACGGCTCTCAAGTAAAAATGGAATTAAAGAATGCAGAAAAAAATGCAGGAGAAAAATCATATACACTGGTGCCTTTTTTTTTTCTTTACAATTTGCCTCAAGGATACACATGAGTAGTAAATACTGCACCTTTGACCAATTCACCAACAAATATTCATTTCATTTGAGTCCAGAGCTGTATACATGTTTTGCACATCAACATGAAGAGTATCTTTAAAGAAGCAGTACCTCTGTACACTTGTATTTTGATGGCTTGCAGATAAAGGGATTGTACATGAATACTTGACGTGGCGAATTTAGGAAGAGAGGATCCTACCCAGAACGAACCACCTGCCAGCTCCTGTGGGGGCTTTAAACTTAAATATAGTCTCCCCGTATCTCTTTGCTTTTCTATCTCAGCCTTTCATGTGCTGTAACTCACAGTAAGGTATTCGTGAAGGGATAATTCTGTAGGTTACAGAAACACGCAGAGGAGGTCTCTGCCTCTGGGGTGTAATAGTCAGTTCCTGATGATGGCATGCAAGTCAACTCAAGTTTATTCATAACGCACATTCTAAATATCCACAGTTTACCAAAGAGCTGTACAGGAAAATAAGAAAGAAAACTAAATGGAATAGCATAGTAAGAGCCAAAAAGAAGAAACAAAAATCAAAGAGATAACCTGGAGATGACTTGACAAAACTATCCCACAGGCATACACGAGCAAGGAGCAGTTTGGAAATATGAAACATGGAAGGCTTAAAAAGAGAATATTAAGAGCTGAATAACATTAAAAGCTTGAGAAAAAACTAGGTCCTCCGTTTAGCCTAAAATATTTCTGAGCGGAAACACTTCATTTTCAAATGGGAAAGTGTTCCAAAGCTTTAGGGCAGCAAATGCATCATCACCTTTACCCCTTAACCTCAGCGATGGAAACAGCCAGGAGCAGCTGTTCTGAGAATCTGAGGGATTTGGGACTGGGAAGAGGGCAGAGAAGCTCAGAGATGTATCGTGGCACAAAGCCATGTAAAGCTTTACAAACAAGGAACCTTGAACTCAATCCCATACTTGTGTGGAAGCCAGGGTAGGGATGCAAGTACAGGCGAGATGATGCTGTCTCTTCTTCTTACTGGTACCAACGAGACCACGAGAAAAAGGAAATAATAATGAGACTGTTGTTGGATTCCTGCCACAAGGAATTTAAGACATTTGCCACAATGTGGTTTAAGTTGAGCAAGATATCCTTCCTGAATCCGTGAAGCTTTGGGCCCTAGAATGGAGCCTTGAGGTGCTCCACAGATGATGGGAGCAGACGATGAGGTTTCCTGTAAAAGAACCAACCTCGTGCTCAAGATGTTTCACTGCTTTTCATCATGTCATCTGAGAATTGAATTTCTTCCATTTTCTCTCTGCCTTTTCACATAAATTCTCAGGGGAGAAGATTGTGTTTTTGATTTACGGTTGAGTTTTAGTTTTTCTGATTTCGGGTCCAAGATGACAACACAGCACAGAGAGGAAGTTATATAAGTAACAGTAAAAAAAATATAGCTGTAGTAAGATTTATTGTCGGGTAGTAGAAAGCAAAAGGGCAGTTTTCATACTGCTCGGAAATATCAATTTTGCCAAATACCTGCCAGTGACAGTCCAAAAAAAAAGCATTGGACATAAAGGATGATCTGTGGGTCACTTATCTCATGCTCACACAAAGTATTTTAAGCGCTAAATGTAGTAAAATTGTCCCCAGTATTTTAAATCCTTATGACCAGTTCAGGGTTTGATTTTTAGATCTTTGATATTAGTTTAGAAAAGTGAATAAATATCAAAATACAAAAAAGCTTTTATTTTCATGTACTCCTCTATAATACATGCACAAGACACAGTTTATTCCCCCCCCGGGGATAACAACGGGTGCAGATATTTCTGATTGGCACTTAGGTGTTAAAATGAATACAGTACAAAGGTCTGCTGGTGAGGAAAGGGAAATGAAAATTCAATTATTACATGTTGCAAAGTGTCATGTTGCCCCGAGCAACAGGGGTGAAGATGAAATGTATGTTTTCCTCATGAATGTTTTTTGTCACTTTCAAGATAATGTGTTCAAGGTGTTTGCATGACAGACGGCAGCCCTTTCAGCAAAGTCTTTTTTTCACAAAAACACTCGTGAATATATTAAAGAAAAAGATTGTTTTGAACCCAAACCTGTTTCAATCGACAGAGCTTGGATCACTGCTAATGTGATGTGACCACAGAGATGATCATTTGTTTGTTTTTTTGTTTACAATGGTGAACCTCCGGGGGGGGGGGGGGGGGGGGGGGGGGGGGCTTTACACTACTATCAACACAAACCTGCATCATCCATGTCATAATGTGTTTAGAAAGCAATTAGTCATGTGGCCCCTGATCTGCAACTGTCAGGCGCCAGCAAGAATTGAATCCTCTAATCTGACAATCGCGGCATCAGAGGGTGAATAATGCGACGTTTTCATTCAAAGCAATTCAGAAAAAGGTTTTTCAAGGCACCGATTGATCATCCGTCCCTGAAAGATTGTTGTAATAAAAAGAAACAAGAGTAAAAATGATGACCGTGAATCGGCGCAGACAGACGGAGCATCCGCAGACTCACAAATGGCATCGTGATAAGCAGCTGAGCGGCGAAATGCGTGGATGGATGGAGGGGAGGAATGGACAGATAAACGGACGAGCGGACAGATGGAACTCGGTGATTGTTCTCCAACCCGCAGATGGTTTCCGGTCTTGGCCACGGTTTGACGACAGCCAAACCTCAGACAGATCCGCTGAGCACGACTTCCTCTCAGTGAAGTATTCAGTGTGGACACAGCAGTTTCTATCCGGCTAATTTACTCGGCCCACTCAATCATGTTTAAAGTCTGTCGAGCAATGAAAAGATGGCTCCACGGTGCTCGGAGAAGCTGCCATAGGGTGTGAGGCAGACTGCTTATGGAGTATTTTCTGTTATATCTCAAATGTTATTTGCTTTGGAGAAAAAAACTATAGAGAAGCCTCTGCTGCACCTTTGACTCTGTGACTTGAAAACCTCTCTGGCCTTTGGCGCCAGTGCACCGGTGCTGTATATAAAGATTATCTCCTGATGGTGGATGCAGGAAGTATGTGAAACCTCTCCAGCAAGAGACTTTCACTGACCCCTCGCGAGTGTTGTACACAGTAAAGAAAAAGTCACCTTTCCCAGGGTGCACCGTCGGAGGAGCGCGGAGGCAACGCACCACACTTGAACCAACATGAAAAGAAACAAGCCACAGTGTTAAGTGGACGGAGTTGACACCAATAACCTGAAACACTTCATGACGGAGGAGCATCTCTCGATATCACTCAATCTTCTTTCATTTCAAAGTCTCCTCCTATAGTGTTGCTGGTTTTTAAATCTAAAGACCTTTTGGCCGTAAGTGCAGAAGCACAGAAAGCATGGAGCGCTGGCATCGACTTGTGTGTGTGTGTGTGTGTGTGTAAGTGTGTGTGTGTGTGTGTGGCCACAGGATACAAAGAGCAAAAGATTGTGAATTGATTCCTGCCACTAGACACATTAATTTCTTCGTATTATCATAAAATGACGGGGGCGACAGTGCACATTTGTAATGACTTTTATCACACCAGGAATTATTGGGTGACAATGCTTTCGCAATTTTGCTCGCATTGCAATCCAGTCATCGCAGCCAGATAAAGAAGTCTGTCTCTCAGTGTGGCTGCAGCTTTCTAGTCTGGATGCTGTTCATCTCTGATATGTTTGCAAGGGATGCAGGGAGATGTTGCTGTGAGGAAAACGTGAAAATAATCCTCTTGGATCTGACAGTTAAATTGTTGTTTAACGGGGGAAAAAATATCTATCAATTCACTGGGTATGGGCACAGGTAAAGAAGTAGGTTAGAAAAAAGGTTTAATCCTTAATCTGCTTGTGTGGAGCCTGGTTAGCTGCATGGATTAGTTTTCTTGCAGAAGCCTACTCCACCAGCTTTGATCCCTTCACCTCAGCTCAAATAAGAGACCAACCACAGAAACCTTCAGGGGGGGGGGCAGCCGCTTCACACCTTGGAGCTGGGCAGCGCGTGCAAACAGCCTCTTCCTCGATTTGATTGATTGCCTGGGCCAAGTGTGATATTGGTGAGTGCTGTGACTCAGCGGCTTAAGCTGAGAAGTTTTTACCTTTCACACGTGTCTAAAAACCACTGGGAAAAACACCACACCATAGGAAAGCAATGGTTTTGCAGGGAGATGCATTCGAAGCGACGTGTGTGTGTGTGTTCGGCCCTCTGCTGCTGCTACAGACAGCGAACTAACTAGTACATCACAGTGGATCACATGAGAACAAAAATAGTCAGTGGTGAATATCTTGTCAGTGGCTTTGCTGCTTGTAAAACGTGCCAAGAAGTATTAGCCTATTAAAGCCGCAAGCGAGGCACGTCGTCTCTGAGGAAATACATGTACAGCTGCTGGAGCACAACTGCTGCGACAGTTGAGCAGAACTTTTCCAAGAGCCCAACCTCGGAAAAACGGGGGAGAACGAGGAGGCCATAACCTATTTGATGTGAGGGACTCTGTCTGTGGCGTTGTGTTTGATCCCAGGTGATCGGTCAGGTCACATGTCAGGACGTACGTTAACAGATCCAGGTACCAGGTCGGGTTCCTGTGCAGAGCTTTGGGTGTGTGAGCCGTTGGACCCGTGCAGGACTCTTAAATACCTCACTCCTCAACACCAGGACACAAACGAGTAGATTAACCACAAACCAACTCCTCATCATATGAATTCATTAACACACCAGTTGCATTCAAGGCAGTGTGGACGAAGATGAAGACGGGTGAATCAATTTTTTTCACTTGAGACACATCATTGTGCCGATTCCTGACACAACTGGACGATTTATTTCAAAGTGAATCTGCCACTCGTGGGGACAGTTGAACAGGGATCACGCACTGAATGTGAATTGCGCTCTAACAACCGAAATTACCCGACCTTAAAGAAAACAATCTAGTTCAAGCTGTGCCTGACGAAAACCTGAATCACGAGGCCTGCGTGTTCGTAATGGGACTTACAGCTGTTTCCAAGAAGAGAATTCTTTTGGTTCCAGGTATTGTAAGATTGACAGTAAGTAGTTATGCAGCAGAATAAAGAAGCTCACTCTAAAAGTAATAAAATCTGCAACTGTGCTAACTATCCAGACCAGGACTGTCACTTTCTATTCAAAAGTCCAACATTCGTTCCAACGTGGAGGGAGAAGTTTGTATTCAAACTGTAGTGACCAGTCTAGAAATGCATCGGACTGTCTGAAGCTGTTTGACTCGTGATACAACAGCTTGACCTATTCAGTGCCCTCTTCACCTGTCAGTAATGCAGTTACCATTATTTTACTACTACACCGTAGACAGCGAACAAAGATAAGGCTGTTTGTTGACTTCATACCATGCGACCGCTTTAGTCTTCATCGAAAATAAATCTGCAGGCTCACCTGTTAGCTTCTTAGCTTTCCATCGAAGTAAGAAAGCGTTCAGAGGAATTTCGTGTCATGTCAAATTTGTTCAAAGCGACCGGTACGAAAGGCAAACAGCAGCAGTCACAATATTAACGTGCTGTTTTTTTTTAATCGATACCTGATGTCAATATCGGAAAACAAACTTTGACTCAGGCAAACCAGGGGGAATCTTCAAGGTCCCAATTAGAGAGGAGTGGACGCTCTCTCTCTTGCATCTATCGCTGACCTGCTTTGCGATTTAAGCAGATAACAGCTGGTCCCTGTGGTGAAGGACTAAAGCAGTGGACATCGCAGCAACTCAAACAAACCACTTAGACGAACATGCCTGGACAGATTCACTGTGAAATATTATACACAGAACCCTTGACGAGAGCAGAGAGACGCTGTCCTGAGAATAGACGTGGACACATTCCAGGAAAAGCTAAAATACATAAGTGATATCCTCTCAGGAGGAATATTTGATACACAGTATTTTAAGTGTTCTGTGTACTTTGTTATGTACTAGCTATGAAGCTATATAAACGAATATATACATATATATGAGTATAAAGATCTTTATACCTGATGTAATCTGCATATTTTGTTTTGCTGTTTTGTCGATCCTGAGACCGGAGCCTTAATAACTGAGAAAGTGTTTTGACATAAATAACTGACAAAACACACAAAATACTCTTTAAGTGCTCCATTTTTTAAACAAAACTTTTTGTAAAAGCATAATAACAAAACATTTTTCCTTAACTTCTCTTCATTCTAACCTGAATCTCTCCTTTCCTTGACCTGCCTGAGGTCTCTGGCTGAGATGGACGGTATAGATGCATCTAATGGTCAGAGTTGCAGGTGAACATTGTTTGGGTTTCATTCGATAAAAAGATCACAAAACTGAGGCGTCATGCCTTCTTGCTTTGGAAAACATTTTCAATTTTAAGCCTCAGGAGAGTGCCAGCTTCTTTTTTTTTTGTTTTTTTAGTCATTTACATTTGGCTTGTTCCCCGGGAAGATTACAGATTACACATCCAGTAAAGAATGAAAAAGATACTGAATCCTCCACAAGTAGAACCAAAAAAAGAGTCCAAAAGCATAGAGAATGAAAGAGTGTCCTCCGACTGACTCCGCATCGTCTCGCAAATCACATGAATTTATAAACACACCAGTTGCATTTTCGGGCGCGTTGGATTGACGAGGAGGTGTAAATCAGTTTGTACGCTTGAGACACATCAGTGTGCAGCATTCCCCAGACGGCCCCAGAGTCTGCTGTTTGGATTTTAAAAGCAATTTACCCCAGAGGAGTAACACCATTCACTTTTTAAAGTCCGACTTTTACTTTATCTACTTTGGGGTTTAAACGATTTAAGATGTAAGGTTTTATTTATCAGTATCAGACATTTGTATTCAAGCCGAAATTATTTTCAATGGAAAGTCAATAGTTGTGCATTAACATCTTGTTACGTGGACTTTGGAAGATAACGACTGTATTAAACCTGAAATATATCAATGCGTCTCTGTGTGTGTGTGTGTGTGTGTGTGTGTGTGTGTGTGTGTGTGTGTGTGTGTGTGTGTCAGCCATTCTTCCACTGCATCTTTTATATTATTGTAACTCAAAGTAGTCTGTGTTATTCCTTTAAAAACAGTTGTAGTCAATAATACAGGGCTGCACACAGATTTACGCACTCGATGAGAATTACAAGACATAAAAACCAAAAGAATAAAAACTAGTGATTGACGAGAGCGTCGCTTTGAGAAATATGCATCATGATCTCAAAACCAATTAAACCATTTAACAATTATTACCCACATCTCTCCTTTTAAAAAAACAGTGTATTTTTTGCCTCAGCTCCCGCAAACGCAGAATAAAACATGTAAATGCAGATTCCCAGATCAATTTACAGCGCATCAAAACAAAAGGCATCAACATCAAAACACCAAATCCAATAGCCAGCCTCATTAGGCCGCTCTCTATTGATGTATAAGCTCCCTTCAGCAAACAGCATGAGGCTCGCACTGTTTTCTCCGAGTCGATGAGTCAGAGCAGCACTAAACACGGTCAGCGCCGCTCGCTGCTGTTGGGCCCGAGCTGTCCATCACTATTCTTTTCATGCTCCAGATCAAAGCAGAGGATGGGGCATCTGCATGCTTGACATTTTATTTGCGGCTGTGTACAAGACTAAAATCTCCACAGCCGCAGCAGCATCCCTCTGAGGCTGTAACGCTCATTACCCACCGGGCAAGAAACCGGTTGGATGGGTGAAGAGAGAAAAAAAAACGTTGCTGTGTCGAGATTTTATTTGGTATCTTCTTTTATTAATTCATCTGCAAGGGACGATATTTAAGGAGCAGTCTTTTAAAATTAGAACACAGCCGAGAGCCGAGAAGGATAATTAACTCTGTCAAGGAGATTGTTTTCGCTGCTGTCTGTTTGTTTGATCGTCAACAGGATTACGCAAAATCTAGGGAACGTTTTTTTTTTTTTATGACACTTGGCTAAAAGATGGGACATGGTTCAGGTGGAATCATTTCAAATTTGGCTTGGATCTGGACAAAGAAACGGTTCCAGGATTTTCTTTACATTGCAAGAGGGTGTTTTTTGTTTTTGTTTGTTTTTTTGTTTGACATTTTAACGGATTTGTATAATATATTTATCTTAAAGGACCAAATCAGGATTTTTTTAATACAGACTGGTTGTTTATTAGCCAGATTACGCAAAAACTACATAATTCAGATTCAATTTATGTGCAGATCTGTATCAGGGGTGGATTTAGTAATTCTTTTTTCCACTTTCTTTAAGATGGCAAGATCGAGTAGGGTTTTTTTCATATTTTTAGGGTTTTCCCAGGGAATAATTCCTGGCATTGGTGGACTGAATTTAAGGAGACCGTTGGGCCGTGGTGCAGATGTGTGCTCTACTGAGTCTGTTTGTTTGTCAGCAGGATTACACAAAAACTACTGAACTTGGTTAAAGGATGAGACATGAGCAACGCAAGAACCAATTAAATTTAGATGTGGATTCATAGCTGTTGTTTAAAATCGCGAGATTATCCTTTTTTCCCGGCATTTTCACTGATTTCCCAGAGAATAATAATTCATGGCATCAGGGATTCTTAAGGGACTGATACCTATGAGTGTGTGAAAATCGTAGCCGCTTGATTGGCTGTTGGGCTGTAGTTGTGGTGTGCACTCTTCTGAGAGTCCTTCTAGTTTTCATCTTTACTCTTTTGCCAGACTGGGGTAAACATCTCGGTGTCAGAGTGAAACGAGGCCACATGTTTGTACAAAGATCACATCGGTTTACGGTTTGGTCTGTGAGATCCAGTTTGGACTGTCTCAGCTTGTCAGGATCGATTCTACATTGTCAGACTAGTCCGGTGGTTGTCAGGGGAACATGAAAAAGGGATTTGAGTTGAATTTTAGTTAAATAAAGGTCAACAGAATAGTGTCAGCAAACTCTCTCTCTCTGTTTATTTTCTCTTTTTAAATCATATTCATTTAACATCACTCCATATTTTTCCTCCTGCAGTGGCTCAATGCCTGTAGGAAATTTCGTATCAGTCTTATCATCCATTTGTTGTGTGGATTTAATTCTGGGCCATGTGTTGAACAGACAGGGCTATAAAAGTGTGTGCCTTGTTTCCTGTATTGTGACACAATGATCCCAAATGTATAGTTTTTGTGAAATTTAACATGCGACTCGTTGTTTTGTGCCTGTGGCTCGAACGAGAAGTAAAAGGAATGATGTGTTTCTGTGCCACAGTAACTGCAAGAGGTAATTCAGAGTTACGTTGTTTACGTGTCAACCCAAACCACATTTTCTTCAGCCACTGGATGAAGAATAGACTTTTAGCCGATGTGATTGGTTGATCGTCACCTGCTGCAGATTCCACATCAGTATTTCACGTCTTGTCCCTTGTAGCCCGATGATCAGGGGCCCTTCTCGCACGTTGAGGCCGTCATGGTGATGTGTTTTCATCTTGGAGTGATATCACCTTCATGTTTCACAAGCACAACACTGAGCCCACGACGGTTTAAGTAGATTCCACATCTTCGTGTTTTTCAGCAATTTTGTTCCATCTGAAAAAAACAACTTTATGGAAGTAAACACAAAATAAGATTGTTTTAAAAAAAAAGCCCCCAAAAAAATCAGCCACTTTGAGCTGCTGAAGATAAAAGTAACCAGTTATTTTCGGGGGAACCTAAATAGCACTCTGCATCTGGATAGTATTTCCTCAGAGGCAGCGACGCACTCTTGGTCTGAGAAGAGAGCAGAAACAACAACAAGGTGATTTCCATTATAATGTAATGACAAATCATTTACCGGTGTCTTCTCCATCACGATATGAAAAGCCCAGAGAAAGAGGCTGATTATTTTAGATGAAAGTCGCCCACGCGGTCGCCTTCCATCTCGCAGACAGTAGAGGAGATGGCGAGACGCGACGGAAAGCACTCGGTTTGAAGAACAGCGGCAACTCGCAACAAGAGTAAATACCTGCGCTCCTCTGCGACTTTAAGAGAGGTTTATTGCAGCTTCGGAGTGAGAGGATTGAGTGGATTTATATTTGCATCATAGGCATTTATCTGCCATGCTAGTTCAGAGAGAGAGAGAGAGAGAGACACGACTTTAAGGTTGAAATCCATTACTCCTTGCATGTTGTCACCTCTGAAGCAAAACGTGGCGGCTTCATCGTGTAGAAGGTTGCAGAGACTCGTGTGTGACTCACCTGCAGGAAAACATTTCTCTGAACTGGCTCCAGCCACTGAAGTGCCATATACCTAAATGGTCTGCCGCTGATATTAATGTACAAAGGCCCTTTCAGAAAGAACCACTACGCACGGAAACGCATTCGTTTCTATGGCATGTTTTTCCCCTGCTCCGTGCTCTCTGGCACACTGTGACTAACACCAGCCACACATGGGATGCACAATGGAGGCAAAGCTGATATTAATGTGTGTGTACAGTTTGGCTCTGGACGCGTTTTTCTGCCCGAACAAACCGAGCTCGACCCGAACCCGACGGGTGTTTAGTTTTGTTTGTGTCCGAACCCGATCCAAACTCAATGCAGTTACTTTAAACTGCACCGAGGTTGTGTTACCCTGTAAAAAATTGCGTCCTAACCCGGCCCAGCCCTCTACCCCAACCTGGGGTTGTGTATCTACACTCTGATGCATGTGTTTGTGTGTTTGTGTGTGTGTGTGTGAGTTTCCTGAATTATGTCCTGACTTTACATGACACATAACGTTTCTATTTCTATCTTTCTAATTGAAAGGGCCTATACTGTAAGGTCTGTACTAGAACTGGATAGGAGAGAAGCTACCTAGAAGAAACAGAGACAAGCGTGGGTATACAAATAAAACAGGAAGTGACATAGAACATGCAGCAGGAAATGGTGAGTGTGTGTGTGTGTGTGTAACCATGACATATACACACAAATATCAAAACATTTTCTGATTTGACACACTCTGCTCACACTTCCACACTTTTCTGACACCACAATTTTGACATTATCAAGTAGTTTTGTATTTTATGATAAATCACTGCCTGCATCGGGGGGGTGCATATCATGTGATTGACAGCTAGTATCTAGAGCTCAGGGTCAGGCTCCGGCTCCACCCCCTGCTCCTCCAAATATGGTTACCTCTGGTTTAAAAAAAACAAGATGGCGCTGAACAAAACCCTAAACTCGAGGCTTCAAAATGGCAGCTCACAAACCAATGGGTGAGGTCACGGTCGGAGGACACTTGGTCACTATTAGCGGATAATTTACTGCAGGATCAAACAAAAAAAAAAAACGTTTTTCTAAGAGCATCTTCAAACGTTAACAACAAGAGAGACAATCATCAATTACGTTTCCCTCAGAACGTTCCGTGTTTGATGTTGCACATTAGTCTCCTCTCTAGGAGACAGGGTTGATCTCAGCAGCCCCATAGGATCCATCTTCACAGACAAACAATTCCATATTACAAATATATAATGTACTGTACACCTGCATCTTTTAATTATCTCCGATCAATTCCCTTCAAATTGACCCCTGTGTTTGTTATTTTATTCATGCGGTGTGATATTTATAAGCACTCATGAGTTCTCTTTATTATTAACTTTCAACATACAGGGCGATATGAAGACACAAGTGGTAAAGTTATTGAAAAACAACATGGTCATACATCTCCTCAGTTCTCTTCAAAGCCAATGTTTTCAGTCCGCAAAAAAAATTCTTCCCGGGAAGCCAGCAGCAGCCCATTTAACATGAGTGAGTGAAATTCAAACAGAACCCGGCTCTTTATCTCCTCCCTGAAAGGACAACGGATTCCACTTCTGCTCCCTGGTGTCCATGTCGAGAGGTTTGTCATTCACTGAGTGGACGTCCATTCACTCCGGTAGCTTTTCACTCAGTTAATGATCCGTCCTTAATATTCTGTGGCCGTCTGTGTGCGTGTATTTGGCCACAGAATGAGGATGATCCACTTTGTTCCTCCCAGGGGTTTTAACTTCTGATAAAGCCCAGCCCCCCCCCTCTGTGTTGCCCTCCTGGAGCACTGTTGACAACTTACCGCTATTTTGTCAGAAACTCAATACTGTTCATTTGCCAAAAAAAAAAAAAATGCCTGTGAGCATCTTTCATAAGACTTTCTTGGATGTCATTAAAAACCTTGTTGTGCTTTCAAGATCTTTGCTATATTTGTTTTTTATTTGCTGAATTTGAGGTGTAACATTTTTGCACTGGTTTTTTGAAAGCACCGAGATGGATGTGCTTTTCTAAAAGAACATGTTTGTGACTAAAAACCTTGTTAAGGCAGCTTTTAGTTTTTACGCTCCGAGCCACTGAACAGTCTGATGAACTGAGAGCAGTGTCGAAATCAGAGACTCTACTTCCTCCCGCTATCTAGAAATGAAGCCACATTATTGCGGATACGAACTCTGCCATCTTGCACTGATGGCGTCATCCGGAGTTGGAGCCGCACTATCAAGGTCCCACAGATACACCCGCTTGACCAATAGCGAGTCAGTCTCAGCTGTCAATCATGACGTTTCACCCCATTTTTATAGCATCAAATGAAAAATTACCCCGAACAAACGTCAGTGTGATTACAAACGACCTAAAATGACAGAAATCCTTTTTGGGAAAAATGTATTTGACATGTTCTTTGACTTTTTAGTCCGGTGGAGACCTGGATTACCATTACTGCAGCCAGCCACCAGGGGGTGATTGAGAAACTTTGGCCTAATATCTTTATATAAAGTCTGTGGTTGAAATCTTTAAACATAAGCTTCATCACATCTGTGTTGTAAATTTGATTCCATTTGAACCGTCTGTTAATATTATTATTATGCATTATATCTTTCTATTATCTATTATATGGGATGTTATTGTCAGCATTTGATTTGTTTTGCCTTGTTTTCGGCTCAGCTGTGAAGCACTTTCACCGGCAGGAAGTTGGACTGAAAACTAACCATTGAAATTGTACATATCCGCAGTTGCAGTGCATCACCTCTCATGTGGTAAATATGAGAGTGGTTCACAGAATATTGGCCGAGAGTCACATAGAGATGATGAGAAGAAAAAAAGCTGAAGAGAAAAGAAGCAGAAAAAAGCTGCAGGAGAAAATGACTCACTGAGGTGTAGGGTGGCATTAGGCCTTTGGTTTGCCTGCACGTCTCCTCACAGTCCGTCTCCTGCGCGTCACATTAATGCTACAACACTCTTTTGCTTTAGTTGTGAGCAGCTCAGGCCTCAGAGAGTGCCTAGCGCTATTATGCTGCCAGGGTCAGGGGTTCGATTCCCACTAGGATTACACGTGTCTTTTACTTGAAAGCCTTTTTGGACAACAGCATCCAACCAAGTGACTCGTGTTGACGCAGGCGAATGTTGGGAAAAAATAATGATCTTTGCGACGCACAGCAGCGGCGAAGACATAGTTTAGCTCGGAGATGTTTTCTTAACGACGTCTGTTAGTGCTGCTGCTGCTGAGGGAAGATGAAGCACGACGAGCAGAGTCATTGACAGCCTGTGTTTATAGGAGTTATTTATGAAGTCTCGATGGCTCCGCAGACAGCGAACCGGGGACGTAAAAGGTTATTTATTGTGGCTGCATATGTATAATCGGCTTGTGATTAGTTCAGGTAGGTTACGGTGGTGTGGCAGGAGGATACTGTCGGTAATTACATGTGAGAATGGGCGGCTGTATTTCACCAGGCCCGAGCGCCGAGCTGCTCTGCTCCCATGGCGTTCACGCTCCCGCCGATCGGCCCTTATTATCTTGGCCTTTATTGCTTCTCCGCTATGTGAAGATTCCCTCCTGATTTAAAATGTGTGCTTATATGTTTTGTTTTTTTAACGAGACTGTCGTTAATGACCAAGCAGAATAAAGAAGCAGGAACTTTTCCCCGCGGCTCAGGACATTTGATATAATGAGAAGATTCAATTTTACAAACCAATATGTATGGACTGTTGGACTTTATTGGGCAAATGGGTGCAAGCAGTGTAAATACCACTCCTGTAAATAAAGTGAAATCCACGTATATGATGATTAACTCTTCTAGCTGGTAGATTTTGTTTGTGCTAATTCATCAATTCATTAAACCCTCTGCAGTCAAACCACCCACAGAAAAAGAAACCTGCCGAGCCTTTAACAATAGACAATGTGTTGACATCACTTTCCCTCATACTGCAGCACTACTCATCCTTATTGAGACTCCAGACAAACCTGTAATGTGTGGCTGCTATGAACAGAAGGAAGAATAAAGTTATTAAAGCCTGTCTGAGTCAAGAATATCCTATAATGTACGTCAACGCCACATTGAAACACAGCCATAAACTGAAGTTTGGGCGTGTTGACATAAGATACACAGAGTTAACATCAGGAAACGACAATAAACTGTGTGTGAACACGATAAACAAAAAACCTGCAGGCGGCACAGAGTAGCCGTAAAAAAGATAAGGTCCAATTTTACCCTTAAACCGAACATGACTAGAACAAAATGGCAACTGCATGTCCAGAGTTTTGAACACAGGAATTCCATCGTCTGGCTGAACTGCAGCGCTCCATTTGCTACACTCCTCTCTCGCCCTCGGCACTCGGCGCAAACTTCACTTCTTTCCAAATCCATTTGTTCAGTCTTTTAACTTTAACATTTAAGCAGCGTGTTTTTTATAACTGCTCTCGTAGCAGATGTTAAATTGTTGATTTTTTTTTTTTTTTTCACACAGGAGTGAGAAAATGATATATACGATATGTACTTGTTATTTGTTGCTACTCAAATATTGAAGGACTAACTAGAACTTAAGAATCGCTGAAAATAATCATATTCAGGGTCAAACTGATATTAATTATATTTTGTAAGTGTTTAGTATCTACTGCTTATTCTTTCTTTATTCCTCCTCTGAGATACACTACGACTAAATGTCAATTTGTCACATGCTGGCATCTCCTGCAGTATTTCGTGCAGGGAAGTGCTTTGGATAAGGTATGAATCCAGTCTTCGTTCTTTCCTTTGGGTCTTTCGCTTTAAATTGTGTTGTTTAGATAACAAACTCTGCCACAGACCACGTGTTCAAAGTAAACACCGACATCATTTCCCCAAACGCTCTGTTTCACACAGATACACAGAAACTGGACTTTTTGGAATCTGCACTTTTTGAAGGTGTTTGTAAAAATCTCTTGTTTCATCTTAAAATGCCGTTTTGCGTGAGGACAAAAGGCCCAAACACGGAGGGAAAAGTTTGTTTTGCAAAGTGATTTACATTAGTGTTGATGGGGCGTCAGTCCCACTGTTGTCTTCAAGCCCAAAACACTTTTAATTTGAAAGTCAAACATATCAGAAAATGTTATCCACTAAATCCTGTAGAATAATCAGAGGCCATTCTTTGCTGTTGTTGTAGCAGGATTGTACCTGAGAGAAATTCCTGGAATGCGACTGGGAGCAATAGTCTATGACAAATTTATCAACCAGCAATGGGAAAGGAATCATGTGTTTTAGAAGAACTTGTATATACGAACTCATTTTGGTGAAAAAAACTTTAGTGCCCAATGCATTTGCATCAGCATGGGGAGGATTTGCATATTGCGTATTTCAGTAGGTAATTGGGATTTGAAATGTATTTCGTACATATCAGCATGTTTGGTTTAACTGTTTATTTTCCCGCTTTCCCATTTTTTATGTTTCCCACGAAACTGCAAATAGGTTTGAATTTAAATCGAGGCCAGAACTTTTTTGCTGTGAGTCAACAGTGTTAACCTCTGCACCACCGTGCCGCCTCCATTCTAATATATTTTCTTATACAGAGAAAACGTGAGCAAAATCCGCATTTCAAAACTCTATGCATTCAAATATACACACAAACATCTGATCTTCAGGTTTCCATACACAACCCTGAATGCCAAACTGTCTCCTGTGCTTGTGCAAACGAAACCCGTGTCTGCTGCACTCGAATGTCACATCGTCTCTCTGGGACACTTATTAACTGACATATGTCACCCTGCAATTTGCCAGTGGCCACTTCCAGCTATTTTCTCTTCTGGTAACTGCTCGTGGCACATGCTACCATCCTGCTTCTTCTTCTTTCTCTGTCTCTGGGGTTAGAGGGACACGGGGGCCCGAAGATGTCCCAGCCTCCCCTGATGAAGAGACACAGCCCGGAGGACATAACAGACTCACCAGGGAGTCCTGTAACTGACACGTGTGTAAATGTCATGAAACGATTTCACGCGATACGATCAAAAATGCAAATCAAATGTTTTTGTGCATCAAATGGGGGGAATTTTGAGCGTTAAACACATAGCTGCCATTTTACTTTCTCTCCTCTTTGCTTTTGATCCGGTGCCTGTGGACGACCTTGATCAGACAAATCATCCTGTTACGACTCTGCACAGTGACAAAGGACAGAGAACACAGAGGCATCGTCGTCAAGGCAACATGGTTATAGAAGGCAAAAGGCAGATGCGTGCGTACACACACACTCACACGTACGCACTCACTCGCTCAATCTGTCAATGACAGCTTCGCCTGGCTTTAGGATGTTCAATAAAGGAGCAGATACAGGAGAAACAAATCTTATCTCTGTATTTAACGTTGCAAGATTTGAATTTGGGGGACGGATATTTCGGAGTTGTGCAATTTGGTGCAGATCCAATTAAAAATCTTGCATCGAGCAGTTTCCTATTTACTACCAATTTGTTCTGCCAATATATTTTGAAGGAAATGTTAATAGTTTTGGTCAGTGTGCTCGGTGCTCATTAAAAACACAGGCCAGCAGGGTCCATGATTGAGGAAATCTTAAAATTTTAATAAAGTAATGTTGTGGTTGGTAATGTAATAATAATAATAATGAACATAATCATAAAACATGCAACCTAACCCTGTCCCATATAAACTAGCAGTAATGTCGGATGGAGTATTTAATACTGATGGTATTACAATTGTGTTTATTAACATAATGAGGAAATGTTGTTATACTGTACATTTACTTTTATATAAAATTGTGTATCATTGTTGTGCATATATAGTATTCGTCAAAATGTGTTGATTTTGAACAGTTTGAAAAGTGTTGACTGATGTTTTATCCAATCTCACAATCCTTTTAAATTAGATTTAGGTTGTGGAAATATTCTGGTCTGATTTAAAACATAATAAGTCTCTGGTGTCACAGTTTGAAGCTTTTCTTTATATTTGCCATCCACTCCGATCATTTCCCTTTGACGTCAGGCAGTTCATAAATGTGGCATCGAAAATATTGCCTCTGAAAATAATTCAGTCAGAGCTCATGATTTGTAAAAAAAAAGAAAAATCCTTATGGACTTTTCTTCATGAAACTGTATCTTTCACAGACTTTGCTGTGGATTATTTCATAAACAACTCCAGTCTAGTAAAAAATAAAGAAAAATTATAGATACTTGTCTTCAGCATGGATCAGTCACAGTATAGATGATTTAGAAAGACACAACTAATAGAACAATATAATATAAAGACTGATCAGGTGAGGTTTGTAGTCCTGCTGTATCAGACACTCAGGGTTAGTCAACAGCCATTTTCTTGTTTTATCACAGACTCTCTGACCGTTCCACTGAGCAGTGTCGGCTGTTTGTAATGTTAATGTTTAGAAAAGCTGTCGCAGTCGGTGGAAGTCACACTGTTTGAGGTCGGCTGAATTTATTATGACCCATAAAAAATGACTTTATGGCTCACACCAAAATACAAATCTTTAAAAACCTTTGTTCTCTCACTCTGTTGGAAAGTTGTAAAGTCACACAGTATGTTGTGAAAATGTACGCTGGTTGACACACACACACTCCTGGGGCATTCAAGGCCTTCAGGAAAGCCTAAAACATACAAGCATTAAAAACTTGATTTAACAATTATTCTCTTCTAATTCTAATTCTTTTTCTATCCAGTTTGCTTCTGAAATGAAAGGATTACTGTCCTAAAACCATGAAAACATAGAGGCTGATGTGAAGGCCCAGTTCTAATTCCCATTATTCTCCACTGATAAACTCAAACCCACTTTTCCACCAACAGGGAACAGGTTCTGTACCAGTTCATGCACCAAATATATATTGGTTAGGAACCTGAAAAAGTCGGTTCCCAGTCAGAACCAGAAAACAGCATCAGTGGGCATGTGATACTCTACATGTTGGAAGAAGCTCCATTGTGCATGACCCTCTGTTGATCCGTGATTACAATGGTTCCCTTAAAACATTGGAAGTTACACCAAGGTCTCCAGAGTCCTGAGCAGAACTGGATGAAGAACCAGATGTGATTTGGTGGAGAACTCACAGAGAGTTGAACTTTTTGAAGAGTTCATCAAGTCCAAAGAGTAAAAATGCAAACACGTGGATTGAGCTGTGATCTTGTTAATTTGTTCTTTTTGTAAAACCACCGCTGAGGTACAAAGTGAAATCCTCATAAATAGGTGAAGTTAGTTCATTAGAAACTTTAACTTCACCTTAAAGCACGAAAAACACTTCATGAAGACGGAGGTTACTGAACCATCATCAACAAACGACTAATTAAAAAACTTAGTTTCAATTAAAAAAGACTCTATAGCGATGGTTTGTCTGAAGACATTTGCTCGTCACTCGTTTTCTCTCTGTATTTCTGGGGAGTGAGGAGTTCAGAGCCAAGACGCTGAACTCTGACAAACTGTAACCAACATTTCAAACATGAGCTGTCTGATGAAAATATCTTTATTGTCTCATTAAGACTCTAATAAAGTGTGTTCCTCTGTTGCTGCTTCACCAGAACTGAACTGAATCCTTCATCAGACACTAGATAAGGTCATGCAAGTAAATATCTGCAGTTCACCTACAAATCTGAAAAACAAATAACTGATACAAACTGTTCTTCAGGGATTCTCAGCCGTGTCTTTATATCATCTTGTATAGTGTGAAAATATAAGAAGTAAGTTAAACACTATTTGGAACCAGAGATGATTTGCCATGAGGCTGAAACTGTGCTCGGATGTGTCCTATTACTTGAAGGTGAATAATTTAGTTCTACTCCGTATGACTGGGCCGCTGAATGATTTACTCCGGGCATTAAAGGGAATTCATGGGCTTGACATAGACATAAATTCCTGCGGTGAAAAGGTTAATGTTCCCGTCTATGATGATAACAGAGGGTTTTATTGAAATGCTGCTTTTTGTGCTGAACTGCCGTCAATATCTGCTGCAGTGTGGAAAACAAAGCCCACGATATATATATTCACCGTGAACAAAACAAAAAAATAGAATATAATAAATATCCTCAGAAGAACTGGAATAAAGTGTATTTGTGTGATACTAGTTCAAACAAGGCGTTTACTTCTTACAGACCCTTCATGACAAAGGAAGTCCATCAAGGATCTCAAATGCAAGTGATGCAATGAAAATTTGATCCGACGTTGTCACCACAGGTTTGAGATTTATCAGATGTAGGATCACCTGTCCGAGTTTAGACCTTTTCTAACCTTTAACATTGTAGTTGCATCCATTTATGTGACACCACCACGAGCGAAAGGTGACAAAGTAAAGTACATGGACTGCACGAGTGGCACGCGGGCGTTGGGAACGTCATGTTCCCTCATTCCGGCGCCCGTGCTGTCAGGTTCCTCTCATGGAGTCGACGTCTCACCTATTTTCTCTGTGTGTCGTGCACGGTTCAAAGCAAAAAATACACACAGAAAATGATCTTTCACCACAGTGTCCGTGTCTGTAACTCGAATATGTCACAATATTAATACCTGCAACACTTCCTGCGCCCTCTTTCAAAGTAAAAGCCCTCCAAAGCGTTTCTGTTGGCTGAATCCATTCATTTGTGTTAAGGTTGTTATTGTGAAATATTTGCAGGACTGGAAGATGCATGGCTTTTCATTCAGCTCTGACATTTAGTTGAGTACATAGGTCTTCTCTGTTTTCGAGGAAGTAGTCATACCAGACATAACAAATCTAAAAGTCTCTACTGGAGGGAGGAACATCAATCCCCTGCTCATTTTGCTCATCTCCAAATCTCCAATATAAGTGAACAAGTGGGCTGGAAATAAAGACGTGTGAATGTTTCTCTTTAATTTCATCCTCATTAAATCACACAGTGACCCCCTGCGCCCTGCACGAAAACATCTGCATTCACTGCGTTTTCCCACTAATTTATCCGGCTTTTCTTTTAATCCTTCATTTGTCTGTATCTGCGTGTAAAGGACCGATTTTTAATTTTAAATATAATGCTGCTGAAGGGCAGGCGCGAGCAGTTCATCCACAGTAAACCCCGGTAGATGTACACGTCTGTGATGATTCTCAGTCGTCCAGATGTTTTAATATATAGAGTTTGACTTAGACTTTGCACCAAGAGGCTTCATTAGTTTCTCCTCCCAGTTACAAGTCCCACCCGTCAGCATATTTCTACATATGTTAGCAGCGTGTACAGACTCATGACACATATACAGTGGAGACATATACATGATTAATCTATTTAAATGTCATAGCAGCCGGTCTGTACGTGGTCAACGTCTCCTCGAGAATACAAAACAGTCACTATGTTTGGATTATTTATAGATCCTATATATTTGTAACTAATCATTATTATTAAAATCGTTCGGGCGAAGGCAGAGCGAGCACATGATCAACAAGCTGCGGAGATCCTGTGTTTTTGTTGCCCTGCATCGACCCTTATCACCCACAAGCTCTTGAATCTCGTTGTTTTACCCAGTTGACAGCGTCGGCGTCCTCCGACGGTTTAACTCTTAGATATTTGGTTTTGCTTTATCATGTTTGTGTCGCTCACGTGTTGGAAACGTCATCGACACGCCCACTCGCTCGCCGTGAGTTCAGCATCCTGTTGTGTTCTCAGATCAGATATTCAGGTTTTTAAACTCTGCAGAATGTCTGGAGCAACCGATTTGCACGTTTCCGTTCTCACGCGACTCCTCCGGGTTAATTTCAGGGGAATATCTTGAATATGTCAAGGACGACAACACAGTTTCTCATTTCGTGTTCATTAATTACAGGCGACTGATCAATAAATGACAGAGGTGATGAAGAGAATGATTTTCAATACGCCGACTACTTCAGGTTTTGTTCACAGCAGCACAGTGGAGATAAAGGAGAATTTACCCGCTGACTTGAATATGCTCCCTAAAGACTATTGTTCACGTGTGATAATTAGTCTTTTCATGTGTTTCTTATGTCAGTAAATGCTCCGATACAGTCTAAACAAAAATGGTTGGGTAAACCAGTGTATATCTAGGTCAGCAGAGATATGCAAATATCTTGGATTTTAAATGCAACCACCATAATAACCATTTCAAAAGAAGGCGTTGTGTTTTTTTTCCCCTGCTTGTAACGTGACGATCAATTAATCACAGTCGTTCTTAAGGCCTTTTGGTCGTGGTGAGGGAGATTTGTCAGAAATCAGTCAAACAGCATCCATTGCTCTCCTGTGCGGCGTATTTCCTATGTTTGTCAAGCTTCATTTATCTCCCCATTCAATTGCATCAGGAGCCAAATACTTTCCACTTTCGCAACCGCTCCTTGGAGGCACTCTGGGAAATGTGCTGGGAGAGGAGGAGGAGGAGGAGGAGGAGGTGGGGGAGGGAGAGAAGGAGGAGGCGGTGGTGGAGGAGGAGAAAAGAAAAAAAATATCTCTCATTGATTTTTCCATCATGACTTGAAATAGCATATTTATTGATCGCTTATAGGGAAGGGGAGGGGTGAAGGTGGTTGAGGGATGGTGCGATGTTGCTAAAGGCAATCACCCTTTCTCTGGTAGCTCTCTCAGGTTAGCGCAGGTCTTTTGAAAGGTGAGGACGGTGACCTACTATTCCTACTACCACCATTACTACCTCAGAAACCACTTCAGCTGCCTTTGTGTGAAGAGGATCAGTATTCCGGGTCCATTGTGCCGCTGTGAGAGCAGCGTCTGCCCTAAAAGGTGAAAAAACATGAAATATTCAATTGACAAACTAAGCACTGTTGCTTGTCGGGTGATGAGTTAATATTATATGAGACATCTGCGGTTAACTGTGCTCTCGCCTTGACTTGAATTCAATGTGACGTCGCATTGTCGGCGCGTCGGCTGCAGAAAATGTTTCTTATTTAGAAGAAGCAGACATTTGAGGCGTTTGTGGATAAACGCTGCTCACACCAGCAGAAAACAGCAACACCATTACAGATTAATTGTCACCATCAGTGGGAATCGCTTGCAGTGGTTGAGTGAATGCATGTTTTTCTCATGTTGCGTTGACCTTTTGTGAACCATGTCATGTTACCATGACGATGAAGGTCCATCACGCTTGCCGCTGTCGCTCTCTCTTGTGTTGGGGACAAACAACCTTCCAGCTGTAGCCCTGTGAAAACCACATCAGCAAACTTCTGGCAAATATCTACTTTTATCTTTTTTCTCCCTTCTCTTATTCAACTTGCCTGAAATGTCCTATTACTGTTTTGACCATGAATCTATATATGAAGATGGACGACATGACAGCTCCCCAAAGGTGAAGCCGAAGGTCATAAGCCCCACCTCCTCCATGTTAGTGGATGGGACATCAACTAAACAAAAAAGTTAAAGTACCTGTCAAATATATTAAAATATTGAAGTTCTTATCACAAAAGTGTTGTTGTTTTTCGATAAGTCTTTTGCTAGAAGCTATAAAAACAGGGTAAAGTGTCATGATTGACATCGGACACAATCGGTCAAACTCATGTATCGGTCGGACCTCGCTACTGCTTTTGGCTTCATTTGTGGATAGTTACAAAGATATATACGAGTATGCACAGTGGTCCGGAGACGATAGAAACTCCCTCGACAACCTGATTAACTTATTCCTTTGTCAGCTCTTGTCAAATGGGACTAATATACTGACATACTTTCCAACCTCCCTCTACTTCATTATCACAGACACGACATGATAATCACACGATCTCTCACATCATCCCTCGTTCAGATAGATCGGACAGAAACAATTCTACAACATTTCTGTCTGTTTCTCTTTTTCCGTTCATTGACATTTTTTCCCTTTTGGCCCTTTGCTCCTGGCCAGAGCACAAGAAATACAAACTCCATTCAAGCGGACATTTGCATACTGAAATGACATTATTGGCTGCGATAATGAAGCAACTTAAAGCTGCTGCTTCAGTCCCAAAGCCCTGAAAGTTTCTGTCAGTGATTGACGGACAGTGAATTGCAAAAAGCCTTTGTTGCTAGAAAGGATTTCAAATATCCCAAAGCAACAGAAAACAATCTTTATAATCCCCAAATCATTTCTCAGAATTCAAATAGCCATTTTAAGCTTACTATACTCTATATACCTCACAGTTCCAGTATAAACACAGTCTGTCCTCACTTGTTGTGTATTCTTCAGGCGTATATTGGAGTCAGTCATAATAACAAAACCTAAAGAGCATAAAATGTCCGGTGAAGACAGTACATCAGGGTTGTTAACTGTTCATGAGGCATTTCAAATGCATTCTCAACCCTTTATCAGGTCCTCTGATCCTACACAGACGATTACAGCCAACATAATTTAGAAGTACTTTTAATATATATATATATATATATATATATATATACGTGAGAACGCGTCAGTTGCTCCAAACATTTCTCCTGCCCTCTAGTAAAATGTCCACGAAATGTCAGAGTGAGCTCATGTGAGAATACAGGGCAGGAAAAAATTCCCAGAGAGCGAGTGAGCGCGTTGACGACGTTTAACACACGACGACATTTGCCCAGACGACTCACACAAGCGCATTCATGGAAAATATGAATGCAAAAACCACGACGACGGCTCACTTGACTGCAGGAAGAAGAAAAAAGCTCGACCGCAGGAAGTTGCTCTGCTCATTTCATTGTCAACATCCTTCAAATGTCTTTGTGTTTCCATTGTGTGGCTCTTGCTGTTGTGCCTTCCGTCAATGTGAGACCTTTTTATATACAGTCTACGTGCGAGACGTCTCGGTCACATATACGTGACAGAAGCAAAAGTGAAAAAAGGAACAAAATAATACAATAATCGCAGGATGACAAAGAGGAACCACAAACGTAGAAGATGCGGATGTGCTGTGTTTTCTGCAGCAGAACTTACACGTCATGTCCTGACTTGAACATGCTCAACACATGCAACACTCCTCGACTGAACTCTGACAATCTCCTGCTGCTTTCTTCACATATGAAAGGAAAACTTTGGAAAACACCCACATTTTCTAGACATTTTCCTGGAAAATAAATGAAACTACAGAATACCCGGGCCACAGACAGACACACATACTTAAAACCTGTGTCTGGTTTTTCATGTTGCGGCTGATCACTGCGTCCGAGCTTCAGTGACTCCGATAGCTCGGGAATAAAGCTCCATTGTATTCTAATCCACTGCCTTCTTATATTTGCATTTCAATGGTCCCTTGATGGAGCCATATTGTCGATGGACTCAGATGGAGCCGTGACATCAAAGGGAGTTATTTCATGCTGAGTGTGATATGGGTCAACGCAGCGATTTGGAGCGGCCATCCTTGAATGTACAAGCCGGGGGTTCAAGGCCCATGAATCCAAGAGTGTGATCTGCTGAACATGTTCGATCCGTCCCTGCGGCAGGAGGCATGTTGCTGCTGCTGCTGCTGACCGTGCAGGCAAACAATTCCTCCCATGGGTGACGAGGGAATTTTAATAAGCAGGGACTAATTGGCAATTGCAGGGTCCAGACTGAAGGCCAGAGGCTGCAGGGCCAGAGTTACCTGCTCCATCCCATCTGAGGAGAAGCAGCTTCTGAACAACCCTCATTATCCGTAAAAAAACATTTTTCCTGGACATGCTTTATGCGATTGTTTTAATTCCTATCACGTTTGTCTGCCTCACTCCTATTTAATCCTCAGAAAAACTCATGAGTGAATTAATTAGGCTACTTTAATTACTGACTTTATTTGTTAAGAGATCAGTTTTTTTTTTTTTATTCTTTGTTCTTCGTTCCCTACAAAATAAGAAAAACAGTAATTATATGAAGATCACAGCAAAGCAGGATTTTTAAAGAACTTTCCTTCGTTAATTGTCATGTTCTTTTTGTTTTAATTTTATTTAAGTACGGTACGTCAAACCTTTTTTTTCATAATGTTAATATTTAATTACAGAACAAAACCACCCATTTGTTTTTCACTGTTGTTGCAAACTAATCCTGTCTTTACCCAGATGAACCGTCGGCACCTCACTTAATAAACCAGTGTGTGACTTGTTCAGAGCCGGAGACTCGAACCCTCACAATCTTTTACGTCGAGGTGGTTTCACAGGTTTTTCCCCCCAGAGACGTGAGGACACAAGTTGGTGATGGACACAGGATTTAACATAATCAGGCTGCGGTCGTGATTCCCACAGGGGGCCCGGTTTATTCACTTGTTTCCGTGATATATGTGCATAGCTAGAGTCCTTCGGGGCGATGGGCATTCAGAGAGGCCTTCTTGATATTCAGCTCGTAAGGAGCCCAGAGGTGGAGGTGGGAGGAGGAGACGAGAGGAGCAGGATAGTTTATTTCATTGTATTGGACGCAGATGTTGACGCTCTGCTCTCCCCTCAGGTTAAAGGCAGGTACCTCTGATGTGGAGCCTGACCACAGAGTGCAACCTGCTTCTATCTCTTCTGACAAACATGCATCTGTAACGTGCTTCACTGTTTTGCGATTTTCTGTGTAGCTTATATTGTTACATTTATTTTTTTGTGTTCTACATGCAGTCACTGATCTGCCATGGGGCTACATGTAAATGAGCTTGAGGCTGTACACTGTCACTCACCACCTAGGAGCGGTACTGTCACCTCACAGCAGGAAGGTTCCTGGTTCCTAGTTCAAATCCCAGTTCAGCCGGGGTTTTCTTTCTGGCTGTCTCTGTATGTCGGCCCTGTACACCCCCGCCTCTCGCCGCTACCCTCAGGGGATACTGGATGGATGAAACCTAAAGCACCTAAAACCGCCTCTCTGACCTTTTTAGATCTGGTATCAACATCCATTCTGAGTGGTCCAATCACAAGTGGACAGCTCTATGCTCAGGTGTGAACGCACCCAAGACACATCATGGACACATTTGAAATCTGAGCACTTAGACCGTGTTGTCAGGTGATCTGGGAAACATGTGACCACATTCTTTCAGCAAGTCCGTCCTGGGTCACATCTGAAGGATCTTCTACTCAGCTGACGTCCTCTGACCTGCGATAGTTTCACAACGAATCAAAAGTGTTCTACCTACTTCCCATGTGCCGTAACATTGAGTCATTTGTGGCCACTGACACAATATTAACACTGACCGCCACATATGGATTTTCTATCTTTTTCCAAATGAGTAAAATCTTATTTCATTATAACGATATGTGCTTGAGTTGCTCCTGGCTCTGCTCTCTCCATCTCACACACACACACAAATATATTGACAATTGACACAAATAAAAACAACATCATTTGGTCTCAGCGGTCAGAAACGAGGTGGGATTTTATTTGCTTAGAGTTCAGGGAAGTGAGATCTGATCACAAGTGGTCACAGGAGACGCATTTTAACACCAGGTGTGAACTGCCGAACTCAGAGCCATCCACCGGTGATTGAATCTGATAGGACGGATATTACCAGGTCTGGACTGGGCCTCTGACTTCCTTACTGTGTTCTTGACGTGTGTGTGTGTGTGTGTGTGTGTGTGTGTGTGTGTGTGTGTGCGTGTGTGTGTGTGTGTGTGTGTTCCTTTGTGTGCCTGTGAGTTCCCTTTAAGAGCTGGGAGCAATCACGTTTGGTGATCAACATGACACATCATAAATAGAAGAGGGGTCACCGTGAGCCGAGCAGGCTTGTGAAACTCCTCCTCTTTGATGGCGATGAAATGTCATTCCACCCGGGGCAGGAAGGAACGTGCTCACGCTCAACGATGCCAATTGCCGTCATTATTAAACAGACTTTGCTCTTGCACGTGGCTCTGGCAGCAAAAGGTACCGCTGAGATGAGAAATGTTCAAATCGAGCCGGGACTCGGCGAGGCCACGTGTGAGTGTTGAGTCTCCGACGTCTCCGGCAGATCTGATGGGATTCTCCACCCCTTACATCCATCATCACATCGGATGCCCTTTCTCTGAGGAGGGCAAGGGGAGAGGGAGAGAGAGAGAAAGAAAGAATGGAGAGGGAGAGGTTCAAGCGAGGGGAATAAAGTGGGGGAAGGACGAGAGAATGAGAGAGTGCGGAGGACGCGGAGGGAGGGAGCGACAGAGTGGAGATGGAAAATGACAATATAATATGATTTGATTTGTGGGGAAGAGTGGATTCTCAGTGCTCATTTTCTGAGAGAGGGAGGAAGACAGAGGTGGGTGGAGGAAGTGGGCGGAGAGTGAACTGTCGAGCCGTGGAGTTCATTTAGCACAGGATCCATGAGATGGTCTGACAGCTGCTGGTGGAAGCATTACGCTGCTCACTTTAGTCCCATTTTGCTCCTTTTCTCCCCTGCCTGTATCCCTCTCTTCCTCCCTCTCTCTGTCTCTAATAGCTGCCGTATCCATCACCACTATGTGCGGGCCCGGGCACGGCTATAGATTTTAGCGGCCGAGCAGAACCCATAATAGTGACGACAACAACATTACAATTCACTAATGGCTGCAGAATGGCTGCGGGCGATGGGACATTTTAGAGGTCGTAAATAAAGTCCTGAAAGATCGTAGCTCAAATAAAAGTTTGGTGCCGGAGCGAGACACCGTGTCTGTCGCCTGAGAAACATGACACCTGCTCTCGGAGAGTGATTGACAGGAAAATAATCTGAATAACTTTCTATGAATTTGATATATTCGCCATTGTGAAAACTAGTTGCCTGCTTTTGCAAAGTGAGTGACAGGTGGAAAAAACATGTACAAAATATTTTCAAGGGGAGTTTGTTAAAAAAGTAGTTGCTCCGTTGTATCGGGATGAATAACGAGGAATCATGCATTTAAAGTTCACCAGTTATTTATTTTTTTACATGCATGCAGTGTAATGATTACCATGCTACAGGATGTGGAAACAAACCGCTCCGACTCTCAGTGAATCCATTTTTTGTGGGCCACGCTCCAGCCGACCGACTGTTGTTTTTTATTATCGGCACTTATGTCAAGGACCTGAACCCACTCAGCAAGGAGCAAAACAACATTACCTCTCAACAAATCGGTCTGTCTCATTCCATCTCTGCGTCTCTTCTTCTCAATTCTTGGTTCAAAGAGCGGCGGCAGCGTGCAAAGCTGGGCAATATGTTCAGGAATACTCACAAACTGGTATAAAAACATAATGCCAATGAAATAAATCCTCCTGTGATACGGGGGAAGTTAACTCAGGGTGATGATGACGCTGCTTAAACACGTGTGAAACCTCATACATATTTACAGGCGGCAGAATGAAACCAACTGAACGCCTGAACCTTTCTTACTGTGTAGGAGAATCCACAGTGGTCTTCAGGTAACGTAAAAAACCTGAAAAGCCCAGAAAATGGTTTGTCCATTCAGGGCTACTGTAGAAAACATGGCAGACTCAGAGGAAGCGAATGAAAACAACTGGAATGGCGTTCAGTAGATTGCATAGAGGCACATTTCACAAAGTCATAGATAGTCCTCTAAACATTTTTATCATCAAGATCCATGAATTATTCCCTGGGATAAGAAAGTAAAAGATATCCCTGGGATAAGAAAGTAAAAGATATCCTCCACATATTGGCCCTACATATAGAGGGCTGATAATAAAACCTTCATCTTGTCGGAGGTAATCTGAGCCCTTGATTCCATTTCTGCTAACAGATCCACCCACACCCTATAGAGTGGTCCTCTAATGACTCTCACATGCTTACACCAGCCCTGCAGTGTCCTATAGGGGAAGAATTAACACTTTGCTGACGTCTTTCCAGCCTAAATAGTGTGTGAGCATCTCTGTCTGGTGTGTGGAGCGGCTGTGGCTCAGGGGGTAGAGCGGGTCACCCTCTTATCAAAACTTCTGTGGTTTGAGACCCAGCTCATCCAGTTCACATGTCGAAATGTCTTTGGGCAAGACAACCCCAAATTGTTGTGTGACAGAAGGAGCAGTGTCTGAATATATGTGTGTGTGTGTGTGTGTGTGTGTGTGTGTGTGTGTGTGTGTGTGTGTGTGAATCTGACGTGCACTGTAAATCACTTTGAGTCAATAACACTGCATAAGACCATGTAGTCCATTTACCATCTCACTAAAATGAAATTATTTACTGTAACATCTGTTTTCTACCAGTGTCTTTTACACATTAAAATAAACTTTATCAGTCTTTTTCAGTCCAAGGACACCTCTGTATAAAGAGTGTCTGTGTCTGTCTCGTCTTCATAATAACTGACTGATGCACTTAAAGGGATAGTTCACCCAAAAATGAAAATTCACTCATTATCTACTCACCACTATACCAATGGAGGTGGTGGGTGAAGTGTTAGAGTCCACAAAACACTCTCAGGGGTAAACAGCGTTGTAGCCAAATCCAATACAGTTGAATTAAGAGGTGACCACTTCTTTAAATGTAAAAAAAAACACAACATGCCTCCATACTGCTCCTGTGGTGTCATCCTAGTGTCTGCAAGCCCCAGATAACAAGATAGATAACACGGGAATTTCCATTTTTGGGTGAACTATCCCTTCAATGTAATCATTTCTTATCCTGGGTTGTTTCCCAGAGACTTAAATCAACAGACTCCAGAACTGAGTGGAGCTTTTCTTTTCCAATCAACACCACTTTGTTTCCTCTTCATTCTCCTAATCAGCCAGTTCACGTGCTATTATCATAAAAAGTCACGGTGCAATATGAAGCCTGAGGCTAATGTGTGCATGTGTTAGCTCGCGTGCCTCTCTTCTTTGCATGCTGCACACGCACTCGTGCTGTCCTACATAAGAGTGTGTGTTCAACGAGGTTGTGTTTAAGTGTAAAAGTTGTGTACTGACAGACTGTGTTGTTCTACTTTGGTGGAGAAGGGGCTCGTGTCTGGCAGAAGGAGGAGGCTATTATGGCTTCTTTATGGATTATAAAGCAGGAGTCTGACCCGTATCTCAAGGTGAACATCACTAGCTGCCCCAGTCGCGGTCCATCACAACACTGTTCCCCATTACATTACAGGTGATTGCCCTGGCAGCCGCTCATTGCAAACAATATCCATCTTAACAAGTCATTTCACGCGGTAATGATCCTTACAAACCGTATTTCCCTCTAAAAGATTCTTAAAAAGTGAAGTGGGGTGATTTTATTTTCTCTCAACGGCCCTTTGTCCCCGGAGCGAGTGACAACGGCTGCTAATAAAGCAGATCTCTCCGTCTCGCTATCAAAGATAATGTGACTTGATGAATTCTTGACACAGTGTGCGTTGGAGCAGAAACAATTAAGGCTCCCACCTCACAGATGGATTGTTGACTCTTTCAATGGGGGGAAAAGAAAAAGTATTGTGAGGCTAATTAGTAGACCGACCCGTGATGCAATATGCGCACCAGCACGCCCACACTGTGAGGTCTCCCATGCAGAACCAATCTCTAACAAAAGTCGTTTCCAGTAAATGTGGAGATTATCGGGTTCAGAGAAATACTTTCCGCTTTGTTCCGCTCATCCGGGGTCGGTCGCGGGTCGCCAGGTTTTATTTAAAGAACCTTCAGAATGGAATCCTTCTCCATTAAGAGATCATAATTAATACAAAATATTACTGACTGTATTCACTGACTGTAGTGTTGATGTGGAGACGTTGCTTAGGAATACATACCATTTGGTTTTAAACGTTCTGTTTCTATAGCGACCACTACCGGCATATAGATAAAAATATATGTTGTATCCAACAATACATAAAGTTCAACTAAACTATTAACCCAGTTCATGGAGGCTGCATCTGAAGAGCAATAGCTTCACTGAGGTGTGATTAGGTTTTCCCTGACAAATGGGTCCTTTCATTCACAGGGAACAAAGGTTACAACAGGTGGAACTTCCTCAGGCCAAACTATCCCAGGATTCATTGCACTTTAGAGACAAACTGTTTGTCAGAGAAATAAAGGTGGCGGCAAATTATGATTTTGATGTTTTCACTCTCAAATGAAAGTATCAGGCCTCAACTAAAACAAACAGCTGTCAAAAAACCAAAGGGCATTAAAACCTTTCCTGTGTCAAACTGCAGCTCTGTTGCTAAAGGCGACAGCGGTAAGGACGGAACAAGGTCGTGACAAGGTCGTGAAGCAAATCACGGAAGTCCTTCACAAACCAAACCGTCTCATTTCAGCCTTCGTGGTCCAACGCGTATCCAGCCACCACCATTTGGATGTATCTGTTTTCTGTAGCGACCTAGCACAGTTTAACATCAGTTTTCTAGTCAGGGCACCATTACATGAACAGAACAGAAAACCTCTTTATTAACCTGTTATCCCTTTTGAATTAACAGTATGTAGCTGTATGTTAGTGTTATACATTAATATATAAGAGCCAAAACACAATCCCAGAGGAAGACTGCCAAGGACGAAGCATGAATCAAAAAAGCTTCAAGTTTACTTGCCAACCACAAACAACCTCAATGTGATGAATGGAGGAGGCGCGGTGAGAAACCCCAGGGTTCATTGTGAGAATGATGAATTACACGCAAACAGATAAATAGATTAGTTGTAGTCTGGCACCAGAAATCTATTGATGGCTAAAACAGCTGCACAAATGAACATCTGCGTATATTTAATTGAACAACATTCGTCGGACAGTCGATCCACAGCCGTGAGAGAGGCCTCCCTGCTCTCACACCCTCAATCAGTTCCTTCTCTGCGAACCAAATCCAGGAAGAGCGTTTCCCCCACAAGGACAAAAGTATCGAGCTGCGCTCCATGAATCTAATAACAATCTCTTGTTTATCTCGTACATTTTTCATGCATCCATCGAGACGTGCGTCCTATAGTTGTAAAATGATTTAACTCTGTTGACAAAGCTGCTGTGAGATGCGCTGAGGCAGGAGGGTTGTGAGCAGCTTTAAAGCCCAAAAAGATTTTATTGTCCGTGGCCCACATTAATATGTGGCGAATAAAACTAAATGGACTTATAATAAAGTGTCGAATAAACGCTCCACCGATATGGGGGTTGAAGCAAATAAACGCCCCAATTACGATTAAAAAGCTGCTCTAAACTGTAGAATAACTTAACTGCCTGAATTAATGGTACATAAAACTTACTGCTTGGTATCATGGTTTTTCGCAGCGGGGCAATTACTGAAATTATGAAATTACGCCGATTGTTTCGATACGAGTAGCAGCCGTTACTGATGGGCGAGCAAACCCGTCTAATTCCCTCATGTCACTCGGTCGTCTTTAAAACAATAAACGTCAATAAGACGATATGCGACGTATGAAGCTACCTGTGCTTTTCCTTTACTGGCTTTTTTTTCTTCCTCTCATGAAGTCGTCTCAGTCCTGCTCTGTTCGACAAGAGGCAGCAGGACGGCGAGTGCGGGCGGATTATTTACTGAAGATAAGCTCTGGGGAATACAGAAAATCATGAGCAGGAAACAGAAAACTACAGACAGGCTTACCTCAGGCGGGGACACAAGGTACCAGACAGGGTGTTCGGTGGCGAAGTCGACTGAGGCCACACACCGTGGGCACAGCTCGGCAATTAAATGTGTCAGGACTGGATGCACACACACAAATATCTGTACTTTACGAGGTGACCCAGGTTCCATTGTGATTAATGTATTGTGATTAATGTATTGTGATTAATGTAATACCTATGTTTCATTTCATAGCAGATTCACACATAACCTTTAGTGGAGTTCTCCTCCTCCTGCTGCTTCACATGGACACTGCAGATCTCGTCATTATCAATATTCAAAAAGTTTCCATGATTCAAACTGTTGTTATCCTCTGCTTTCATGCTTTAACCTTTACATAACAGCAAGGAGCTTCATTATATGCACTATCAGAGCTGTAATGAAGTCTACTCCCATCACACAGTGTTTAAACTCTTTACAGCAATAAAATCTGACAGAAAACCTCTAAAAGAAATAATCTAGACTTAAATCAACCTTTATTGAGCAACGAGTAGCCGATGGTGGCTAATGTTGTTTGACGCTTCCTGCGGCTCCTTCAGAGTAAAAGCCCTCAGCAGCACCTCATGCATTTCTGACTGTGTCAAAAACTATGAGTCATTTTTCTTTAAAAAAAACCCAGAACCCCTTGTTTGGATTCATCAACCTTACTGCTTGCGTCGACCTGTCAGATAATTAGACGGTAATGAAACTGGCTGTTGTTTACAGTCCCATGAAAGGACTGTTGTAACCAAGTTGTAGAATAATGAGATAAAAAGAAGATACACAGGGCTGCACTAACAACAAAAGAGAATATTTGCTGGACATTGAGGGAAGCACAAAAAACTATGTAGAAACCATTGACTTGAATAAAGAAGGACGATGCATCTTCACTTCCTCCCACAGAAATGAAGCTTGAATATCTAGCATGTGAAAGCTGCCATCTTGTGCATTTGGGGTTTGCACAGTTGCAATTGAGGGATGTAGTCGCGGTAGGGTAGCAGTGTTTTTTATAGCATCAAATAACTAATTAAAACTAAACTTACCGGACAAATGAAAACTTGACCAAACATCAGTGTGATAACAACCTAAAATGACAGAAAGCATATGCGAGAAAACAATTGTACAACGCTTAATATTACTTTTTTTGTTTAGTTCATGTCCCATTAACTAACATGGAGAAGGCCTATACTATACTACAGTCTAAACATGGAAAACTCCACCAACAGTCAAGGCTGAGACGTGTAATTAAATATAGATGAGGAGGGAAAAGCTGTTCAGCTGTAAAATATATTATTTGTTATATTTCGTAAGAGACTTACAACCAAGTACGCTCATCCTTCTGTCTCTGCACAACATGTCCTCCAGGCACCACCGGCACTGCAATGGCACATTAGGAGTTATAAGGTTTTGCTTTTCCATAATTTCCAACATTGCAGCATGTTATTCATATTAATGGAAAATAAGTTGTATCGGAAATATGTGCATCAAAATATACACCTGACCATTTAGCTGGATATGTGTAAACCAGCTATAAGGATGTGTAGCATTACTGTTCATACATCTTTATGCTCATAGATTTTTTTTATATAACAGGCGTCAAATAAACCTCCAGCCTCCCCTCCAGCTGATGGAAACCTGACACGTGATTCCATGTTGAACGATTGTTCTACAAAGATCTGGACAAGCAGAATTAAAAACACACCTCAGCATTTCAGAGGACCTGACGAGGTTCCGGGACTTTAATGGACAATGCTCATTTAAACGGTCCCATGTGTATTGTGTGCTCAGGCGATGGAATGGCAGGACTCTTTAACCTCTCAAGCAATTGTTTTCCACATCAATCCCAGAAAACCTCCGGTGTGTGCAGCTTTTCTGATCGTAGCTCAGCCGGACATTTTGCCTCATGGAGTTGTGATGGGATCGCTGATGAACCTGCGCCGTAAAGTTATTTAACGCTGACTCAGGATCAAATGCCTGATTACAAGTACCGACCGGTGTTGGTCCAGTCAAAAGGACAATATTATTGAAAGATGGTGATGATATTAAACCCACACTATGGAGCCACTTCACTCACTGCGCCGAGATTTTATCTTTTGTTCTCCTGACCTCTGTGCAAGCAATATTTTTCAGAATAACACTGTGTGTTGTGAAGGGCTTGGGGGTATTATTAGACCGTCATCAGTGGAACAAATGAGCAGTCAGCGATCTCAATTTATCTTTCAATCAAAAGCTCGCTTCGCCCCGTCTCAATCCTCCGCCACAGCAGCCTTTTATTCAACATCATTAGGATCGTGTGGGCATGCAACATCCCTCGATTGGTAGAAACTTTCCCCCCTCTCTTACTTTCTCCATGATTTATATACAGTAGACTCTGTCTTGTTAAAGTGGGGTAACAAATATTTTGGGAAATAAATAAATAAAAGTGTGCATGGGTTCAGCTACAGGGCACCTTTGTTTTGACGGCTGTGTGGCTTCTTAGCAGCTGGCGTGATCTGCTGTGAGGCTTAGCCCCCGTTCAACCAGCTCCAGAGGCCCGGACAGGAGGCTGTCTATCAGCGCTGAGAAGACAACTGGCATGACCTCATCACCCAGCACCGGTCTCGGATGATGCCATTTTTTTTCGTCCAGGAATATACAGAAGAAGAAATAAATCTTTGACTACATGAAATGAATGTGAGGGAATCAGATCACATTTGTGTAAGAGTCCTGAATAATTCACTTAAAAAAGCATTTAGAATGGTGCTCACAATGAAGAAGACTCTCAGCCATCCAGGTCACGGTCACAAACAGGAACCCTGTTGGATAAGAGGTGAAATGTCCTCAAGTATCAACAACTAAGTCCATTTGCGCTCGACTCAACTCGTCTTAGATTACTGTTCACAATGGTTCGACGGATGAGATGTTTTGAGTCAAGGTCCCGACCTTCGCTTTTGAAAATGCATCAGCTTCTCCCACTGTTCTCTTCGGCTTCTCTTCAACAGAAAGTTGTTACATGTTCTCTGGAGATTGTCGAAACACAATCTGTGAAATATTGAGAATCTTTCCTCGAAGCGGACGAGGCGAGTTGGGGGGAAAAGTAATTACATCAAGTGGAAATAAAATTGCATAAGCCTTTTTCAGACATGAACTCTGGAAAGAATCTGCACATTGGACCCAGACTTTCTTTGAGAGTTTGCTTTTCACATATGAACAGCGCAGCGGGATATTCTCCGGTCAGACGCGTTCACAATAACACGGAAATTGGCGGAGAGTTCAGCCAAGGGATGGCGCGGGAGGCAGGATGTGTGAATTCTGCTGCATGAGATTGCATGTTTTGGTTTACAGTACATCCTCACTGGCATCAGCCCGTATCACCAAAAACTCCCAAATCTGGTTGTCACTCCAGGCTGTCATCTTCGTCTGTGTCTTCTGCAGGAATGTTCTACCTCTATTTCATCATGAGATATTATTTGTTTGTTTCAGATCTGCATCCGCCATGTGGTAGAAAAGTCACCAAAGTTCCCACTTCGCTCACAGAGAATCTGAATTCTAATCTCCTGCTTTATTTATCACATGAGCTTTATCCAGAGTTTTATCTGGGGAGCTGTCAGGTGAAACTCACACCTTCACAGCTCCTCTGGAGAACGTTAGGAGAATATTTAGTGAAGTCTGACACCAGCCGTAATAAAATTTCATAACACAAATTAACTGATTAGTAACTGGGCACATGACGCATGTACATGCAGGCGTAATGGGACCTCGTAAACCAGGCAAACCAGCAGAACACCCTAAATATAAATTCAACTTTAGGTCTCACATTAAAAAAAGTCACGTTGCATGTTTGCAGCTGGCGGGGGGGGGGGGGGGACAGCGGAGGAGCCCGTGCTGCATTTGAGCAACGTACCGTGAATTAAAAACATATAGAGCAGGATGAACTCCATGACCGGAGTCGTGAAATAAGCCCTGAAACAAATTGCCCACGTGCTCAGTCGGCCACATTAATGTAAATGCAACACCTGCATGAAAAGCAGTGTGAGTCACCTGCTTCAATATAATGAAATGAGACAAGAATGATTTCATTTTTTAACTGACCGTGGAAACCTGGAATTAAACAGTGGGTGATCCTGAGGGTTCAAGAATGTGGTACTTGGAAGTTAAGCAGCTGAAAACACAGCCGCAAAACATTAATTTTCATCCAGCATGTGACCCATGTGCCAACTGCTCTCAGTCGCAGATGAATGCCGACACACAAGTAGGGACACATTATGCATGCTCACTGCCATGAGTGAAGTGGTTGAATTTTTTATACTGAGAAGTATCATGAAGAACTTCTTGCCAGAGGTGATCACTGGGCGCTCACAGAACAGAAACTATTAAAGGATGCAGGAGTTGTGGTGTTTGTCAGTGAATGCTAAGTGATACATGCTTTGGAAAGCTACACTTCAACACATGCTAACGAACCAAAAGAAGATCTTCGTGTCTTTCTTTCTTTCAAGCCGGCCCATGTGCTGCTTTCACACGTGCACTGAAGTCCGCACATTCTCCTAAGATGCTTTGGAGGGGCTCTATGTGTGAACAAGGATGTCTGAGTCAGACATTTTCTGGAACTATTTCTGCCAGCCGCTTCGTAAAATGTCCAGACATGTGAGAATACAGCAGGAAGACTTCCAGAGAATCCAGAAAACGACTGAGTGGGTGTGATGATGACGTTTCTAACACGCAAAACTGGAAGAATACATATTTCTCGGGATGAAAAAGAAATGACACACAATACAAGATGCCATACAGACAAAGATGTCAACTTTTGTTGATAAAGGCGGTGTCCACGTGCTGTAAACATTAACGCAGGATTTACCCAACAGAATTTATGCAAAATGTCTTGACTCCTGTAGGTGCTGCCAAGGTGCGACCCCGGAAATTTCCCAAGGACGTAAATGTCCGTATCAGTTGCTCTGGACATTTTCTAGAACTTTTCCTTCCAGCCCCCCAAGTAAAATGCCCTAGTGAGCCCACAAGCTGAGAATACCAAAAGAACTGTCTGCAAAATTCACATTGAGCGAGTGGGTGTGTTGATGACATACAAGATGTGACGGAGGCAAATCTGGAAAATCAAATAGAAAACAAATACTTCAGGATGAAAAAGAGGAGCCAAACAGATAAGATGCCGACGAAGACGTCCACTTGGAAAGATAACAAGATTCAACGGTTCTCTCCAGCTGGGTTCTTCATATGTGAAAAAGAAACTTCGAAGAATTGTGTGGATCCAATTTTCTGGACATTTTCCAAGGTCTGAAAACAGCTTATGTCTTTTGATCACCACAGGAAAGAGGGAAATAGCTGCACGGAGGCAAAGGCTTGAATACAGATTGAAATCTCACAAACAAACGTACAACAGCTGCCCTGTGTCTCTGCAGCCGATCCTCTCACACAGAATTGTCTGTCAGTACAGTTTGGAGGACATTAGTCCTGCATAGACAACTCCAACAGGACAGAAGCCTGAGGACTGCCCAGATTGTGCACACTGCCGAGCGCTGGGAATGATTGAGTGGCCTGTGTATTCACAGTGTCTCTCTCACTTGTGTTATATGTTTATTAGTCTGTCTCAAAGCCAGCCTTATAAAACCGGTCAAGGCCCTCGCTGCCACGCAAACCATTTTTCACTCCACACCACGGCACCGCTTTTATAGTGTTTCTCTGCCCTTAGAATGAATGGTGAAGGGAAAAACATTCAAATGTGCTCTCTTTGCAGCTGTCGGGTGGCAAAAGGAATGGCTGAGCACCCGGTTGTTTGAGATATGAGGTCACTGTCGCAATATACTGCAAGTCTTCAACTCCACTTTATCACATTTTTAAAGGAATCGGTTTCCGGTGTCCTGCAAGACAAATGTAAGACAGATGTATTGTGCAGGACCTTTGCCTTTGCTATTATTACGCTGCTAATGCAGTAGACCTGTTGGGAGCGTATCACTGCAGCGTTAATGAAATATAGATGTAGTATAGGTGACTTTTATCATGGCTGCCTGCCACTGTAATAGTAATTAGCCACATATGCAGGATTGGGTTTGTGCTGTGATCGTATCGCTGTTGAGAATTTGTTAGCTCTTTCAATGTCGAGTTACGAAACACTGAAGGTCCTCTTAAAATTGGGGGATGACATTTTCAGCTGTCGTGATTTCCAAAATCTACGATAATTAGGCCCAAGTTGAAAAATGTCCCTGAACCAAAGGAGTCCTCTCTGACCCAGGTCTGAAGCCAGGCACAGAGCCGTGCAGCTCTGTCACCCGCTGGATGGAGAGAAGGGAAATGATTCATCTTCTCTACATAATCCTGATCACCCACATCATTAGTTATAATAAAATGCTAATAACGTATCATATGTCTTCGAGGGAAACTCATTTGTCAAACATTCATTTAAATATGACAAGAATCTCTACATTTCAACCTGTCAGAGATGATCACTGCCGATGATACGGCATTTTTATTCACCCGTTTCCTAAAGGGTACCTTGACTCTGCACTCTTTTAATTAAATGTACTTTATATTGATGGTGGTTTGGACACATGAACGATCAAGAGAGAGAAAGTACTGTACAAACATTTGAATGAGTTTGACGTGATTTAAAAGAGCAATTCTAAGTTTATTATATATTTATCATAAATTATTGCACAGGGGATTTATAGGGACTTCCAGTTACTGAACGATTGCAGATTTTACAGTTTGTTACCTCCACTCAGTAGGTTATGTTTTCATTGGCGTGTTATAGTTTGCAGGACTATGCAAAAAACTACCTCAACTGATTCCCATCAAATTGTGAAGCGAATCATCTTTCACATGATTAAATAAGACATCGCAGTGGCAGAGGTATATGTTCTCCAAATTTTGTCAGCATTCAAACTTGCCAAAAAGTCATTATCTGTGCAGATCATTTTCTCAATGAACTCGTTCCTCATTCCTCTACAATGATATGAGACCAAAAAAATTGCGGAAGTCTCTCTAGACCTTAAACAAAGGCTGAGTTTAAGGAATATATTTTTAATGGCTTTAAGTAAAGATTTAAAAGAGCACTGGTTATTGAATAGGGGGGGAAAGGTGACACTATCCTATATGGGAAGCTTGTTAGCGGTGGCTTCTACAGGGACGAGCCTATAGTTCACACAACTTATTAAAAGATTTTGTGACATTGAATTCTGTCTCTTCACTGTCTAAAAACTACAACTCTTACATGTGGATGTTTCAGGATTTACCTGCCCCCCACTGGTGATCACAGCAGTTCCATTGAAATAAATTGATTTCCCTGCAGTGTATAAAACGCTGCTGTGTCCAGGCCTTTATAACCCCCCCCCCCCCCACCCCCCACCACCACCACCACCACCACTCTTCTCTTGTATTTTGTCTCTGCATTCTAAAAGCGCTGCTTAGGATAATTGAACCTTTTCTATTCTGTAATCAGCTGCGGGTGTGGAAGAAGGTTTCAGAAGCACAAACTGGAGGCATGAGAGGACAGATAACAGCTGCTAAAATGTCCTCTGAGACCTTTGAGAGACTTCACAAAAGAATGTGCTGCAGCGTTCGGTGAAAAATCCCCATGTCACAAACAAGCACCCCGTGCATTTGCTGCTTGTGCATGGTTAAAAACAGGTGAGGCGTCTTTACTTCGAGTCTGACTGGATCATATGGCCACTGGCTTCCCCATTTTAAAGCACTCGATGAAAATGAACAGCCACGATAGGATATATATTGCCGCTGCCGCCGCTGTCAGTTATCTGTTACCTCCTATAAATTCCAATTATCTCCCTCGTCAGATAAGATCACACATGCTCGTACGCCCACATGTCAGCACAGCAACACTCACGCAGGGCGGGAGGCAACAAAAATTCAGTGATAGCTATTAAATAATCCTGTCCTTGAATCTAATCTCTGCTACCTCAGACCGCACTCCAGTGTAATTAAAGCTGATTTAGCATGATTTACACGCTATAGGCAAGATAAAATAAACATGATTAGGTTAGACAAATACTGAGGTCAATATTTTTTGAGGGCTTGGAAATTAATAATACATTTGGAAATATAAAAACTTGCACCACGGGCGCCGAGCGTGGAAAGATAAACAGGCTGCAGTGCCGAGCGAGGATCTGGGGCCCCCTGTCGCTATCGAAGCAACCTCTTCGCTAATTGCTGAAAACAAGTCACTTGTTATCCCGAGAAAAAGAAAAGGGGCATAAAGTGCTTTGAATATGCGAGATCAATAATTTCCTCAGAGACAATATTTTTTCTTTTCATCTCACGCTGGAACAACCGTTTTCACCCGCCCGCAAACCCACGGTTACAGTCTGTTCTCCTCAAAAAACAAACAGCTGCATTTGTTCTGAATAAGCGCAGATGTCCTTTGGTGCTAATTTTGTAATGCTCGGCGGCTTTGCATCTGCACCTCCGAACAAGAGAGGAGTAAAAGATGTATGCCCGATGCATGCTTCAGTACTTGGGAGTAATGATGCAAAATATGTTCTGCAATTTCCGCAATCTGCGAGATCTGGGACACAGTGTGTTTACAGCGATTTCCACCTGAGAGGGACTGGAACCTGAGAGAGAAAGGGGAAAGAACGGCCCCGCTCATTGTGAGCTGCTTATCGCAAGCACTCAGCAGTGTCATCCTCTAAAATTAGCTTGTGCTGGCTGAGCACTATCTGGTGAAGATAAAATAAGGAGGGATCAGTTATGCTGCATTATTAATCTTGAGATGTGGAGGGAAAGAACAGGGAGAGGGAGAAGAAAGGAAGGGAAGAGGAGAGCGAGGGAGGCGTGGTGTGAGGAGAGGACAAGATAACTTCCCTTTGACCTCCTTCCTCCTGGAGAAAAAAGGAGAGGAAAGAAAAACATTTAGCTAAATGAGGCTGCCGCTCTCACCTATAGCGCTGCTGCAGATTTAGGTGGGAGGAGAGTCTGCCAGTGGCTTGAAGTAAAAAAAAAGTGGAGGAGATAACGGTTCCTCGGAGGCTGGTGGGAAATCACTGCAGCCGGGGACACACATATCCACACCGGCCCCCTCTCTCTCTCTCTCTCTCTCTCCCTCAGACCCATTCACATACAGCAGCAGGACTGGATTTCTTCTTCAGCCATAAGAAAGATTTTGGATAGCCCTGCTGCACCCAATCCCACCTCTTACTGTGGGTCAGTAAGCTCCCTCCTATTGTTGAGGTCAAAATTCAATTACATATTAATGCCTCAATTCAGGAAGAGTGTTTATTTTGTGATAAGCCGCAGCCAGTTGATGTGTGGTTGTTTTATACCTTGACTAATAGCTCCGGGTCTTAGGATCCACTTTGCTGCCTTTTCAGCCGCGCTCTCTTTCTAGCAGAGCGTCTCTTATATAAGGCGTCTGTGCAATTTGATATTTTGGTCATTCGGTAAACAGCTACTCATCCACAGCAGCTATACAGGAAGTCAATTAGTGATGCGCATGCATTTGTCTTCCCACTGAAAAGCACTTGCTGGGCGGTCGGGGCAAAATTAACCATATGGGCTTGGTGCGGGAGATATGCAAAACAGTCTGGTTTTATGAAAATGTGTCTGCAAACACAGAGTGTATCGTATTTACCATAGGAGGCGATGGCGTGAGGCTCGTGGGCCACAATGACATTTTCCACCACGTATAGGAAACATCATCAGAGAAAACAAGGGAGTCCATCAGTGCCACTTCCACAATTTATGAATTCATGCATCTGGACAGGTCAGAGAGGAGAAATGCCAGCGTGGCACTTCATCCACCGGTGATGGAAATGTGACCGTGATCCGGCAGCGTGGTTCAGGAGAGGAGAGGCTTTTCAAGATAAAGCTGCCATAAAAAATGAATGACTATATTTGCAACAAACACAGGGGCTCCTGAATCATTCATAGGTCATGTAATGGAAAAGTATGTTGGAATGAATGACAGAGGAAGAAGCCTTTACACAGGCAAACTTCCATGGAACAACAGGGTTTAGGGGGCAGATGTCGCTGGATCCCTGCAAGGCCACCAGCTAAAACACAACTCTTTCTTTAAAGTACTTTTACATGTTTAGTATGTTGGAGGGTTCAATGAAATGGGAAAACAGGATAAGACCCAAAGCAATACATCCAGAGACTTCTGTTGTACATGGCCTCCTCATAGACTGTATATAAAGATTGATTCATTAATCATCTGTCAGTCATAATCTGCCTTTTCCATGTTAGTTTCCGGGACATGGACCAAACTAGAAAAGGCAAAATACAAGTTAAATGCATTTTCCTCAAAGATTGGTTTCTGTCATTTGAGGGAGTTCTTATCACAAGGTAAAGTGTATATAAATAATAACTGTCTTTTAAAGAATTCAATAAAGATTAAACAATAAACCATTACAAGTATTAAAAATATATGTATTGTTAGTGTCTTCAGTGTAAGTGCATCATGTTTTCTCAGTGTAGTTAAGTAAGGTTGGTGCTGTCACTCCTCAGGATCCTGCTTTGTGTTATCAACACTGTAGATTACACTATGAGCACAAACCTCCAAGCAACACCTCTCTGTGGTTTCCTCTGCTGCATCGGAGCTGCTGTTGGGTGTTATCAGTTTTGGAGGATTCATAATAATTAGCCTCTTCACAATTCCGCAAGGTGACTGCTCCGATTACAACACCGCGCTAATCTTTGTCTTCTATTATCAACTGAGAATTCTCCACATGGGTCGAAAAACTTTCTATCTTCTCTCCCCAATGTCTACTTCAGGATTTTGTGAATTCCTCATTTGAAACGATCCTTTGATTTTTATAAAAAAAATTCCGATATTTTGTTTACACCTATCATCTGAAAGTGATTAAAATAAAAACTGAGCAAAAGTAATGTGGTCGTTACCCGGACGCCTCTCTAGCTCTTTCTTCAAGGCGAGTCACTGAGATGGTTCAGTGCATGAACCAAAAAGAAATTGCTTTCTTGTTCAGAAAGTGAAAGGATATAATTCAACTGACCAAAAGACTAAATGCAAGAGATTAGATCACCATAAAGATCCTGGTCTGAAAAGGATGAACACCTCGCCGCAGACACAGAGGACACAGGGAGCCTGAGATCCGCCCAAATCTCTCTCTCAATTATCCAGGAAGAAAGGCTGCAGGAGGACTCAAGGTCCTTCGTTGATAATCACGTCAGAGTAAGAAAGGCTCAAGTCACCAAGAGCAGAGACTGTGTGTTGAATTTTCATTCATGTCGCCGGTGCAGGAACATACAGAACTCGACTATTGAAGTTGCATAAAAGCAGGTGTAATGTCAAACACAGCACAATCAGCCAAACCGGTGTGTTTTACACACACATTTTAAATTCACCACAGATCAGTAAATAAAGATGGACGATGCGTCTGCACCTCCTCCCGTTATACAAAACTGAAACCAAGTTATCATGCTAACGCGTAACGCAACATTTCACTCTCGATGTCGCTTGGGGCTCGGCCTGCTCAGTTGTGATCGGGATGTGGAGCTGTGGTCTTGAGTCAGTTTCAACTGTCAATCATAGTGTTTCACCTCATTTCTATGGCATTAAAATAATTAAATTAAACTAATTAAAGCCTAACTTGAACATACACCAGTGTGATAAGAACAATCATAAAATCACGTAAACTGTCTTTGAAAAAATGTCTATTAAATGTGTACTTTTTGATTGATCACTTTCCCATCTGCTTACATGGAGGAGGCATGGTTTACAACCTGTACTGCAGCCAGCCACCAGGGGGCAATCAAGAGGATTTGGCTGCCATCCATCTTGATATAAAGTCTATGAAATTCAACTGTAAAGCATATTACTACTTAACAGCTAAAGCAGTTTTTTCTTCTTTTTTGCTTCTACACTTTCTTCAGCACCACTCTCACATCTTTGCGCCAATTATGCTAACTATGCACATTTGCTTGTTTTTATCGCGTGTCGCGTGTATCGCGAGTGGGGGGGGGGTGATGACACCATCATCCCCCCCACTCGTGCGCGGGGAACCCAGCGGTGGATCCCCTGCTGTGTTCTCACATCGAATTCTCCTGACCTTCTCCAGACGTTCTACTGAGAGGCCAGACACTGAGGAGCGTCTCACTGGGACATTAGCGCTCTCACAACCTCCTTTCAGACAAAATACAGAGGATCTGCTGAGTTCATGTCTGAAAGCAGCTTGAGTTTTATATGAATACTGTTCCTTTGATGACATGGTCCTTTACGCTCATGCTAAACCTGACATGTTGTTATCCTGCTACTGTTTGCATTGACAGAAACACTAATCTATTTGGTGTCGTACCACAGACAGTGTTTGGATGTGTGATAAAATATAGTACTACAGCGTATGATAAAAGCAGATACATTATCAAACAGGAATATAGGGCAACTCTCTCTGCACTCACATCGTGTGCACACAGGTAGATTTACACACTCGCGCCTCGTTTCGAGCTGAAACTTTAATCCAAAAGGTTTTGACACAAAAAATATATGCATTTAGATCATATTGGACTTTGCTTAGATCTCATTGCAAATACAACGTGGCCTTTTCCTTTTAGCGGCAGAGGGAGAAAATCAATAAGCAGAATAATGATGCTGTTTTTCTTTGCTGCTTTCATGCCTTTACATTCACTGTCATCAATTTACGACACAGCCTTTAGACCTCAACCCCGGTTTTTTATTCATCTGTTGTCTTATTTATTTGTAACAGCTGCAGGTGCGGGGGCGAGGGAGCGACTGTGCGGTATGTGTGCATACGTGTGAATGTACGTGTGCGTGCGGAGGCCAGAACACGGAGAAGGTACTATTAGAAAATTACAGAGGAGGGTGAAGAAAGGGAGAGGAGGTGCGTGTGAGAGAGAGAGGGAGGGAGGGAGTGAGAGATCACAGAAGAAGGTACGGCGTCTTTACAGGTGATGTTTTGTGACAGATCTTGTCGGCGCCCTGCACGACTTACAAGCGGTGACTGAGAAAACAGGAAGGGGTTTGGTTCAAGAGGTCGGGTAGTGGTCCGCCCGCTCACCAGGCTGCATAATGATGGGAAAAGAGGAAATGTTCCTACTCCGAGCCGGAGATAAAAGGATTTGTAAGGGTATGTAAGTACAGAAGAGGAGTCGAGAGAGCGATCAATAATTAATTTACTTTCAACAGTCAAGGGCAATTAACACGCTTTTTTGCCCATTACCCACCTAAAAGGGCCGAGGCTGTGGCTCTAGCCCCTAATCTCACTGACCATTGTCACAATCAGGGATTACACAGCTAACAAATCGATGCACACACACGCACACACGCTTCCCCTACACACTGGAGACTCAGATTAGAGGCAGTTTTGTATAGTTACAAATGTCGAACATGCAGGATTTTGTTGCATTAACCTCCAATCGAGAAGAACAGGACGTCGGAGCGAGCCGCTGTTTGTCTTACAAACAAACGCCAGGCCTCCGTTATCCATCACAGAAATTGAAAATGTAATGGTGTGTCAGCATCTGATGTGGCCGGAATATTTAGAGCAGAATGCAAAGAGCCAGTGTGATGTAATCAAACTTTTTATAGACCTTTGGCAAATGTTACAAGTAAATCATTTTAAAGATAAAGTCTAATATTTAACAATTCTTCATTTAACTGTCTAAACATGACTAGAACTATGTCATATATGTTCTTGTCTTGGATTCAATTGCATCATATCCGCTTTACCCGATGTATGATGAAGGGAAAAGACTCAATCAGACGCTTTTTCCTTCCAATGTTTGTATTGGTCACTTGTAATGGATCTCGATTATTCTTCGCCGTTCACTGCGTAGGGTGAATACAACTTTAACGCTATGTGGTTAAGACAACTCCCATGATCCCTTGCTACTGCATGATGTCATCAAACGATGTATTTTGTTATTGTTTTAATTGAGAGACCCTCAGCGGCCAAAGGTAAATTTTTACGTACGTTTCAGTCAAGTACAGATACGTGAAAAATGCACTTGAGTATATCTCTATCCCAGCACTAATAGCAACAGGGTGGTGGTGTCAGAGAGATCTCTTTGTACAACAAAGGTCACGAGTTTGATCCCCTGATTTGTCAAAATGTCAGATCCTGTCAGAAAGATTTATCTCTGCCTGTTTCATAGGTGAATAGTGGATGTTTGATTTCATTTTTAAATACACAGCTTGCTGCTCTCTGCTGAAATCCCTGCATGTTCACTATGTGGCCCTGGAATCCTAATGCATCACATGCCAATTGTGTCCTAGCTCCTAAAATACTTGTCCTTGGAGATCGTCATCATGAGCTCTTGCAACCAGCGAACAATTTTCCAGATAGAGATCTCCACTCCACTCACTCCGCTGCGTTCATCAGCATTTCTCTTACGGAATGCCTTGCCAGGGAAACGTGGTCTACGCACGACAAGTTGACCTCAAAGTCAAGATCAATTTATGCATATTGCATATTTTCAGCAGCTCAGTCTGACCCAGTATTACCTGATGTAAAAAAAAAAAAATGGGTCAGAAACACAGCTCGTCCGGGGAAGTGGACTCAGAGATGGATGATACCCAAAGCTTTGGGGAATAGATTCAACATAGACCAGATTCTGGAGCTGTGACACCAGTGATCACTGCTGAACTGACAAGCTCATTTAACTAAGTAACTGCCCCTGGATCTGTTTCCTGCCCAAAGTGAACATGTGTACTGAAACTGACGAGGGGGAAGGAGTGCTTTATTTAAAAAAAAAAAAATCAACTTACTCGCTACGTTACACACATCTACGCTGCAGTCTCACCAGACGGGTCAGAGCACAAAGCTGCCAGGAGCAGGTAGGAGCTCACTGTCTCGCTCAAGGACAAATCAGCATGGATGGGAACATTGCTTGGGATATGGAAGAATCACTGGTTATTTCTTCTCTGTATGATGAAAAACCTGAGGTTGTTTGTTTTCCAACTATTAAGCATTTTTAATGGTTTCATTCCTTCCCTGGGAGACTCTAATCAGACTTTGTTAGTGTTTCATTCTGGCGGTTGTGCTGAGGGAAGCATCTCATTACCAGCGGCTCTTTGTCAGCAGACAAACAAAAAATCGCTGCCATCGTGTCTTCGCGAGAGAGAAAAGCCTAAAATCTGGTGAAGTGGAGGAGTCAAGTGTGTGACCTGCAGAGAAAGAACATTTCTAACATTTAAAATGACTTGTGGTTCTTTTAAAATGTCAAAAGATAATGAAGACAGGATTTATAGGCAGACTTAACAAGGGAGCAGGCGCTGCTTTGTTCAGCCAAGATCCATAAAGGTTTGGTCCTGAGCGGCTTCTGGACCGCTGGAGTTTTGTGGACTGACTCATTGCGTTTTTAACTTTTAGATTTTTTCATTAATAGTAAAACAAACTTGTTGTTGAAGCCCAAATGCCTTTTTTGTCTAATATTACATTTCAGATGCATTTTCCCAAATATTAAAGCAATACACAGGCTTGTGGTTTTGTGGGTTCAAGGTTGTTTCTGGTTAAAAGGAAGGAAAAACAACTCTTCTTTAGGTTATTGGTAAAATGAACTTTGTTGTGCAGTTCAAGACAATATAACCCAATGACAATCAAATAAATCTGAATTCACATTCAGCTCACACACGCTTGTCTTGGAAATTCCTTTGGTTATCCAATTTGGCAGCGGCACAGAAACCAATGGTCCAAGAAATGAGGTCCTGAAACTGGAGCCTCCAGTTTCGCCCTCTCAGAACCAGCTGATCCAGACAGACAGAGGAGTGTTCGGGTTCCATTCCTGAGATCAACCACTTGAATGAATGGACGATTTAGCTCAATAACACCACAGTGTGTTTGCAGCCTCTGTGCATTTAGTAATCAATTTATTGCTTTTACCGAATTTCCATTTAGGAAACAAAAGAGCAGCGTTTTTTTTTCGGCCCGTGACGACAGCGACTGGAGCAGCTGTCCACGTGCAGACTGCGTCACCGTGGTCGCGCGTGGCCATTGAGGAGGAGCCTACTGCAACTCAGTGAACTGCTAAATAAAATAACTTACAGTGGTTTCTCACTTCATTGAACAATGTCATTTCGCAGGCGCAGATACACATGGTCCATCTCTCTGGTGCAGGGTACAAGCAGCTTACTGCCACCGCCGTGGATTACAGACATATTAGTGTTTTTCCATTCTGCAGGCTGCTCACATGAGGAAATCTGTGAGAGAACCCGGCTGAGATTACCCTTCAATAACACATACGTCTTCTCATGATTAAAAAAGAAGGGTCTGTGATCAACTGCAGATACACAAAAGACTATTAAAACTATAATAGCAGATATGTCCTCTTTGACAAAGGTAACACTGGCGTATTCGAATGAACTTGACTGAACCGGGATCCTGATGCATTAGACTCGGACACCGCTGACAGCACTTCTAACAGTTGAGCCCTTTTTTCTTTCCAGATAGTAAAACGTCTTCTGCACACACGGGCGAAGTTCTGTTTGAAGCAATTACGAGAGTAAATATGAGCCGCACGTCCCCGCGTCGGCTGATTTCAGGCCTTAAGCCTTTTCCATTTCCAATGAGTCGGGAAAATGTTAAATTTATTTGCAAAGCCTTTCCTATCAAACAAGTTTGTCATAAAGTGGTTTATAGAACAAGACGGGACATCAGTGCAGATTTAAACAGGAGACAAACAGAGGAGGGAGCGAGCGGAAGGGGAGCAACGCAAACATTTAACTGGAGGTTCACAGGTATTTATACACAGTTTGAAGAGGGCTGCTTTTATAACAAATGAACGTTACTGTGATTCCAATTAGATGTACAAATCACATTTCTGTAAATGTTTGCACGCCAAATACTTTCTGTTGCCTCATGTCTCTGACTATTTGGCCTTTTTCCTGTTATTGTGTGTAACAATCCTTGGTTTTGCTTCTCAGCTCGTCTGCCACATTAGGATTTTACTACAAAAACAAGTCCTGCTTATCTTTCTCTATATGAATGCTTCTTTATCACAAAGCTCTGGCAAAAGCTCTTGTGCAGCTGTTTTATATATGATCATGTTTTAATGATATGCATGTGTTTGTCTGTTTATCTTTAAATGTGTTGCTTCTGTTCTTGGCCTTGTCTCCATTGTTAAGAGATCTTTCACCTCAATGGTAAACCTGGTGAAATAAAGGCTAATAATAATAAATGTAAAAATATGACAACTGTTTCAGGCAAATTATGCAATTTTTAATGTGAGCATGTATCCTATTAACAGTCCTAAATATAGAATTATAATGGACCCTAAATTTCATTATTTAAAGAATGTTTGTTTTGGATTTTCAGATGTCAAAGGTCCCCAGATGTCAGAACCCAGATGTTATATCACCACAACAGTGCCGAGGACCGACAAGCTGCAGACTTGAGTGTTTGAATGACTGTATAAATATGATTCAAATATCGATTTAAAATCAATCTTTGCATGTTTCAGTGTTTTGAAAGCCATGTCACACACAGTGGGAGCTGCACAGCTTGTGAATGTGTGTGTGTGTATAAAACCTCCTATATCTACTGTACCACTACCACCAAATAAGTGGATTTCTTCATCTGGTTCAGACACAAAGATGACAAGATTATTATTGACTCGAGGACACTGTCGGCGGCTCCATGGATAATAACCTGCCTGCTGAGCTTGGCTTAGAGTCCTGAGAGGCAGCCGCCAGCGAGGAATAGTTCAGTGACATGTCTGTCATGAAACACAGAGGGACTCGCCACCTCCCGAGGATGCGAGGAACTATCTGCAACCTCTTACCGCATGCTGCAGCCTGGTCCGGTGCCGAGTCATGTCACCGGGTTTCTAACTCCTGCACTTGTGCATATGAGGTGGTACAAAAACATCAGTCAAGTGGAGGGTGCACGGCTTGACTCTCCCTGTCCCCTCTGTGTGCCGTACAGGGGCTGGTGAGCAGGAGGTTGACAGTTGCCTAGGGCGATAGGGGGGAATTGTAATGTGGATTTTCTCTCTGTCTCTCACTGTGGTAGGGGGGGGGGTTATAAATAAAGAAGGCACCCAGCTGCTATTTACAGATATCTTCTTTCCCTAGTGTGTGCAACAGAGACCAAGTGGAATCCCAATTTCCTATACCAAATAGTTTGTGGAGGATTGAAAGATTGGAGGATGTAACCTCTTAGTGTGTAGTTAGACTGCCTCCTGGTGGACAGTTTGTGAGAAGAGGAGGAAATCACCACTGTTACACCACTCTCGAATGTACAGTCTTTGATATTAGATAGATGGATAGATGGATAGATGGATAGATAGATAGATAGATAGATAGAGGGACAGATAGATAGATAGATAGATAGATAGATAGATAGATAGATAGATAGACAGATAGATAGATAGATAGATAGATAGATAGATAGATAGATAGATAGATAGATAGATAGATAGATAGATAGACAGATAGATAGACAGATAGATAGATAGATCATTTCCAGGGAAGAAACTGAATGGCCTGTAGACACCACTGATCTAAATCATTCAACATCTGCAGGATGGATTCAGGATGTCATCTGAGATCCAGATCTTGTATCCGACTTTACGTTAATGTTCCTGTAGCTGAATTAGAGCAAATCCCTGCAACCAGGCTCCAAATGTAGCACTTTACTAAAGCTTATGGTTTTTATAATAAGATTTAAGAACAGGACAATGGAGCTTTATTAAGGGTTTGCATGCTGGCCATTGTAGTTTACATAATCCAATTAGCATGCACATGTGAGGAAAAAATAATCACACGTGCTTTCTCCCAAGAAGCTACTGACTGTTGGACACTGATATCTGTAATAAGGAGACATCTTAGCAGTGTCCTTTGAACAGATGAGCAGTGAACACAGGCCTGTTCTCAGTGTGAGTCCCTCTCAACAGCAGCCGCAGCTGAAAACACAAGTGCAAAGTGACTAATTAATTTCCTCAGTACTGTGCTTGAGCCCAATTTTGACATACTCGGACCTGATCACAGTTCTGTGTGATTTTTTACTTCTATGCACCAGGACCAGATGCAACATTAACAAGCTGCTTGTTCATTGATGAATTCACTATTTAACAATTTGAGTGCAGGGAGTTTTATTTTTTTATGTCCACAATATTAGATTTTTACTTTAAAAGAATGTTAGTACAAAATGTGTGCTTTGGTGAAATGTTTTGACACCGACATGCTCCTTTTGAAAGGCTCTGAATAAAAACCTTTTCCTCTGACTGAAAGCCAAAATGTTAATGTGAGCTCCAGAGTGCACGAGTCTTAAATCATCGACACCAGAACCGTATGTTTCCCTCGAATCCGCCTTTCTTTGGCAACCTTAAGAAACGGAACACATTCACACTGTAGCCGTCAGTCACAGGCGTTAGCTCGGATTAGTGCTTCCATCCGTCAACATATCAGGGTTATCAAATCCACACACCTCAGGTGTCAGCTGTTTCCAGTAAAAGGCTCTAATCATTGAAAAGGAGCGTAGGAAGGAAAGTAGGTTTTGCATAAATCCATAATGATTGTCACTGCCAATAAGTGTTAGAGAGATTTTGAAATGGCAAAGACTTGTAGATGGTAACACAAGAACTACAATGTGATGTAATAATGAGTCTTAATATGATCAACTGTCTGTTTTTGTCTTGTTTGAATTGGTAAAGTAAATGCTTGTATGTGCAACATGATCACGAAGCAAAATGATTTAATTGTCAGCAGATTAAGATATCAGACAGTTAATTACATTAACATATTTTATCACATTCTATATACATCCAGAGGGATATTTAAATCTGACACGTAATTATATTGCATAACACACACACACACACACACACACACACACACACACCATACGATTAATGGGAAAATAATCTTACCTACCAGGGGGACGTCTGACAACATCTGAGGCCTGAAGGATGGACCGAACCTGCAGTAGGTTAATTTACTTGAACTTTTGTCAGAGCTGAACAGAGAATAAAAAAAGTAAATATGAAAACAAAAACATCGGGCAAGTCTAACAGCTCAACAACTGATCTATCTAAAAACCATGGAAATTAATCAAAAGGAAACTTTAGAACAACACTCAGTAGATATACCTCACAATAGCCTTATTAAATCATATTCTTTAGATTCAGTAGATTCAGATTTTTATCTTGAAAATCAAGTGTGTGCTTTAAATTGCACAGACTCATGAATATCAATCCCCTAAATGTGCCATAAACTTTATCAAGAAATTGTGGAAAATATCAAAAAACCTCAATCTCACAATGTAAATAAAGCAATAAAATAAGAATTCTGGATCCGCCCCTTTGATATTACTGACTTTAGATATTACAAACTTCACCAGGTCGCATTATGTGAATGTAAAAATTTATTTGTTTCAAGTTTAAAATAGAAAATGTCAAAAATCTAAAGAAAATCAAAAGAAATACAAACTCTAAGCATTAGAGTTGTAGCTCTTGAAACAATCATGAATTGATAATCCAACGTGGTCCACATGACAACAACACTAACACAGCGAGTGCCTGGAGGACAACGCCACCATTTCTTTTAACTTCAGTCAACCTTTAGCTGAGTTCTGGGTCAGACAGAACTTGTGCATCACGGTCAATTGAACACATTGTTCAACCATATTTCTGTGCACCAAACAAAAAGTGCATGCGTCACTGTGACAGGAATTTAGAGAGTAACTGTTGCACAATGCAGCCGTGAATACAGAATGTTCTGGAGTCTTGATTTCAGACAGTGTTTGTTAAAAAAACATCTGTTACGTTTCCATTCAGAAAGAAGATTATTTCTGAGTTCTGCAGTGAGTCGGACAGTGAATGTTTCTATTGTTGTCAGCTGTTCTACGGCTCTGAGTGGTTTGAAGGTCAAACTGTGACGCAACAAGAAGAACGCAGCTTTAAAAAAAGGGCCAAGGATTCGTTTTTATTTTGTATTGTGAGAAAAATTTCGAGTACGGAAGAATGTTAGGGCCAGGTTTTAGAAAAAACAATATTTTTTCTTTGCATTTTGAGAAGGAATTGGAAATGTTGAGAATAAAATCGTAAAAATAATTTGGCATGTTAGGAATAAAGTGTAAATGTGCAGAATAAAGTTGAACTAAATCAGAGGAAGATCTTTTTTCTGCATTTCAATAATTAATTTGAAATGTTGAGAATGAAGTTGAATTTTATTTTTTACATTTCAACTTTGTTCCTGAAAAACAAGAATCTCCTGTAATCTAGTTTGACTTTATCCTCAACATTCCCTAATACTCTGATACATTTCAGTGGATCTCTCTTCTCATTTCCTCTCAGTTGTCCATAGTGTTCAGTTGTGTCTTGATTGACTGAGTCAATTACCGGGAGGCCTAAAGGGACAACAGGGGTTTTGTTGCTCCTGAAGTCCAGTAGCTGTCAATAGATATCATAAATCACTTAAAGCCCTTTTAAGACCAACTGCAATTTGTGTCTTATAAAGGTGAAGAACAAACCTCTGTAAATCACTTCAGCTGCAGCTGTTATAGAAATCTCTCAATCTGCGCTAACATGGTCACAAAGCTGAAAAAAATATATACTAAACTCAAACCGATGTTTCTCCACTTTCTCCTGTTGTACAAAGATGAAGCTAAAATATCCTGGAGACGGGTGCCGCCATCTTTTTCTTTTGACTTCAGATGACGGAGATATTTGAGAAAAAATGTCTGTATTGTGTACTTTGACTTTTTAGCTGGGTCCACTAACATGGAGGCTTTGTTTATGGCCTATACTGCAGCCAGGCACCAGGGGGCGATCAAGACGATTGGCTTCAGTTTTGGGGAGCTGCACTCTATGAACTGTTGACACAAGGATCCATGAGGTTGAAACCAATTTCTGACCCAAACATCTCCAAACATCAGTATCTAACAGTCCAGTTCTCCTGCGGCCTCACGCCTCTGATCCTGGTCGACAGGAGTGGAACCCAACATCTTCTTCTGCTGCAGTGTCCGTTCACCTCAGGGTTGAAATGCTTTTCTGCTCTCACCAGTCATAATGAGTAGTTGTGGCCTTTCTGTCATCTCCCACTGATGCAGCCGTTCTCCTCTGACCTCTCTCATGAACATGTCACGTCTGTCCACTGAGCTGCTGCTCGCAGGATATTGGTTTTTCACACTATTCTGAGACGTCCAAACACTGTAGTGGGTAAAATTAATGGATCTGCATGAACTGAAACCTGCTTATGATTGTCACTGAGACCAAATTACTCCCCATTCTGATGTTTGATGAGATTAACTGAAGCTCTTCACCTCAATCTATAATGGTAATAGTATGAATTTGCAGGTTTACAGGTGTTCCTAATAAAGTGCTCTGATTATGCTGTCTGTTTGAAGGCCATGAATTCTTCAGCCCTCTTTTCATTGTGTTCAGTCCATAATGAATTAAAACAGCGCGTTTTGAAAGAACACAATTCACTGCACTTTTTTATTTACATCACAACCTTTGTACATTTACTGCTCAGGGTGTCGCGTTCAAGGCACAGTTCAATCCCTCCAAAAACTTATTTCTGCTCGTGTCCCATACAAAACTAAATCTGGCACTGAAATAATCATGTTATGTACACTTCAAAGCAGAAGATCATGAAAAACTCTTTCAAAGAAGTCAACTTTCAAACTGAAGTAAACACTCTACACATCCAAATGGTTTGTGTGCTCCACGAAACATAATTGGACATATGGACATTTGGAAAATACCCTTCTCATTACAGACTGTTACGACATCTTCCAGGCTAATAAATAGAGATATGTAACCACAGGATTACCTCGTCTTCCTGGTCCATTTTAGTCTGAATTTTCTAATTTACTCGAGTGGCAGGGAACTCAAAATTCAAAATGCTTAAGACACTCATTTTCCACTTTTCAAAAACACTGAACATCTCAAATTTAACAAGCCACATTTTCTACAAGCCACGTGACACGAAACTAAAGACTCAGATCTCTTGTTTTCGACACTGAAGTGACTTTTAAATGTCAAACTGAAGAAGATAAAACATTCTTCTTGCATTTCTATGAGAAAAAAAAAGAATTAAAAAATAGTTTTCCATCAATACTTTCAGTTAAATTCAGAGGGTGTATTGTTAAAAAATGTGCAACAAACTGTACAATAAATCTAAACATTTACACTGTAAATGAACCCAGTGTTATGAACAGCACTGACAAACAGCTGCAGTTTAAATCAAAGTAAATGTTTCCCCCCTTTTTTTTTTGCCTTTAATGTTAAGTAATTTTACAAAAATAATTTATATTCACTAAATCAAAATTCACCAAACATGTGCACTTCCATTTCAAAATGAAAACTGGGCATCTAAACATTCTCATCTTCAGCCCAACACCACCACAAAAATCAGAAAGGCCTCAAACTATAGTGCTACATCTTCACTGCACGTACTCGCACCGTAAACAAAAGATTTGGTAAAGTGGCAAACAGAGGAGAAGAAGTGTCATCTCCATTTCAGATATTTGTTTGTGGATAAACTTGTTCATGGACAAACTACTGAAAAATCTTCGCTGGCAACAGGAAAAAAAGAAACGATGGTTGTTGTTATGGTCTTCAGGCAACAAACTTGTTCTTGGTAGAGGAGCTGCTCTTTGTAGCCGTGTCGGCGTGCGACTGGTATCCAATGATGACTTTTGACGGAACGCCTAATCTCTCTTTATACACTCGCCTAGAAAAAAGAAAACAGAAGATGAACCACATATTAGGTTCCAGAAATATTTAAACAGGAATACGTAACACATGTAGGTTACACACTGATCTGTAATCAACATAACCTTTGTTAAGATCATCTCTGTAACAGCATCAAGCTGCAGCAAACTGGTTTACACAGGATTTCTTCTGATTTCAATGCATTTTGCCCCAGAGGCATTTTACACAGGTGTGAAAAGCTCAGACTCAGGGGTTCTGCAGCTGTTACTGTGCTGCTGGAGAAACCATTGGGGTCAAGCTACTTAATACAATATCTTTGCAAGAACAAAACGCTAAAGTATGTGCAATTTATACTGGTAAAACCAACTATTATTTTTGCTTTTGTATGATTATTAAATTCTCTGTTCAACTGGTTATTCTGAAAAACTTGTCATCTTTTTGCCATGGAGTTGTTTTTGTGAATCACTTGCAACCTTGTTTAGAGAAGTGTTGTACAAATAAAGTTATTATTAGACACCTGCAACTATCACCGATATGTAGCTGACATAATGTGGATTCAGGAAGCATCTTCAATAGCTTCAGAACTTTGTCCAATGAACACAACAAATGTGGTGCAGAATTTAAGGCTGTTGGGCTGTTGCAGAGGTTTTGACATTCTAGTTGTTGGTTTAGTTTGAGACCTGTTAGATTTCCAATCAGTAACTGTGTCCTCCTCTGCTCACCCTATGTGTGTAATGGCCTCTTTGTTTTCGTAGTCCGTGGTCCATACTGCTATTTTGTCTCCTTTGGCTCGGACGTTGATGACGGCTCCGCACACCTCGTCGCTGAAGTCATTAAAAGCTTCGCCCACCAGACACAGAAGCTGCAGGAGAAAAAACAGACGTCATTTCAGAATGTCTCATTATTGTGGAGACGTTTTTCACTTTTCAGAGGCAGTTAAAAAACTTGGATCTTTTCAGAACAGACATTTTGACTTGGCACCGCAGGAGATGCACAGGTGTTACCAAAAACATTTAACAATGGCTCCCATTCATTTGAAATATCCCGGTAAGCCATCACAGTGGGACAGTGAGCCAACAAGCACAATACCAGGACCCTGGAAGCAGAGCAGCCAAATGGAAGAGAGCCATCATTCATTTTATTATTTTCCTGTTGGGATGAGTCTTTGCCGAAAAAAAAAAAAAAAGAAGCTCACAGATTACACCAATAATAGTTATGGTTAATGTCTCCAACACTCATAAGACTGAACACACCGTCTCCATCCAGAACCGGTCCAGGTCCGCTCTGCGCTGCTGTTTGGACAGAGTTATCAGCCAGCGGCCGCCTCGTCGGTTCCTGTCGTCCTCCCACATGGGCTCAATTCCATCCTGTGTCCAAATACAACTTAAAGTTAACAACACAACAAGTATGATAATGTATCTGGGATGACAAATATAAATATCAGTTGTCCTTTAGACCAGAATAGGAGCAAATAGCACATGTAGCATCACCACAGATGACATTGACCTGAATATAACGTTTTTACGTTTCACTGTTGTTACTCAAAAGCCCAAATATAAGGAGGTAATAGTCAACTATACATTACTGACAGAATATGCAACAATGGGGTTTGCAGCAGATTTACTTAATGTGAACTAACACCTCAATATGCTTCTGTCAGATTTGAACATATTTTCAATTTTGAGGCAGTCGAGCATTTGTGTGGTTTTACTCCAGACAGAAAATGGATGTGTCACACAGTCAGGAAGTGTACACACCAAACTTGTTTAGTGAGGTATTAAAAAAGAAACACAATGACAGCACCACAAAGAAGACAAATGTACAACACGCTGATTATCCAGTTCACCAGTGTTTACACTATTTTCTATTTCATCAGTGAAAGTTAAGACCAGACACATTTGTGGAGTGGTTAACTTGTAAGATGACGACTGTGATAAAATGATCTTACCTTGAAAAGAGAATAGTCACAGCCAGACATCAAGTTACTTGAGAGCTGAATGTGATTGTATAGTCTGAGAAGGAAAAAAAGAGACTTCATGTTTAACAACACACAGAAAAGCTGTTAGCAGCCCGACTAAAAACATGGTGCAATACACCTTGTAGAAACTGGCTTTGTAAACGTTCCCTTCCCAAATGATTAAAGAAAACCGATCATAAATAGACTTGGTGCAGTCATGAAGCTCTTCTTGCATTCATGTGAGATATGATATACTTACGCCCAGAAGTCTTCCACCGTGTCAAACTTAGAGATCAGACGAAGGTTGGCTTGCCATGTTTTGCTTTTGTCGTTCTTGAAAAACCAAAGAGCCCACCTGCCAATCAAAGACGAGTTACTTCACACTGCAGCTGCACGACTGCTGCTCATTAACAACACTTGTTGCACTGGAAGACGAGAACACATTTCCTGCTAATCTCCTCCACTTCATGGAGAGATGAGAGATACTTGCTCAAATCCAAGCCACTTTCAAGTGTCTTGACTGATTATAGCTTCACCACATGGCCAATATGCACAAACTGGAAGCACTGTGCTTCTTAAAATGAAAACCAGCTCTTTTTAAATTATCTGTTGACAGGCTCACAAAGTGTGATGGTATCTGGTAAGAGATTAACTTACCATCAACTGATGGCAACTGATCTTAACTGTAATGATACACAAATTTTCTGCAAATGCTATTTTAATTTCTTTACCGGTGGAAAACAAAAAGGAACAGACTTGGGAATCGAGCTGCTGCCTTACCGGTTTTGCAGAGGGTGCTTCATGTACGATTCAGCTTTCAAAACCTTCTGAATGGCTGCTTCACATTTTTCCTTTTCAGGATTTGAAGGAACTGAAGTTGACAACTAGAGGAAAGAAAAAAGTTTTAAAAGAAAGACTTTCTCAGGTTCTCATGTTTCTCACGTACTGTCTGTGACAACAGCTACCTTCAAATAACTGTTCTTTAGTTTGATTGTCGTACATTTAAACTTATAACATTTTTATGATCATAGCTCAGATACTTTGTGAAATGTGCAAAAGATGGATTGTAGACTGACGAGAGATATTTCCTTTTTGAGAGAAAAAGTAGTTGCAGAGAAGTTAACAGTTCTTTAAAGCTGACACACATTCACAGATCACAGAAACAGCTGGAGAGCAGCAGAGTTGTTCTCGCACCTCTTGAAGATCAACACTAAAGTTTTCACTCATGGTAAAAGGGGATTTACATTCAGATTGTAGAGTGAATGTATTTGCAGCTTCTTCTACACGTATACAAATCGCACACATTCAAAGTTTCTTTTACACATTCTCAAATCTCAAAAGAGGAGAGACACAGTTTAAGTTAGTTTGTGTGCTTCATGTTGTCTTGCTAATTTCTTAATTAATAAAGTTTATTGAGGAAATATCTGCCTGATTATTCTCTAAACTACTGCAAACACTTCTTCAGCCAAGAATATTGTTATTATTATTTTGAGGTTAGAATTTCACAAATTCACAGATGTACTATCACCAGGGAGATGAAGTGAAGTGTGAGCACAGGTTATGAGTTTGATAAATGGATATAAAAACAGAAAACACTGCTTTATCACTTTTCTGGACTCAGAACACATGACCCCGGAAACCGTTAGAACCGTTACAGCGGCGTGACTCCTCTCATTGACCCGAGCAGCAGAGCTCATCTCGGGGTACCGACTCAGAGCGTCCCCCCTCCCCTCCTCGGTGAACACTGCGGGGAGAACCAGCCCTGTTCCCCCGGCTTTGACGACACCTTCCCGGCGGTGGGTGTGAGCCGCGGAGCCCCTGGTGTTGGGGGGGGGGGGGGCACACATCAGACCAAACCGCCGCTAACCTGAAATGCTACTTCACTGATGTTTGGTTCGCGCCGGTCGGAGGAAGTTTGGTTTTCCCGGTTCAACGTGTCCTCCCCCCGGTGGATTAAACCCCTGGATGGAGTGTCTGTGTGGCCGGTGAATTAGAGATTAAACCCCGGCTGGGACTCACCACCAGAGCGGTCGCCATCTTCTAGAAATCACGCTTAGATTCGTGTCGTGTGTTAAAATAGCTGATTGGACCATCTGGTTCTGCTCGCGGCGCATGCGCACAAGCGTCCGGGATGAGAGGCACTGCTCTATAATAAAGTGTCAGAAATAAAAATCAAATTCAAACTGCAGTAAAAACAATACTTACATCGTTTTAACGTGGGGTTATAGTGTGACTTTTATATTTTAGTATGTAGATATATGATGTGTATTTTTTATAATTTCAGTTATTTGCATTTCAGTTTTTTGTCTTTGAGGGTTGTTAAAAGAGTAATATATATCGTCACCTTCCTAAAATAATGGCCTAAGTCATTTTTTGACAAAATCATCTCCTCATGATGCTGGCCAGCCACCTCTGGTAAAATCGCCTACATCCTCAGTGGAACAGATCATGCGATTCTACCCCTGTAGAATAATGGCCTAATATCAAGAGTGTGACTTAGGCCGTTTTATTTTACCTAAGTCAAAAGACAATGTGACTTAGGCAATTCTACAAGCTTTTCAAGATGGCGGCTGCATCAAGAGGAACGAAAATCAAGGAGAGAAAGTTCCAGGACCTCCAGTCAATGAAACACGTCGTGCCCGTTGAGTGTCATCACTTCTTTGACAATTTGCCACATTAATAGGCATCAGTCAAGAAGCCAGCAAAGAAGAGCTGGAGGGAGAAGTGAGGAGATGCACATGCCTCCTCAGCATTATGTTTAGTTAGTTTGTCAGTTATGCTTTATTGTTGACAGAGTTGAAGGTTTAAAATTGCTTAAGTCACAAAGGCATGTTCAAAAATTTGCCTACGTCATTTATTCCTCTCATGTTACATAATTGACAGACATTGTTATTAGTATGTCAATAGTCATCTATTGTCATAACCTTATTGAGTGAAATTATTAATAAATATCATGTATTCAATATTTGGTTAATTTTTTGGTGTTTTCTGAAAAAATGACTTGGGCCATTAGTTTAAGAGGGTGACGATATAAATGTATGATAATAATAAAGTACAGAAAGTATTATCAGCTAAATGTACCGTAACGTAATGTAAAGAAAATAATCCATTTACAGATAGGCAGCATTTTAATGTTTTTATAATGGTGCTAATATGAATTATTATTAAAAAAAAATAAACACCCAGATTTCACCAAAGTTCTGTAAAAAGATAAACATAAAAAGATGTATAAAATGAAATAATAAGTATCCAGTAGTGTAAACGGAAAATTGTTCTTAAATAAAGTACTTGAGTAAAAGTAGTTTCCACCACTGATTGTTAGTATACTATCCAACATGGGTAGATTCTTACAAAAATACTTAACTTATCTGAAAATTACCTCAGAAAGTCTTGAGAATAACTTAATTAATAATAAGTAATTTACCAATACTGTTGATGGCTTTTGCATCATTACTGTGTTAACATGTCCGTGTTACTGTCCATAATGCCTGATTGGCATTAAAATAACAGGCACATAAATCAGGGGATAAAGAGTGAAAAAGTCCAAATATGAATAAAATTGAAATATTTTAATACCTGAATTGCACATTATTCATATGTTGGAGACTCTAGATTGAGGTTTTGTTAATGTCCTGCAATTGATTATTTGCCAAGAATCTACAAATGTAATCTAATCTAAAAATGTTAGACATACCTTCCTGTGTTTTTACAATGTTTTGAAACCCCTAACATCCTGGTTATTTCCAGCTTCAGGTGAAAATAGTGATTTTCAATAAAGTTTCAGACCCCAATGAATAGAAAAGTAATGTTTTCATATAATTCAGTCAGTAAATGAGCAGCCACAGAAAACAGCCAGAATAAATGCATCTTCAAAAGATTTTAATAGCACCACTTTGGATCCAACAGGTATTCTACTAAAACTTTGTTTTCTCATAGTCAATGTTATTTTTCAAACAAGTGCAGAGAAAAACATTAAGTGCTGTGACGATAGAAGAAGTTTGTCTAAAGGGCGGATGTGCAGGATGTCGATGCTGTAGGCACTTCAGAAGGTCAGCACTGTGCGGATACTGCAATGAGAATAAAAGAAGATGTGCTAGGCTGGTAAATGAAGAACAAGTGAGCAGAACAGCAAAAGAAAACATGCGTAAGTGTATGTACTAATCGTAAGAAGCATATTTTAGAACAATGGTTCCAACATGTACCGACTGCGCAAATGAACCGTTCTTCTCACCTCTCTCCAGCGTGCATGAGGTCGAATCCCTTATTGATCTGCTCGAAGGGCAGAGTGTGGGTAACAAACTCATCCACCTTGAGTTTTTTGTTCATGTAGTCTTCCACCAGCTTAGGAACGCTCTCCACACTCTTCCAGCCTGAGGGGGAATATGAAAATCTGTTTACCAGCTACAATTTAACATCACGAAACAGTATAAATAAAACTAATGTAACCATTAAAAGGGCCTTGGGGCGAAGCGCTTATTCCCCAGAAAACTAAAAAAAGAGCTGGTCAAGCGTTACTTGATGAACAACTAAAATGATCGGTACCATTTACATACATTTTCATTAAAACGCAATTTACTATCTTTGTGTCAAATTATTAAAAAAAAGTTCAAGCGCCAGTTCTCAACTCAGCCTGATGAAAGTGGAGTGAGAGCACATTGATTTTTACTTCATTCTGGAACCGCCTGCTGTCTCACATTATATTATGCAAAAGTGTTTGAACTCGCCGACATCTGGAACTGCTGCCAGACCACATTACACTTTTTATAACAAGAAATCCTCCAACAAGGTCACTCACCTCCGAAGGCTGTGCCCCTCCACACTCGGCCTGTCACCAGCTGGAACGGTCTGGTCGAGATCTCCTGTCCGGCTCCGGCTACGCCAATGATGACACTCTCACCCCATCCTTTGTGGCACGCCTCCAGAGCGGCTCTCTAAAATAATGAACAAGTCATTTTCATTGGTGATTTATATGCTGCTTGTGCCACTTGTCAACTTCAATGAAGCCAATGCACATCTGCATCAGCTCTTCTATGGACCTGTGATGATACATGAACACTATGAAGTGTGATTTACATGTCTGTTGTACCTACAGCTGCTTTCAGACATGTACCGAGGGGACATTCTCTGGTTGTTTTTCCTGCCAGTCCTCTAGTAAAAACTCTGGAAGCTGTCAGAGTGAGTCCATGTGAGAATACAGCAGGGTTATCTCTAGAGATTCATCTTGAGAGAGTGAAAACAGCTCATGCGATGTGCTGCATGTTTTACACACTTTAATAAAATGTGAACACGGAATAAGTCTCACCATGATTTGCACATTTCCGATGCACTCAAAGGAGTAGTCCACACCCCCGTCAGTCATCTCCACCAGGACCTCCTGGATGGGCCGGCTGTGGTCTTTGGGGTTCACGAACTCAGTGGCTCCGAACTCCTTGGCTTTCTCGAACTTCGCGGGGTTGATGTCCACACCGATGATCCTGGTTGCCCCAGCAACCTTGCAACCCATGATGACAGCCAAGCCGACGGCTCCGAGGCCAAACACGGCGCACGTGGAACCAGCCTCAACCTGAGGGAGGATGAAGAAGCAATGTGAGAATCCAAACATTACAAACAGTAAAATCTGTCGTTGTAACCTCATCACATTTACTAAAAACAGAACTGGATTCTCTTATGTTATATTGAGTTATAAAGCAAATGTTGTACATTTTTGTTATTCTTATATTTTTGTATACTGCTATTTTAATATTTACTTATATCTATACTGCATGTGTACTTATAACTTTTTTACAGATACTCCTCATCTTTACTGTCCCCTCTGCTGTTGTAATGCAGCACTTTTCCTATCGTAGGACTAATAATAAATTGTCTTATTTGTTGTTAGTACATTTACTATATCAGTGTCTGTTTTCAACTTGGAAACAAAGCCTCTGGGAACAACTCAAGTTCACATCGGATCTGCATGATTAATGTGGGTGACCCATTTCAGAGTGAAACCTTGAAACAGTGACAGCATTTGAATCCCCTTTTCATCGATCCCTCGAGGCTGCACTTTGCGACAAACATGTTTTGCATAAAGAGCTTTAAACAATAAAATGTGTCGAAACTTCCCAGTGGTGTTTATCTCCCTTTAGAGAAAACAAGTCAACGCACTGTTTATATTTTTGGTCGGGAGGCAGACTTACAGCTTTGCCGTCAACCTGTGACACCCACCTTGGCGGTGTTGAGAGCGGCACCGTATCCTGTGGAGATGCCACATCCAAGAAGGCACACCTTATCCAGCGGAGCGCTCTTGTTCACCTTGGCCAGGGAGATGTCGGCCACCACTGTGTACTCGGTGAAGGTGCTGGTGCCCATGAAGTGAAACACTTGCTTTCCCTTGCACGTGAAGCGTGAGGTGCTGTCGGGGAGCAAACCCTGGCCCTGGGTAACTCTGCGAGATGGAGGCATAGGGGAAAAGATGGTTTAATTGAATGTGCGTATGATGAATGTGTGTCAGACAGGAGCTAAAACTGAACGTGATTGAGCTTTGATTTGGTTCCAGAGGCTGTGAGATCAACCACTGAGGCAAAAGTCTTCCCCAACACAAGGTTGAATAAATCGAGAACTGAAAACGTTACCTAATTTTCTGGCAAAGGTTGGTCTTGGGATTTTTGCAGAATTTGCATTCCCCGCACTGAGGCACATACAGCGGAATGACAGTATCACCTTTATCAAAGAGAATTGTCAATAATCAAAATCACACATTCGTTCTTATTGCTGCACAAACAAGTGATATTTTCTGTATTTTGGCTCCGTACCTGTCTTGAATTTGGTGACGCCCTCGCCGACACTCTCGACCGTTCCGGCGCCCTCGTGGCCCAGGATGACAGGAAAAAGTCCCTCGGGGTCACTGCCGCTCAGGGTGTAGGCATCTGTGTGACACACCCCTGTGGCAAAGAGCTGAGAGGAAACATTTAAAATACATGAATGAATGAATGAATGAATGACAACAGATTTATCAAATGTTTTGCTGTTATTCAAGTGTTTGTCATTCTCGGCTCATAAAGACAAATTTAAAACCACAACCTTCACTTAAGAGCCAAAATCAGTCTTTAGACATAAAATTGATGAATAATAACGGGACATTTATTGTTATATTTATCAGAGTCGAATGATATTAATTTGATT